>NW_022900941.1:9479870-9494179 GCF_012274545.1 Fukomys damarensis | reverse complement strand
AGAGAGAGAGAGAGAGAGAGAGAGAGAGAGAGAATGGACCCAGGAGTGGTGGCACATACCTGTAATCCCAATTACTCAGGAGGTTGAGGCAGAAAGATCACAAGTGGACCTCAGACTGGATAATTTAGTGAGAACTTGTCTCAAAATAAAATAAAAAGGGATGTGGATATAGCTCTATGGAAGAGTGAGGATCTTTGACCGGTTTGTTTAAAACAGATGACAGAAATGAGTGAGATACATCAGCAAAATGCCGTTGATAGCAGTCCAGGTCAGCAAATGGGGAAATAGCTGGTTGCTGGATTAGAAAAGAATGCTCATAAGAATTAAAATTAAGAGATTAAACTTTTAAATGATTTTCTGAAGCTCCTTTTTTTAAAACTGAAGAAAGAAAGAATAAATAGGGATAACATATATTACAGGCAAATCAGTTCCCTAGCTTTTGAAGGACATGGGTAATTCATTTACAATAGCATTCTGGGGAGAGAAGGAAAGGGTAGCCAGGCTGGTGACAACTTCGTGCAGCTCCTAAGGTAGCTCTGTCACATTGGTAGCGATGGTACCTATTGCTTGGTACTCAACCTGTCCTTCACAGGTGGCAGTGGTAGTCCAGTGTGGCTGGCACAGAATTAGTAAGTGCTTCCATTTGCCAGTTGTTAGCCACATTCCAGGCACTGTGCTAACCAAATCACCTGTACTGTCTCCTTCCATCTGCTCTCCTGGAAGGAGGGAACTACTCTCATCGCCTTTCTACAGCAGAGGACAGGAAGGCTCAGGAAGGCCAGGTGACTTGGGCCAGATAACAACTCTCAACATCTATGCTTAGCCAGAAGAGTAATGATACCAGGATGCCCTGAAATGGGAGAGAAGAAAAATGAAAGAACATCAGAGAGCTTAAGTAGGGGAATTCTGTTTTGTGGAAGAAATGTTAAGGAAATTAACAATAGCTCTCAACCAAGCCTGTGTTACCCTCTTGCATTGAGAGGCCCTAGAAATCACCTATTCAGGAGACCCCTTTAATGAGCTGTTAGTCTGGGCTGGATGCAGTCAGTGTACTTGACCCAGAGCATAATGCCTGTACCTGAACAAAACTGTTATTTCTACTATTCATCTCAGCATCTCCCATATTTTATTATTCTATTTGCTTAATTATCTTCCTTGGGAATATCAATTATGTTTAGGTTCAATTATGTTTTGGCTCTCCTTTGCCCTCATTGTCTATTGTTTGCTTTAGTATAATCTTGCTATGTATGAGTTCCTCATCCTAACTGCCATGTGCCTACCTGTGTTTGCAGCTTTTGTGTGTCTCTGTGCATATGGTGTGCATGTATGTCCTCACACGTGGTATGATAAGAAATACAGTGAATGGTTAATTTTGAAAATTGATCACAGTAAAAAACACCATGACATTAGTCCCCCTCAGATTTTCCCCTCTCTTTGAACACAGTGACCCTATCATTCATGCCGTTTTCTGAAGCAGTTCTGGAAGCCCTCTTTCATGAGTGTCTTTAGTTGCTCTATTGTGGTTGCCTCAAAATCCTGAATTGATTCAGAACGTTTACCTTTCATGGTCATATCGACTTTGGAGAGCGGCCAGAAGTTGCACTGTGGCAGATCTGAGTAGATGAGGACACTCCGTAATGTTTTTATTTGACAAAAAGTGCCCCAAATGTGCAATCAGCCAGGTGTGATCAAAATATACAGTGAATATATAAATTTTTTAAAAGTTATTACATCATTACTCCCCTTCAAAATATCCCTCCTCTCTTTGAACACACATCCATCCCATCATTCTTAGTGATGAGTTCTTTTTAAAATTTAAACACCATAGTTTTCAGTCAGCCTTTGTATGTGTTTTATTGTTTCTTGCCTTGTAGTTTCCACTTTTATGACAGCTCCCTTTTTATTTGTTTCCTGAGCTCCACCAATTTTCTTTTTTCACCTCCTTCTAGTGTATTCTAATATAACTTCCTTGAATTCTGGTGACTTCTCCTGTGGCAAGGCCAAGTTCTTTAAGACTCTGGTCAACTCCTACATTCTAAGGTTGTCCTTTTATAATGTTTGCTCTTTAATGGATTTTGTTTCTGTTCTTTTCTTCCTTCATATATTAATTTTTAATATTGGAGTTTACAGGCATGCTATCTGTGTTGACTCTACTTGGCATTTTATTTAATTTTGAATAAGTCGCACCACCAGCAAAAGAAGAAATAAAGAAGGGATGTGAAAGAAGGGATAAATAATAATAATTATATAAATAGCTAACATTTACCAAATGCCAGGCACCACTTCAAATGCAGAACTCTTTAATACTCATTCTCTCTCTCTCTGTCTCTCTCTCTCTCTCTCTCTGTTTCTCTCTGTTTCTCTCTCTTTTCGATTTTTTAAGACAGGGTCTCACTATGTAGTTGAGACTGACCCGGAACTCACTACGTAGCCCAGGCTGGTCTCAAACTCAGAGCGATCTTCCTGCCTCAGCCTCCCAAGTGCTGGGATTACAGGCATGTACCACCATGCCCAGCCCATTGTTTATCTCTTACAAAGTAGATTCTATTGTTACATCTGCTTTGTGGATGAATTGGGCACACAGTCACTGGCAGAGCTAGGCTTGGAATGCAGGGAACTCATGTGCTCAAGCATCCTAGGAGAACATCTGCCTCATCGCCCTGTACTCATAGGAGAGCTGCCGAACCATCCAGCTGTGTGCTGTCAGGCTGTGGTCACGGTCTCCCCTCCCACACCCATCACCTCCAGCCACCTTCTGAAGCAGATCGAGGTCGAGGTCGCAGACAATAGGAAGGGGACATGATTGCATAGCTGCTGTGCTCCCCGCTCCCTGCTACTCTAGGGTGTTGGGCTCAGGTATCTTTCATCACTTTCCCTGCTTTGCCATCACCAGCTACTCTCCTTAATTTTGTCACTTTAACCAAAGAGTAGTGGTGTGTGTGCGTGTGTGTGTGTGTGTGTGTGTGTGTGTGTGTGTGTGTTAACATGATGAAATCTAGATCCCCTGGCTCTCAGCATGCTCCTATGCCTCAGTTTATAATCACATTTCTTATTTGTGTTTGGGGCTATTGTTTACAGATTTTTTTTTCTCCCTACTTTTTCCTTTTCCGCCTATTGTTTTGGTGAGTTGTGAAGGAAGGTCACTGAGTTTAAAATGATTTGCTTCAGCAACTTTCGCCATCAGTTCTCTGGGATTGGTTTCTGCAGGATCCGCTTCCTCCCCTGTGGCCCTGCATTAGCCAAGCAGTCAGCCATCTATCCATCTGTCTATCTAGCCATCCACCCATCTAACATTTACTTAGCCATCTATCCATTCCATAAGTAACTGTTGAGCACCTGCTGCAAACCAGACACTGTCCTCAGCACTGGGAGAGCACAAATAGATATGGTCCCTACTATACTGGAGCTGAGGTTCCAGTGGAGGAGAGAAGCCAGCACAGAAGCAAAGAAGGATACAGGATGGAGTAAAAATGTTTGAAATAAAGCTTGGTGATGTTACCAAGTGACTGATCTCAAGTAGGTGATCAGGAAGAGTTTCTTCAAGGAAAAGTCCTGGCAGCTTTGACTTGATTGTCAGAGAGGTGCCAGACTGGGTAAAAGAGGTAGCAGCCAATGCAAAGACCACAAGGCTGGGCACCTACATGGCCTGGTCACATTCAAAGTGTGGTATTCATCTTTCCCATTGCTCCAGCAACCACAATGTAAAGGAGAAGTTTATTTGGCTCTCTTGGTTTGAGAGGATTCAATCCGTGGTCAGCTGGCTTTAAGACAGAAACACCATGGTAGAGGGGTATAGTAGAGGAAAACACTCATTTCTCAGTATCACGGCAGCAGATCAGAGGACCAGTAGGTGAGAGGAAAGGAATAGGGACAAGATGTAGACTCCAAGGCCATGTGACCCACCTAGAAATGTGATTTATTAATGTGTGCTCTACCTATGGAGGTAGCTCTCAAGCCAATCAAGTTGGCAGTCCAGCTGAACTGATAAGGAAAAGGCCAGAGCCCAGGTAGCTGGAGGAGAAAGGAGAGGGAAAGGGTGCAAGATCCAGCTGGGGAGGCCAGAAGGAGCTAGAGTAGGGAGGAAATAGTACGTAGTTCTGAGCAGGATTGGAGTCTACTGGGGACAGCATGGCCTGATGTATGTTTTGGGTTTTTTTTGTTTGTTTGTTTGGTTGGTTGGTTTGGTTTGGTACCAGGGATCGAACTTGGGACCTTGCGCTTATGAGGCTGACAGTGGCACCACTGAGCTAAATCCCTGGCCCCTCTGATGTATGTTTTAAAAATCTTTTTGGTTCCTTGAGGAAGGGGAGAGCAGAGTGGGACAAGGTGAAAGCCAGCAGCACACTTTGGAAAGAAGCTGAGGTTGGTGGAGAGGGAAGAAGCAAGGGGTGGATGGCAGAATGGATAAGCTTTGCAGAAGGGCTAAGCAAGGTTGGTGGGCCAGGAGATAGCCCCTGGTTCAAGCATGAATCATGAGTGGTGCTTCATATAACAGCTTGAGCACGGGAATCACTTCTTGTACCACCCCTGGGTCTTCATGGTGCTGGACACAGTGGCCAGTACAGTGCACTCTATGTGAGCTGGGGGCATTGTTTCCAACTGGCAGGTTATATGCTTGACAGCAAAGGAGTTCCTGGCCTGGTTACATTTTTCCAGCATCCTTCATCCAACTCCTCCTCACCTTCCCACGCCCACAAGCAGACAAGAAGAGCCCCCACTTCCCTGTACTCACTTCTAGCTTCTGCACTTTGGATATCTGATGGACAGGAATGAAAAAGAAAGTTACCAGATTCCAGAAGACCTCATTGAATCACTGATTTCAAGTTCCAGTAGAAATATCTTGTTGGAGGGGAAAAGGGAAATAAAGATTAAAACAAGTGTGGGGCATTCTCAGCAGTGTAAGTGTCTGAAGGCATGAGCCTTCATCTGCTGAGGCTGAGCAGGAGTCGGTACTTCCTGGGAAATTTAGAATCGAATGTGTATCTGAAAGCTGAGGACTTGTGTATGTTGCACCTCTTCACAGTAAGTCTCTAGGCCTAACTTTTAAAACAGGCCATTCTAAAGCATCCCACTCCTGTCTACTGACCTTTAGGTTCACCTGCTTCGGGTACCTGTGTGAAGCAAAAGGAAAGATCTGGGCTCTGGGAAGCTCACTCTGTGCCTTGGTGTCAGGGAAAAACCACCTATTCCTTTCTGAGAACTCAACTGAGTCGAATATAAGGTTTTCAAAGAAAAATTTCCTCTTCCTGCCACTGCAATGGTGATCTAATCATGATAAATTGTTCCTTGTGCTATGTAGCTGTAAATCTTGGGAAGACCCTAAGGCATGCACTGTGTGTCAGGCATTTTCCCAGACCCTATATGTAAATGATTTTCTTCTTGTCCCATTTTTACAGCCTCAGATGACTTACAAGGTAGGTCATAGAGCTCCTGTGTGTCAGGGTCCATGTGACCCCTGGGCTGCTCTCTCATCCCACAGCCCAAGCAGCTGTGGAGGCCTGTGCTCTGTCAGTATGAGACAGATGCTCTCTCTCCCTTCTTGAAGTCCTCCCTTGTAACTCAGCAAAAAGAAGGCTCAAATTGCCTAAAGCTGTTTCTCAAATTGTCAACAGCTTGTTCACGGATGAGTTTTAAACAGCATAGCTATTTATTTCCCAGCCAAAGCTTCGAGGAATTAAGTAGTTTATCCCAAATCCCATAGTTAGTAGAATCCTAAATCTTAGAAGATTAAAGCCAATCCTTGCTAACACTTCAAGCATGTGGGTTGGATGGTGCTGTGACAATTCAGGGAAAATAATCTGTACTTTGTGTGCTGTTTGGAGAAATGGTTGTTTTAAAATCGTGACAGTATTGATGATCTCGCTCAAATATGAAATCTATAACAGTTGATCTCATAGAATTAGAGACCACAGTAGTAGTTACCAGAGGCTAGGGCAGGGCTGAGGTGCCAATACCCCTAACCTACACAGATAGGACAGCAAGTGCTGGTACCCTAGTGCACTGTAGGGTAAAAGTGCATTAAAAATAGCTGGAAGAGAGATTCGGGACTGTTTCTCCATGAAGAAATGGTAAATGGCTGAGGTGATGAATATACTAATTACCCTGACATCATTATAGCAGTACAAATATATTGAAACACTACATTGTACAGTTATTGTGTACCAGTTAAGAGTAAAATAAAATGTAAAATTATAATATGGTACAGAATGTAAGAGAGAAGAAATTTTTCCATCGTGGGCCTTTTTGCCCTGAAATATAATGTGCCTTTTTTTGGTTTTGCTGTTGTTTTTGTTGAGACAGGCTCTCACTGTGTAGCTTAGGCTGGCCTTAAATTGACTGTGTAGCTCCAGCTGGCCTCAAACTTGTGGCAATCATCCTGCCTTAGCCTCCCAAATGCTGAGATTTCAGGCATGCACATCTGGCCAATATGTTTTTTTTTTTTTTGGTACTGGGGATCGAACTCAGGACCTTGAGCTTGAGAAGTGGTGGAACCACTGAGGTAAATCCCCGGCCTAATAAGCTTTTATTTTGTACATCTCCTTTTAATAGCTGCCCATATTTATGCACATATTTTATATAAATATAATCTAGGCAAAACACAATGGTATTTTCTGGTAGCAACTTCATTTATCACAGTGGCATTTTTCAGTGCTGTTATATTTCCTTCATAATGTACATTGTATTGATGAATTGGGGTTTTCTTAGCCTTTAGTTCATTTCTCTTACCCCCCCCATCTGCCCAACACCTTCCCAGGCCTGTGATTTAATACCAATCATTGGTTATGTTATGGATAGCCATCTGAAATTGACCCCAGGTAAAATGGGACTGAAGCCATAAAATAGTGGTTTGACCTTTTTAAATTAAGTCACATTAGGGGAATGCCTTTCTTCCTTTCAAAACATGGAACACCCTCTCATCTGTGCCACTGTGAGTTTTTCCAAGTAGTAAGATGTGACTGATTAACACACCTTCTTCTGCTATTCATATTAGACAGTCAGCTGCCACTGTGCTCTGGTAACAGAGCTGTGCTAACTGGCATCCCTATTCATGGAAAAAACAGTTTACTCTGGTTGCCTAGACTACATCTCCACAGTGTGCTTTGTGTATTAGATCTGGGCCAACAGCCCTTAAAAATAAATCAGCCAGGTAAAGGCAAATATTAAAACTTGCTCCAGAGCTCATTCTTATTTTTTTAAGTAAATCAACTAGGGCAGAAGCAATAGTATGTGCTGAATCTAAATCTCCTAATGAACTGCAGGTCATGCAGGTGTATTTTTCTGAACAAGTAGTTGCCGTGTATTGAGGTCCAGGGCATGATGGTTAATCAGCATTTTTCCTCAGCTTATCTTCAACTGTCTGATAGACTCAAGATCTTCTGCCGATTCCTTCTCCCCTGGCCTTGTCTTGAGTCTCTAGCGGGTGTCATCTAGTGCTTTTGTCTTCAGCACTCAAGAAATTGACAATTACTAAACACTATATAAGGGATCCAGGAAGATGAATGAGCTAGAGATTCTGGTGTCTGCCCTTGGGGGTTGTGATCTAATGGAGAGGAGAAAATTTTGAAAGGTAACACTTCACAAAGGTGGGGTATGTGAAAGCTTGGGGGAGCAAAGCTTCCAGTGAATGGAGAGGCAGGAGGAGGTTCGTGAAATGCACTTGCTGATGTAGGCATTCAAGTTTGGATTCACTGACTTGCTCAACAACAGTTTATTGAGCTGTGAAGGCAGTAGTATACGTGTGCCTGCTTTCCTAAACTTTGCACTGTAGTCTTGGAAGAGGCAGACAGTAAATGAGGTCATTTTAGGGAGTAAGCCAGTGGTGGCAAACTGTTATCATTGAAAGTTCTAAAAAGCTCACCATCACTGAAGTCGGCAAAACCACTAATACATCAGGAAAAACTTTTCTTGCCTAAGGAACAGCAAGTAAGGAGATGCTGAGGCAGGAGGAGCCAGAGACTGGGGATTAGAGAGAAGGCCTTATCCTTCCAGGTCTTTGTTCCAGCATCTTCTCACCAGGGATCTTTCAGCCCCCAAACCCACATTATGTTTCACACTGGTATTTATGACTTTGTATTTTATGAATTTGTTTCTTTTTGTTTGCTATCCCCAACTAGAATATAAACTCCCCAAAATTTGGGACTTTGTTTCATCTGTTGTTGTATCCCTGACTGCTACACCAGAAGCACAATAAGTGCTTAATAAATGCTGCACAAATCTATGTTTGAGCATAGAGAAAAGGGAAAGAGGGGTACCAGTTTGAGAGGAGGGCCACAACAGAGAGGAGGATGAGCCAGGCAATTACGAGGGACCAGTCAAAGTCTCTTGGAGATGTAGAAAGACCAGATGCTTAGGGGCAGACAGTGTCAAACCAAAGAGCCCTCAGGGGAAGATGGGAGAACATTAGCCATTACTCACCTCATATAGCAATGGTTATTCCTTTTGTTGGTCTTCCTGCATTTGATAAGGACTTACAATGTTCTAAGGCCATTGGCACTTACGCAAGAGATTAGGGCAGGGCGGGCTGGCTAGAAAATAGGATGAGCCAGAAGGGAGGCGGAACAACAGGATATGATCTGTCAATCACTGCTGGGATTTTTGGGCAGAGCAATTTCCAACAGACCCCATCTGAGAGAGTATAAACTATGGTGCCCACTGACTTCACTGCCACTGTGATCTTCCCGTTCTGCTGTCTTCCTATTTCTTCAGTAGCCTGTCCTACATGCAGGACATGTCTCAGCTTGCTCTTCACATTTTTTCACTCTTTCCTTTTCTTCTTTTACTTTAAGATAAAAGTTGCATTTATCTGTTTATTGGTTGTCCTGGCCAAATCTTTGGGTGGGACAGAAAGAGCCTGGAACCATCAAATATTGTGCCATCTGGCAATATTACCAGAGATACAAAGGAGGAATAAGGTACAGTGTGGTTTTTAATTTCAGAAGGGACAGCAGTTTATCTTTAAGATTTGAAAGGAGAAAACTGGTGGTGTAGCTCAGTAGAACACTTACCTAGCATGCAAGAGACCCTGGGTTCCGTCCCTAGCAACACACATGCATGCACAAAGATCTGAAAGGCAAGAATCAAATAAAAACACAGAGCACTGAATTATTTAGACACAAACATTTATGTATGTTCCTAGCTTTTCTTTGCTGCAAACAGCATTAGCATTGACTTCTGGTAATTTGCTTAAAGATTAGCGTTCTGGGAATTGTGTTTGCATCACTAATGCAGTTGATGTATATGTATATTCCTATAACTGACACAGTTAAATTATTATGATAAAGGATTAATGTAGTGATTGATACATAAGCTCCATGTAAACAGAGAAGTTGATTTATAAGCATTTAATGAAAAGACTATATACAGATCATAGAAATTTTCCTGCTTTGCCTGGGAAGAATGTATTTGCACGTGTGCCCACCTCTTTGTATTTGGCAAGAAGATAGATAGAGTCACATTTTCACATTTCTTTCTCCTCAGGAATAATTCCAGCTAATGGGAGGATGGATGTGACTATAAAGTTCACACCCTTTCAGTATGGCACTGCACAAATAAAAATGCAGTTATGGATTTCACAGTTCAACTCTCAGCCATACGAATGTGTCTTCACTGGAACGTGCTATCCCAACCTGGCCTTACCGTATGTTTCTTTGGAATTTCTTGTTTGTTCTTAAATGTTTCAAAAATCCAAGTCTTCCTTCCACCCTGTCCCTCTTTCTTGTAACAGAACGAGTATGCTCCTTCTGTGTGCTTTGACTTGTAACACCAGTGCATAGAATGCTCTATGCTCGTAAGAGAGTTGCTTCTGCCAAGAGGGGATGAAGTGACGGAGAAAAGGGGTTTGGTAGCCGGGGATGTTGGAAGTGAATGGTACAGTACTTGTCCAGCATACACAAAGTCCTGGGTTAGACTGGAAAGGGCAATTTTAAAAATTTTGAGGCATAC
Organism: Fukomys damarensis; assembly: GCF_012274545.1. Lineage (NCBI taxonomy): Eukaryota > Metazoa > Chordata > Mammalia > Rodentia > Bathyergidae > Fukomys > Fukomys damarensis. The sequence continues at coordinate 9,484,237 of NW_022900941.1, read as the reverse complement.
TTTCTTCCACTGACTACTGCTGGCCTGCTGTGTGAGTCTTTGTATACAGGATAGCCAATTAAATAATACCAGGCCAGAATCACTTAACTCAATTTTCCATGTGATGTTACAATTCACTGAGTGCCTGCTTTGCACGGTGTCTGTTGCAAAGTACCATGGGGAAAGGCCCATGCCCTGAAGATGCCACAGTGAGTCAGGTACAACAAGTGGCATCACCCAAAGCAGAGGGAAACATGCCACACGGGGGGCGGAGAGTGAAGATGGATGGTGGTATTAAATTTTACTTCATAACAAATCCTGAAATGTGCTTCTATTGGAATATGAGCTTGTATTTCTATATCCCAGTATTTATGGCTTATATGTTTTTTCTGATATGCACGATTTTTATAAAATAAATATAAAGCAAACATAGCAACACTATAAATACTGAAAGATCCCGACAATTATTTTGAAAATGATATTTTGATTTTCCTCCTCGTCCCTTCATATGTGGGTGTACATCACCTATTAAGTATATTAAAAGTGGATAAACAACCTTAGCCTTAAAAATGAACTAAAGCCATGGCTTATGATATATTTATGTCAAGATTTTCTTCCTAAAACTTCAAAACAGTGTAAGTCAATTAGCAGATATTAGTGTGGGCTGTTAAACTCAAATCCATCAAGTAACCATTATAGAATTAAAATCACCCAGGCAATAAGTCAATAGAATTAATAAAACAAAAAACAGTGCTAATTTTTCTAGTCAAATCACTAGGCAAACAGGACTCCACTTGCCTTCTTGTGTTAGGTGTTGCCACACTCAAGTGAATTTTTCAGATACCACTTAAGTGGGGTTGTATTTTTCTATCTCCCCATAGATATGTTATTTTTTATTTTACTTTTTATTTATGGATGCTGAGGACAAAAGCCAGGGCCTCATGAATGCTAAACATTTACCTACCACTGAGCCACATGCCCATCCCAGAAGTGTTTTGAAATACGTAAGGGAGAGCTCTGTATGGAAGAAACACCATCCCAAATGCAGTATATATACACTATTATAGGTATACACTATTGCTAAGCTATGGTGTCTTTGGTTTCCCAGCTAGGGTTTAATATCTTGCATCTCAACACTTCCATGTCTTCCAAACAGCAAATAGCATATAAATAACATAAATTTCACCACGAAGGGAAAGTAATTATGCTGGCTGTAGTGTTCTCTGAAATTTTCATAAACCGCTTTCTTTGTTTCAGCATGGGGTGTATGCCACTTACACAAGTCCTAAATTCGGCACTGCCAAATCCCCTGTGTATGTAACTCTTTGGTTTACCATGTCCTTAGACACTTTCAGTTTCTTCCTCAACACTTGCAATTAGAGGTCTTTAGGAGGCTGTGTTTCTGACATCTCCCGGAAAGGCTCTGTTGTTCCCCGATAGTTACAGCAGGGGTGCTCCTGAAGCTCTGCTGAAATGTGGATGCTGAACCACTCTCACTGTAGCTAAGCCCTCATTCCTGCACACTGTAGCCTGTCCGTGAATGTGTCTCACCAAGGGGCACATCCTCCTGTGCCGTGGACCTTGGGATGCTCTTGCAGAGAAGGCTGTTAAATGTAAGATACTTAGCACGTGTTCCATGTGACATAGCCAGGCCTCTTCGGTGGGTGCTTAGCAAGTACACACTGCCTGTCAGAATGAACATGTGTCAGTATTATGTGCTTTTCTTACTCCTTTGATGTTACATTCTGGCAAACAAGTACACATATATTCATGTTTAAAGAACACTTCATAGAGAGCTTTCCTCGATGTAACATAGCTCTACATCTCCTACAGTTTATTAGCTATGTTACTTCTACCTCTGTCCAAGGGCACTTTTCACTTGCAGGAAAGATCCCTCTTATTGGCTGGAACCTCTATTTTGGAAGGTCTTGCTGCCAACAGTGAACATGATCATTCTTTTACTAGAAAGATAAATCAAAGTTAGATTTTTAACAAGCGTTGGTGGTATAGTGGTGAGCATAGCTGCCTTCCAAAGTTAGATTTTTAATTACATATAGCTGTCAAAAACCAATAGCTGAGAAATGAATTATGCTACACCGGGAGAACATTTTTCATGCTGTGTTTTCTACTCATTGAATTCTTTAAGAATGCAATGAAATGAAGAAATGGAAATAAAGTGTTTGTAAATGGGGAGGGGAGGAGGGGATGAAGGGAGGGCAGGTATAAGGGGGAAAAAATGAGAACCAAAGACCTGTCATGTAAAGGTTCAAGATCCCAATAATGAATGTAACTGTACTGTATACCTAAAATGTACCAATAAACTCGAAAAAAAAAGAATACAATGAAAAACCACCATCAGGGAATTATTTTGATGTATACAAGTGCACATGAATATATTAACATTGCATCTGTTTTAATAGACCACTATTTTGACATACAGATTTATTTTCAGTTTATCAGAAGGAACATACAAATAGAAACTTGGAATTACTGGTTCTTGTATACTAATGTATTATCTGTTTTAAACTATAGATTAAAAGAATTTGAAAAATTAAATACTCTTTGTAAGAACGTAGATGTTCCTCCAGAAAAAGCAATGAGACGTGTAAGTTTTCACCGACTACCAAAAAAGAGAATCCCTCCGAAGGTGAAGGTAAGCGGGGCACAGGCCTCAGTGTGATGGAGGGATGCGGTGCAGCTTGGAGAACTGACTCTCCACTGATTTGGTCTCTAGGAAATTGAGTACCAGAATCTGAGATTCCCAGTAGATTTATCAAATCCATTTGCTGTGGCAACTGTTTTAAACCAAGAACCGGGAAAACTGAGGATTAAAGAATTAAGAGAAGGTACCCAGTTGATCCAGCATAAATCAACCCCTGGGTAGAATGTGAAAGAATTATTCCTTTCCGTCTTGATTCTTTATGAGCACTGTTTATGAAGACTCACTTAGATTGCTGTTGTGCTTCATCATTAGAAATGTGTTTTCGTCTCAGCAAATGGTTCTGATTCGATTACTGGAGTAATCACTGTTTGCTCCTGCCTTCAGTGTTGGACCAAGGCACTGAGATTTCAAAAACAAGACAGATGAAGGAGGCACTCTTTGAACAGAAAGTCAGACAAGACACTTATGAAGAGATGGAAAATCACCTTAAATGGTAAATATTGACCAACTATTTGTATCGAGTAGCAGTATGATTTCTTAAGGGATCATCTTTTATGTATGAGATGTAATGACTTTTTATACCCTTTGGCAAATTTGATCATTGTTTCCTTCTTCTACTGGTCTATTTCAAAATGATCTTCTATTAGGAATAAATTAACATGACCAAACCATGTTGTTCCCTAAGTGTGACCTGACAGTTGAAGACTGGAGTGAATTTGAAAGAGGTTGGAACCCTGATCCCTGCCAACCACTATAGCCAGCAAACAGCCCTAACACATACATATGGCAGATCTGAGGGGGTTCAGGTACCCCACATTGCACCCCATCACTTCTCACCCCACCTTGAGCCCTATGGCCTATACTGGGCGCCCCCAGGGACTTTCTGGGGAGCCCCGCTATTGGGGATCGGGATGGGGATCTAATGTTTAAAATTCAGATATGAAAATTCTTATGCATGTGTGATCAAAGTGGAATCTTTTCCATATTTTTTAAAACTTGGTAATATTAGGCATATCCGTGCATGTAGATTTAGCTAAAATAAACTTTGTGTTTTCTTTTTGTTAGTTTTGTTGATATGGGGTCTCACTGTGTTGTCTAAATGTCCCCAGTCTCCTGGGCTCAAGTGAGTAGCGTGGACTATAGGCACGTACTATCATACCCTGTTCAAAAGCAAACATTCCAAACTGTTGAATTGAGAGAAGAGGAGGGGAGGGGAGGGGAGAGGAGAGACAGACACCTGGAAAGTGCCATTGAGGAAGCCTAATTCACATGCTCCCAGACTCCCAGAAACATAAGACCATGCTTTGACCTTGTAGGCCCGCCAAGGAAGCGTCCACCATGCTGATGCCCTGTTTTAATTGGAAGATGATTTTTATTTCCAACAGAAATCATTTCTGCTTCAACATACTTTTTATTCTTAGACTGGGTAATAGGGAGTACTTCAAGTAAATGAAGATTTTGTTCTTAAAAGTATTTCCCAGGCCGGGGATTTAGCTCAGTGGTTCTGCCGCCTGCCTTGCAAGCTCAAGGACCTGATTTCGATCCCCAGTACCAAAAATTTAAAAAAAGTATTTCCCAAGCAGTCATCGCTCAAGCGCCGGGAGGTAGGCCGGGCAAGATCCACCGTGGGAAGGAGAACCACGCCTGCTCCCGACCCAGCAGTCATCCCTCAAGCGCCAGGAAGGTAGCCTCATGGGCGCTCCTGAACCCCCATAATCCCCCCCCC
>NW_022900941.1:9478277-9478653 GCF_012274545.1 Fukomys damarensis | reverse complement strand
TCTTGATGTTATGAAGATGAGAATGTCTGTGGGTCATTAGAGACACAGAAGCTAGGGTGCAACTATATCAGGCAGATTTGGTTGATAATCCAGAGATTAAACCAAGGACAGTCTGACAACAAAAATTAAAATGAGAAAACACTTAAGCAAGACACAAGGACAGACTTCCAGTTCACCAATGGCAAACAGTAGGGCAAATGAGGATGAAAAGGCCGCTAGTGAACCACCAGGACACCCTGAACTCAAAGCACAGGAAGTAACAAAACAGATCAATCAGACTCTAGAAAAATTCAAAACAGAAATAATTTCCCAGATAACCACAGAGATAGAGAGCAAAATGGAAGTCGTGATTCGAGACTCTAGAGCAGAAACTGAC
>NW_022900941.1:9439971-9476749 GCF_012274545.1 Fukomys damarensis | reverse complement strand
TTTTTTTTTTTTAATGGAATTTGCTGAATGTCTGTAATTTTGTTCAGATGACTACAGAACCTGGAAAAGCTGTTGCTGCTATTGATGCATAACATACTATTATTAGTCTTTATGTATATATATATATTTATATATATGTATACAGACACACACATATATATATATATAAATTGAATTTTGGGAAACTTTAACGGTGCTGCCAACTTTGGAAAAAGTCATCCCAATTTACTGTGTTGACTTGGCATTGTACAGAAATGGACAACCATATTGGTCTAGAAATGTTAATTTATTTTTATTTTTATTTTTATCTTTTTCCATGTGTACAGGGGTACGTACTAAATATGTAAGGTCATATCTACGTGGGTTTGATTACAGAAACTAATAAAGTATTCTCTAAATAATGAAAAAAAGAATAAGATAAGACTATAAGAGCGAGAAGCAATTTAAATATGTTCAGGGACCATTTTCATCTCCAGAATTAAGGATTATTTTGATGTTACATCATTGCCTTTTCTCTTTTACTTTCCTTCTTAGTTTTATTTTAGGATTCCCTATTTTTAATGTTCATACAGAGATTTCTTTAACTGAAATACCGAATAGTTTCTTTGGTGTGAAAAACTACAATAGTACACAGGATCCTAATGAGATAATTAATAATGTGAAATAGGAAGTAAAGGGCTAAAGGTGTAGGGAAAGTGGGAAGGGTGGGGGAAAGGTAATAAGGGAGAGGAAAAAAATATGAGAAACTGAAAAAATGGAAATAAAGTGTTTGTAAATAGGGAGGGGAGGAGGGGATGAAGGGAGGGCAGGGACAAGGGGAAAAATGAGAATCAAGACCTATTATGTAAAGGTACAGAATCCCAATGATGAATGTAATTGTATTGTATACCTAGATTGTACCAATAATCTCAATAAAAAGAAAAAAAAAAGTATTTCCCTATTATGAAAAATGGACATATTGTCATTGTAGGAAATACGACAGTATATCTTTTTAAAACATTAGAGGAAGAAAAAAAAATCACTGCAATGCCACCATTCAGCAGTGACCACCAATGTCTTTCCATTCTTCTATGCTTCTTTGTAACATGCTTGAAATCACATCCTAATTCCATTCTGAATGCAATGTTGCCCACTAATATTATTTCTCAGCTTTTTATGTTGAAAGACTTTAAACCTGCAAGTAAGACTAATATCTACTTGATGTTGGTTCAAGAATTATAGACATTTTGCCACATCTGCATCCCTTTAGTCTGCACCCACGTGAACATGCTTACACACACACACACACACACAGCGTGCTTTTGTCTTTTGAGCCATTTGAAGTTCAGTTACAGTATTAGGAGGTTTCATTCCAAATACTTTAGCGTGTAACTCCCATGAACAAAGTTTATCTGACATTGATGTAATCCTTGCTAAAAAGCCTAACACTGATAGAATGTTACCCAATAATCCTTGTTTAGGCAAGTTTCCCCAGCTGTCCCAATAATGACCTTTATATCTGATTTTTTGTTTTTGTTTATTTGTTTGGTTGGTTTTGTTTTGTTTGATTTGGTTTGGTTGGTTTTTTGAGACAGGGTCTCACTGTGTAGTTGAGACTGACCTGGAACTCACTATGTAGCCCAGGCTGGTCTCGAACTCACAGAAATCCTCCTGCCTCATCCTCCTGAGTGCTGGGATTACAGGCATGAGCCACTATACCCGGCTTGGTTGGTTTGGTCTTGGAGAGGGGGAATCCAGGGTCTCATCAGTGACCATACACTTTGTTTGGTTTTCACATCTCTAATTTTCTTTAATCTAAAACAGTTCTCCAAACACACACACTCCAGTTTTAAAATCATAGCTGTGATTTATTTTGGACATGTACTTATATTACTTACTAGTTTTAAAAGTTGTGATAATAATCACATAATTTAAAGTTCACCATTTTGGGCATTGTAAAGTGGATAGTGCAGATGTTTTGGTGTATTCTCAATGTTGTGCAACCTTCATCACTACCTCGTTCCAGAACATTCTCATCACTTCACAAAGAAACACTTGACCCATTAACAGTCACGCTCCATCCCTTAATCTCTAGAGCTCCTGGCTACCACTCGTTTATTTTTTTTTTTTCCATAGAGCACCTTTCCTGGATGTTTTCTGTAACTGGAATCGTATACTTTGTGGTCTTTTGTGGCTGGTTTCTGTCACATAGCAAATTTTCAGTGTCCACCCATAGCATACCCTGTATCACTACTTCATCTCTATTCCTGACTGAATAATCTTTTGTATGGAATTCCGCGTTTCAATTTATTGCATGAATCCGTTAATGGACATTTCCATGGTTCCCACTTTTGTGAGTGATGCTACTACAAACAGTTACTTCGAGTTTTTGTGTGAACATGTTCTTCATGTCCCTTGGAATACAGCTTCTGCATCCATGGCTGTGTTTTGAGGAGCCGCCAAACTGGTTTCCATAGTTACCGCCCCATTTCACATTCTTACTGGCAGCATATGAGGATTCTATTTTCTCATCAATACCTGTTGTTTTCCATTATTTTATCAGTCAAGTTTTATTTGAATAAAACAATAGAATTGTATAGTTTCTTAACTCCAATAGTGCTCATAAGCATGTCCTGCGTGGATTGTGTTAATCATTAAATATTTTCTATTTTGTGACACATTAAATAATCCTTTTAGCACAATATTTTTGCGGGTAGTATATCTCTCTATATGTGTGGCTTTCCTTACACATTTGCTCTTGGCCTATTAACCAATGGATATTTCATTCCATTAATTCCCTCTACTTAGTACCACTCACCATTTCCAACTCAATGCCATACAGATGCTGATCTTCATGGCCTAGAAAAGTACTTTAAGAATAAAACAAATAAATTCTAGCTTTCAGTAGCCCAAAGTTGAGGGTATGGGATATATAAATATGCTGATATTAAATGTGTCTAGGACAAGGTTCACTAATGCACTGCATGCTTTCAATGTTGAAGGCAAACTATAACCAAAATAATCCAGTAAAATTTGATGCAAATTATGTCACTAAGATTGCAACTGGTCAAGAAAGCCTCACTGCCTGGATTAGACTGAATTTGTTTATGAGACAGTAACATATACTCTATTTGCTGATTTTTCTGCTTTCTCATCTGAAGTTATAAAATACTATGAACTGATATCTGTGTGATGTATTGTGAAATTAAATGACGTGTTTCTATTTTATTTTTTCTCATATTTTTTCTTTTCCTTTATTTCCTTTCCCCTACCCTTCCATTTTCCATTATTTTAAAAGTATTATCATAGCCAGTGGGTATGTGGCAGTGTATCTTGTGACTCTGATTTGCACTCTCTTACCGACTACTGATGTTGAGGATCCAGATTTTTATTCATAAATATTTTATCATGTGTTATAGATGGTGAGCTTCATTTTGTTGGACCTATTAATCATCTTAGTGATGTTTCTGGGACCTCTACAACTTTTCTGCTCCAAAGTGCTTCCCATTTTTGTTGCAGAAAGTAGCAAATATATTCCATCCTTAAACTAACTATGTTTTCTGATGGGTTCTGGAAGTTAAATTTTTTTTCTGCCCAGGCAGGTGCACCTCGGTAAAGATCATATGTCTTTTAAATTGAGAAAGGAGCTTACTGAGGAGCAGCAAAGAATATACACCAACTACAAGGTCAGAATGACTGCTAATTTGATATCATTTGTTTCACTAAATATTTTGAATTCCTTTTGTATGCAAGATGCCAAATCAGGAGAAAGAAAACATATAGTTACACTGGGAGGGAAGGAGGCTGCTGACAAGTAAATTGTTAGCTATAAACAAAGAGGGTTACAAGTACACTGTGCATTGTGGGGGATTCAGAAGCCAGAGAGAAGAGGGAACTCATCTAATTGGAAAGCTTCTTGGAAGACATGGTACAATTTTGAAAATTAGTAAGGGACAAAGTCATGCACATGGAGAGAATGGCTCAGATTTTGGCCATAGCTCTGGTTGTAAGGCACCTCTGTCCCATGTTCTGCAGATCACAGAGACCAGGGAGGCCCAGAGATAGTGCCTGGAAGCCACACAAGAGCCATTCCCAAGCCAGAAGCACTCAAAGGTGCTGATCAGAGAGGGGCAGTGGGGCTGAGGGGAGTAGGGTCACATCAGGGACACCAGGACTGTGTCTGAGCTCGGGGACAGATGTGGGACTGCACAATACCTGTGACCTTACCATGGGTCACAGTGTGGAGACAGTTGGCACAGCAGAGCAGGTGCAAAGAACACTGGAGACAAGTCCGTAAGAGGTAAAGCACAGGAAATCATGTATGAGGGGATTGGGCTTAATGGATAGGACTCCCAGAGTCATCACAGATGGTCTTAGCCTGCTCAGGCTGTAGTAAAAATGTCCCACAGACTAGGTGCTTAGACAACAGAAGGCTGCTTTAGGGTTCAAGTGTCAGCAGGGTGGGTTTCTTCTGAATCCTGTGTGTTGGCTCACACATGGTCATCATCTCCACGTGTCTGTGTCCTAAGCACCTCTTCTTCCATGGACAGCGGTCATAGGACCTCATTTTAACCCGGCCCCCTCTTTAAAGAGCCTACCGCCAAATACAGTCTCATGCCAAGGTCCTAGCAATTAGTGCACTAATGTACGAGTTATGGGGGATATAATTCACCCTCTAACAGACCCTGATGCTTAGCAGTGTGAGTTTCAGAGAGACTAACCTGATACCATGACTAGGTGAGATTAGGGAAAATGTGTCTACTTAGATAGCTCATTTTTCTTCTTCCACTTAGAGCCCAAACCAGATGTTAGGTACATTTATTATATTTTTGTTTGTTTTTCATAAAACAAACAGAAGAATATATCATTGCTACATTGATAAATCTTCACATTTAGGAAAGACAAGTATTAGGTTGAAATTTAAATGTAGCTCCACGTGATCAGATAACTTGCAGACTACTTTTAAAACAAAATATCAAGTGCTTTCTGTCAACCCCACCATGCAATGCTATTTTTTGACTCTTTAATAAAAAGAAAATGATACAGACATGCCACAACCAGGTCACTGTGAGCCAGTGCGTGCAGGAAAGGAGTGGTCAGGTCCTTAGCATCACTCAGCAGGACACAGGGTGAACAGGCAGACCCGGGGCGCCCTGGAGCCTGGGAGACCAAGTGTGCTGGGTGCTTCTGCTGTGTGTTCAGAGGATCTCGTCTAGCAGGTGGGCCCTGGCAGGTGACCAGTGACAGGTATATGTGGAGACCTGAAGTGTATGGCATATAACTGAGAAAAAGAGGCCTTGGACAAAAAGTCACTATCACAGCTGGATGGCACAGACCTTCAAGATGTTGGATGAGCTTATACTCAGGGAAGACAGTGGATAAAGTTAAATTCTGAAAGAGTCATCATAAATGAGCAGGGTCTCTATGACGATATGATAAATATTCCTTTTCTTTATTCTAGGCAACAATCATTTGGCAAACCTTTCTTTAAGGTGCTGGTTTTATTTTCCTCTTGATGGTGCTGGGTGAAGGGGTCTGGATCTTTTCCCCCAGGAGATATGAACTATGAACTTGAATTCTCAAACTGAGCTTCCTGATACATATGACTCCAAGCCAGACAGCTCACCGCCCTTACAATAGTTCTCCTATCTTATTTCGGAATCGGATGTTAATATAATCAGAATCAGTTTCTTCTAATTAAGTCTTTTAAAATGACTGTGAACAGGATACCCAGGAGCCATGCCAGTTTTCAAAATTACCCAGCAAATAAAGAATAGACTCCACAGTATTAGTCAAAAACCAATTCAATCTGCAGTGTGCACTGTCCCCTTTCTCATAGGGCTGGTATATAGAGACTCTGGTCCGGCTCAGCTAGCCCATCTCTGGAGTCACCTTTGGCTCCTAGGAGAAGGAAAGAGAGCCCAGGGGCCATCAGCCCAGCAGACCTGGGGGTTATGGAGGAAGCTACCTGGGACTCATTTCAGGGAAGGCTGTCATCACACTCTAGCCCAGAAAGACCCACTGACTGCTACTACCAAGGAAAGGGGAGGAATCATCACATGCCTTTGTTAGAAAAGTGACATTTGGACAACTCTGAAGAGCTTAAAAATTCCCTGGGACATTATAGTTGTTCTCAGTAAAATCTATAATGTGCATGCTCCGTAGTTATGTAACTTCCTAAAATCCTTCCTGTGAATTTTAAGTGCCTTGGAAATGATTTCCAGCAATAATGCCCTCTGGTTATATATTTTTTAAACAAAACAAAAAAAGGTCTTGAGTCCTTGCTTCTATAAAAATTCCCTCTGTCTCTTAACAGTAAATGTGATTATTAACAGTAAATGACCACCTTGTGTCTTTACCACTCTTATTCAGGGCCCCATGAGTGTGTTTGCCCAATTGTTCAATGGGTTTCTACCATTTTAAACCAAAATAAAGTTTTATATATTTTTCTTCAACATTAATATTTTTTTTGGTGATTAAAAACCCAGCTACAGAGAGGAGACCCTGTACCGGAAGAGGAATTTCAGCGACTCAAGACCGAAGTTAACCATAAACGGGTTGTTCGCAGTTTAGAAGAGGTGGGTGGCTTTTCTTTGTTTGGAATCTAATTGTTGACTGTTCTTTAAATGCTCATTTTTTAAAATGTTAAGCAATGTTATAGATGTTCCTTGCCCAAGAGATGTCTAATTGTGTTTATGTCTTCAGAGTGCATTGTTGTTGTTATTGTTGTTTTTTACTCTGCTTTCTCAAGTGAAGCACCAAAACTCATAATCAATGTTTCCCTTGAAATTGGCAGCATCACACACTTGGGCTTTTTCTGTCTGCACCTCTATTTGCTCTGGCTTGGTCTCTTGCTGTTTCCCTGCTCTAGAACCTGTAGACCCTGAGGCTCCGATGGCCTCATTCTACCCTGGCCCAATCCATACTCGTGTGCACACTGGACGCCCACATGCAGGCAGTGCTGGCCCTGGGTACATGGGGCTGAGCAGAGCAGCCTCCTTCCCTGCGGGATCTCAGTCCACTCCCCTCGACTCCAGAGGCTGCGCTGACCCCTGCCCGAGGGACTGATCTCTGTATAACTTTATTCTTCTTCCCGGGGTCAGAGCTTCCCTGAGTGGACTGTAAGTTTCCAAAAAGTCAAATTGTATCTTCTGCTCTTGGCCCCTGGCCTCAGAAACATTCCTCATAATAAAATAACCCTAAAAGTGCTTTAGTAAATACTCACTAAGTGGCAAAACATATTATAATAACTTGATTTGGGACCAAACTATAAAACATCTTTATTAAATGCTTACCCCAGGAGTTAAATTTAAATTTAAAATGTGCCTCTGTTTTATATTTACAGAATAGCATACATTTGCAGCCTAATTTTGATCCACTTGTCAATAATAATTGGATCGACAGGTTCAGGGCACAAAGACGGTTTCAACAAGCAGCACGCAAGGTAAGTTCCAGCCAGGTAAGCATCTCAGAAGTGATTTCCAGAGAGTCAGTGGAATTTTTGCTTAGTCATTCTGCACAAGGAAATCAGATGCTGAATTTTTTTAAATAACATCTTTATGAAGATACAATTTACCTACCATAAAAATCACCTCTGTAAAGTGCCCAATTCAGTAGGTTTTAGTTTATTCCCAGAGTTCGGCAGCCATTGTCACTGTTTTTATCACCTCAAAAAGGAACTTGGGACCCATTAGTAGTCACTCCTTAGTCCCTCCTTCCCCAGCCCTTGACAACCACTAATCTACTTCCATCCCTGTGGATTGGCCTTTTAGAAACCTTTCAAATAAATAGAATTACAAAATATGTGCCTTTGCTAACTGGCTTCTTTTACTTAACACACTTTCAAGTTCATTGGTGTTGCAGTGTGTGTCGATAGTTCATTCTTTTTATTGTCACAATATTTTATTCTTTGGACAAACTGCATTTTATTTATCTGTTCATCCATTGACATCTCAATTGTTTTCAGCTTCATTCTATGATCAGCCGTGCTGCTGTGAACATTCGTGTACAAGTTAGTGATAACATGTTTTTAATTCTCGTGGGTACACATACCTAGGAGTAAAAGTGCCGCAGTGTATGCTAACCCCAGAACATGAGATCTGAGTCAGTTGTTTGCAGAGGGAACAACTGAGAATTCCAGGGGGATCTTATCACTGACATGAGGCTTACATACAGCTTCCCCTTCGAAGAGGTCATGCCTCTGCCATGGTTTCACCTCCCAGGAGTCTCCCGCAGAGCACATCTCTGAGGCTTCCTGAGGCCAGGATAGAGTGAAGGCTTCTGAGTCACTAGCACCAGTGCAAGGCGGAAGGGGGCCCTCTGGCTGTCACCACACCTCCCAGCTGCCCATCATCCTTCATGTTGTCCCCATCCTCACCTTCTTCCAGACACACCATGCTTGTTTCCTACTAGGAACTTGTGCTTTTATTCCTCGCCCTTCAACTAAAATGCCTCTCTGTCTCTACTCTGTGGGCCCATGCCTATTTCCTAGGCCAGCTCAAGTCCACCTTTTCTCCAATCTTTGCAAGCAGGATCTTTTTGAGGCCTTTAGCATCTAATTCAAATGTAGGTTTCTCATCCCTCAAGTGTGACTTCCCTAGGGAGCAGGGCCACACCTCAAGTAAGGGAGAGCGGTGGTTAAGATCCAGTGTGTTAATCATTCTTCTGTTGCTGTGACAAGATACCTGAGATAGTCAACTAATAAGGAGAAAAGGTTTGCTTTGGCTTACAGATTCAGAGATTTCAGTCCATAGTTGGTTTGCTTTGCTATTCTGGGCTTAGGGTGAGGAAGAACATCATAGTGAGGAGTGTGCGGTGTAGCAAGTTGCTCATCTGGTTGTGGCTGGGAAACAGAGAGATGAGAAGGGGTGAGGTTCTAATATCCCCATTCAAGGCCATGCCCTAATGACCTCACTTCCTCCCACTAGGCCCCACCTACTCATGGTTCCAACACCTCCCAGTAGCCCCACAGACTGACACCCAAGCTGCCAGCATATGGGCCTTTCAGGGACATTCCAGACTCAAACTATGACACCTGAGCTCTGGGGGCTGATTATCTGTACAATTAATTCTTGATGCTACTTCTTAGGAGCTTTCTGTTCTTTGGCAAGTGACATAACCTCTGTACCTTGGTTTTCCCATCTGAACTCTAAAAAAAGGCTTAGACCTGTCTTAGACCATTATAGGGTTGCTGTGAAGATTAAATGAGTGAGTGTATATAAGGGATTCCAATGGTGTGGGTTGCAAATTGTCTTTCAGGCAGCTTTCTCAGCATGCAGGTGCCAATGTCATTGTCAGTAACCTTCCCACCAGCCTCCAAATCCGTGTAGAACTAGTGCTGCTGAGCTCCCTGTCTGCAGGGTATGTGCAGAGTAGGGGCAGCCACAGGATGCTTGGGGAGGGCAGAAAGAGGTGGCACAAAGCTTGCTCTGAAGGAGAAGGCACAGCTATACCAGCAAGAGCCTGTGCCCTGGTGGGACTACTTTAGTCCTTCAGAAAGCCCTCTGACCTGAAAACAGCGTTACCCAAAGTTCTGTGCTTTGTTACGAGTAATGCCTCAGTCTCTCACACCTCAGCCAGTATGATCAATTCCATATGTCAGTCTGTCCTCAGCTTAATAGTTCCCTGCCATCTGTCCAGCTACAGCCACAGTGCAGCATCTCTCACCTGGCTCACAGATATACATCCCCCCACACAGTGGTCAGAGAAGGATTTGCAAAGTGTAAAAATGACCATACCTTTCCCTGGCTAAGACCTTTCAGAAGCTTACCATCACAGTTAGAATAAAATGCTCAGTTTTTGTCATGACTGCAAAGCCACACTGAATTCTTCTGTGTCCCTTGAATGTTTTTTTCTTTGTTCCTGCATCAGGGTCTTTATTGCTGGGTTCCTGTGCTCAGAGCTCTTTTTCTGAGATCTTTCCATTGTCATGTCCCCTTGTCACTCAAAGCTGTCATCAGGTGTGCTCAGAGAAGCCTTCCTTCATCCTTGCATGAGTGGGCAGACCCTCCACTTCCAGCCCCCAGCCCTGCCCTCATGCATTTACCCTCTTTGATGTTTGTGTGGTATTTACCATGTTTGTTTAGGTAAAGGTTCACGGTCACCCTTTTGTGTCTACCACACACACACTCAGAATGTCAGCCCCCACACACACACACGCAGGACAGGATATTTCTTTGCACCTTACTGTCTCCCCTGTGACTTGCACAGAGCTGGGCACAAAGTAGCCACTTAATGCATTAGATGAAAGAGTTCTGTAGAGAAGAGAAAGGAGTGCTAATTGTGGAAGGGAGGAGCATTCCCACCACATCTCTGTGCACAGGAGTGTTTGTGGGCATAGCAAGGCTCTGGACGCAGATCTCAGTGGGGTGAATCAGCATAGTGCTTGGGCCCCAACTCTGTCTGGATAGAATCGCCTGTGTAGTTTGTCCCCTAAGTCAGAGAACTGCACAATGGAAGCATTACTGTTTGGTTACATGCAAAAGAAAGAAGGTAGAACTACTCATCCTTTCCACTCTTGAAATAAGAGAAAAGCAGGGCCCATACACTGCATGGGTCAATGTTAGAAGATATCCTGATTTTTTTTTAAATTTTTTGTTGTTATTGTTGTCCAGACTGGTCCCATTGCCTAGACCATGAAGTCCGTATGGCCATGGACTTGGGCAGCATGCCTCTTAATTTCTTAAATTCTTTCTTAGAGTGATGGTCTCAGCTGTTCGTTGTGACTGGAGAGTGAATGAGGTTGAATACAAATGAATGTGTATCAATTAGTCATTTGAAATCATTATTCTTTCCAATTCCAGATCATGCTTCATCGACGGTTACTCAAAATACTAGCTGCGATGCATAAAATAGACAGAGAGAGCTTATTAAGCAAGCTCTATCCAGTAAAGCAATCGTTGGTACAAGGTAAGGTATAGCTGAGGAGTTTAGTGAAGCCCAGAATCCTTCAGAGTATGAGGTTTCTTTATAATGAAGTTGACCGTGGAGACATCAAATATTCCCATAAATCACATGTGTTAATTTCCTGTTAGTACTGTAACAAACTGTCATCAATTCAATGGCTTAAAACAACACAGGTGTATTTGTCACAGTTCTGGGGCTCAGAAGTCTAAAATCATGGTATCAGCAGGCTGTTTCCTCCTGGAGGCCTCAGAAAGGATGTGCTTCCTTTCCTTTCCCAGCTTCTAAAGGCCACCTGCATTCCTCAGGGACCTGACTCTCGTCCCCCTTCCATCATCCCATCACCCTTTCTGATTTAGCCTCGTATTTCCCTCTTATATAAACCCTATGATTTCATCAGGCCCACCCGGATAACCCAGAATAATCCTCCACCTCAAGGTGCTTACCTTAGTCACTCACACCTTCAAGGTCCTTTTTACCATATAAATTAACATATTTAGAGGTTCTGGGGAATAGGATATGGATATCTCTGGGTGCCATTGCCTTACCTGTCGTATGACATAAATCAGATCTCCAGGCCAGGTTTGGCCAAAACATCTGCCCAGCTAACAGTAAACAAGGTCAACAGACACCCAGACCAAGTTGTACACTGTAAAGTTTGACCATGGCTTGGCTTCTTCTTTGGGGCCCCTACACCTCTTGCCAACAGAGACACGAGGCTACTCATCGTTTATATTTTCTGGTGGACTTGACTGAATCTGGTGTTTTCTCCACCTGCACACAAAGCTTTTAAATCTCCTGCCTGTGCCTTTTAAAGAAATTTTGCCGGGCGTGGTGGTGCACGCCTGTAATCCCAGCACTCGGGAGGCTGAGGCAGGAGGATCCCTGTGAGTTCAAGACCAGCCTGGACTACATAGTGAGTCTCAACTACATAGTTAGACCCTGTCTCAAAAAAAAAGGAAATTTTAGTCTACTGAAGCCCAGGATGGCCGGGGCTGTTGGAGGCCCACTCTCAGTGGGAGCCCCAAGAGGCATGTCACCATCTTCTCCCAGTACTCACATTTCCAATCCAGGGCTCATATGCAAGGTCACAGCAGTCCCTCCTCCCCTGAGACCTCCTCCCTGACCTGACCTGAGCCCTGAGCTGTGTGGGTCCCCTCATCCTCTCCACCCCCATCCTCCCCACCCACATCCTCCCTGAGCAGCAACTACACTCTCTGCCTCCCTTAGGTCCAGGTGTATATTTTATTTCCCACAACATTTCATAGCTTTTTTTTTTTTTTTTGGTACCAGGGATCAAACTCAGGACCTTGCGCTTACAAGGCAGGTGCGGTGCCACTGAACTAAATCCCAGGCCTTCGTAGCATTTTATTTATTTTTATTTCCTTCTATATTATTTTTATTTCTGGTTTTAAAGGGTTTCTTTTACCAAAGAAAAGTGAAATTTACCCACAAATCATACATGGATATCTATAAAATTTTTGTAATTTGACCTTTTTATTTTTTGCATTCTAAGAGCTGTTTTAATTAAAATTAAAGTTTTGAGTAGACCTGAAGGTAAAATAGTGTGGTTACTAAGGATTTGGGGAGGAGAAAAAAGGGCTGGATTCAATCATGTGTTATATGCATATATGGAAATACCACACTGAGCTCCATTAATATACATAGCACTTGTCAGTAAAACTTTCTGAAGAATTATAGTTTTTGGAAGCAAAATGAAATATTTTTTAAAAACTGGATAAGGAAACTAAAAATGAAATATATGTATGTGTATACTTGTATGTATATAAACAGGACTATTTTTTTTGAAATGTCATGGGGTAAATGTGTAACCAAAGCATGGTACTTTCACAGTAAGAGCCTCCTGAAAGAGTTATTGTGTTCCTCACCCATAGACAAGCATCTCTGCAAGAACCTCCAGTCAGGGACCAGCCAGGAGGACTGCTCTCACCATTTCTCAGTGTCAGCCAAGGAAGTGCTGCCCTTCGCCTTCCCATCCTATGATCCTCCCCAGGACTCCAACGAGCTGGTGGGTACCATGCCACTGTGGGCGGGGCCAGCACTCTCAGGGCTGCTGGGCAGGCAGCCAAAGAAGCCCTGCCTTGGCTGCTTTCCCTCCCCACGAGGCTGGGTAACTGTGACCTGTGAGAAAGCAGGGATCAGCTACCGGCCAACACCCTGGGCACCAAGTACACCTGTGCAGAGCTTCCTGCCATCTGGGCCTGGATCCCTCCCAGTCCGGAACAAGGCCTTAGAACAGACAGGCAGAGAGGCAAAAGGGCCAGAGAGGTAGAATCTGCTCAGATGGGAGGCCAAAAGAAGGGTCTGAGACAACCTAGTAAGGAGGGATGTAGCCCCAGGATCTGACAGATCTAACAGTTAACCCATTACTCTCTCTCTGTCTCTCTCTTCTCCCCGCCATCTGAGACTTACAGGCACAGCCACTCATTGTAACAAAATTCAGTATAACAAAAAGTAATAGTTAATAATAATTTTATGACCCTTACATTTTATATAAGGTTTTAAGTACTTCCGATGTATACATGACTCCTTTAATTTTCAGCAAACCTTTGTGATAGGTTGATCCGTTTAGATATGAGAAAGCTGGGTCATGCAGTCACATAACCAGTCACAAAACGTTGCTCAAGTTTGCAAAGTTAGTACTAAAGGGTGTGCTTAAATCATTATTGCGAGTGCATGTGTAAAATAACTTTTTAATTTCAAAGAATAAACTTGCCATTAATATCCCAAAATATTTTTGTGAAGCATTATTGGTTCATCTACACAAGAAATACTGGACTGCATTTAGAAGTTCCAAATGTTTTCTGCTTTTGGTAATTAAAAGACTTAAAAGATTAAAATATTTGGTTCCTAGGAAATAATGAATCTGTGATCTTCATGCAATAATAAATATTTGATACCCGATAATTAATGTGGTGAAATGAATCATATCCGTGCCATGGAGCCACGTCATTATTTCTGAGTAGGTGAAAACCTACACATTTCATTTGGTTTTTAAATAGTGCTACAAAGATTTCTTTGCTGTTCTGGGGTAGATGAAAAGTAGAATGCTCAGCATTTATGTATAAAAGAGTATTAATTTATTCCATAAATACTGTATTTTATCCATTCCAAGATGCACTCTGTTTTACATTCAGTGTCTTTGAACTGGGAAGTTTCCTTACAAATAATGGCTATTAACATAGCGTGCCATTAATCAAATGGCGATGTCCTGGACTCAGTGAAATTTGATATTTATTGAGTGCCCATCATGGGCCAGGCCCTGTCCCAGATTCCCTGGGTGTCAGAGGCAGATGAAATGCCACAAGGGCTCTAAGACGGCACCATGAAAGCCAGCACAGGGAACAGGACTGCGCGGAGAAACAGGCCCGCAATATGTCTTGGCAAAGGCTTCAGCTGAGCCGGAGAAGAGCGCTGAAGCTGGCATACTGTGAGAGGACTTGGCCTCAGCACCTCAGCTTCAGCCTGTCCCTGGTGGCAGCTGGTGGGGTGGGGTGTGTGGCCTTGGATGACGCAGCTCCTTGAAGAGGGCTGACCACGACAGATGTTTCCATCAACAGAACTCCAAACAGCTGGAGAATTGAGTCCTTCCAGCCTGAAAGGGGTTCTGGGTGACACATTGCAACCTATGACCATACAGGGCAAAAAGAAGATTCACATGCTCTGGTGGGGATATCCAGGGTGGATCCAGCAGCATCTGTGGTCATGAGGAGGGGCTCTCTAAGAGTAGAACTCTTCACTTCATGTTTCAAATTCAGTAGAAGTGTTGCTGCTTTTGCTCAGAATTGACTGTCCATTTTTTCTAATTTTCACATTTTAGGCTCCTGGTGGCCTTGGACTGGTCCCAATTAAGCCTTTGGATGTTCAAATCAAACAGAGTTATTCCTTCTTCAATTTGCAGGTCAGACTTGTCACACAGCATTATTTATTTGGGTGTCTTATGAAATGAATTTAAGTTGCACTATTTAATTGGCTTCACTGTATTATGGATTATACTGAGTGGTATATGGTATATTTCAGTTATTAAACAGAAATGTTGGAAGTACCCCAGACCCTTTCCCTAACGTGGCTATGGAAATCAGGATCTCTTTTCAGTGGGTGTGCCATATAGTGTGCATACGTGAAGTACCTTGACTCTGCTAGGAAATTCAAGACAAAGTGATCACAAAGTAGTCAGCCTTTCTTGAGGTACATAATCACTTCTGTGCTTGAAAATGAAAGTAGTCTGACGTATTGCCGCAGTTAAGCCATATGGCATGAGAAAGCATTCGTGAACACTGATGTGTGCTGAGCCCAGAGCAGAGCTCAGGGATGGCTCCAAGTGTGTCCAGCACTGTCCAGTCCAACAATCCAAACTAACAGTTGCCACAATCCAATGGCTGCAGCTGTGGCTGAGAAGTAGACACCACCAAATGGTAGTGAGTTTTTCAAGACATTCCATCAGTTGTCTTCTTTTACCTCTAGGTTCCTCAGCTGTACAAAATTAAGGGTTACCAGCCATTCTCTGTCCACAAGTCTTCAACAAGTTACAAACCTCAAAAGCTCGCACGGCCCTTGAAGCAAGGAGCTGAGGTAACACATCCCTGCCTTCCAGAATAGCTCTCGCCTTTCCCCTTTTGTCCTGGCACCAATATTAACAGGTGGTTCTTGGTCGGTAACAGGATGAAGTTACCACCATCATAGTGCTGCCAAAACAGGACTCAGCGTCTCCACTCTCTGGCAAGCCTTCAGTCTTGAGTATGAAGCCTCCTGAGAGCTTAGCTGTGTCCCCAGACTATGACCCGCTTTACATCTTTGTAAGTAACAGTCAGCAGAAGTCTTGTACTTGGTGGTCCTTTATTTGAGTATTACCCTATAACAGTGACGGCGAACCTTTTAGCGCTTTATTTTTTCAGTACTGGGGATCAAACTCAGGACCTTGTGCTTGCAAGGCAGGTGTGGAGCTGCTGAGCTAAATCCCTGGCCCCAGAGCTTTCCGTGATAACAAACAGGCCGCTGTGGCTTGTGTGCTGTAGGTTCACCACCACTGCAAGAAACTAGAACATTAGCTAGAATTTTTTTCTCTTTGTATTATCAAGTGTTAAATTATATCTCATCTTCAAAATTGCTTGTCATTTCATTATTTGGAAAATACTAGCGTTTCTGTCTCTTAACAATTCCAGAATTTATTTTTATAAAAATATGATCTTTTCTACTTCTGTATTATATGTACATACAGGCTGAGGAAGAAATCAAGACAATTTAGAAAATACATTTAATTGAATGAAAATGAGAACAAATAAAAATTGGTGGAAAATTTATTGCACTACATACCTACAGTAGAAAAGAAGAAAAGCCTCAAATTAATGTCCTATGCTGACTCTTTAAGAAATAGAACCTTCTGGGCATGGTGGCGCATGCCTGAAATCCTAAACCCTTCCCACAAAGAAAACTCCAGGACCAAATGCCTTTTAGAGAATTCTGCCAAAGTTTTCTAAAGGATACCAAGTCCCCATCAACTCCTCCAGAAAGTGGAAGGAGATAGCCTTCTGCTCAACTCATTCTAGAAGCCAGTATGACTCTGGTACCAAAGCCAGTAAAAGACTTTCCAGAAGGATTGTAAGTAACATACATGAAAAATTTTAAGAAATTTTTATAATACTATATAAAGGATAATGTATCATAAGCAAGTGGAAGCTTTTGCCAAGGGAAAAGATGAGTTCAACATTTAAAACTCAGTGTCACTCACACATTAACGTACCAAAATGGAAAAACAATATGATCATCTCAGTAAGTAGAGAAAAATTATATAACGTCCATTCCAGATAAGCACTCTCACCAAATAAAGGATAGAAGGGAACTTTCTCAACATGATGAAGGACATCCATTCTTAAATATAGGCTAACTTCAAACTGAATGACAAATGATTGAATATCTTCCCCCTAAACTTAGGAACAGGACAAAGGTGTCTGCCCACCCTGATTCTATTCAAGATTATAGCTCTAGCCAGTAGAACAGGCAAGAAAAAAAAAAAGACATCCAGATTTGGAAAAAAGGTATAAAACTGTCTTCATTCACAAGCAAAATTATTAATGATGTAGAAAATACACTGTACTCTACAAAAATGTCTACTAAAACAAATACGTAAATTTAGCAAGGTTATGTAATGGGATCACCATGTAAAAAAATCAATTTTATTTCCATATTCTATTTACAAACAATGTAAACTTGAAATTTTAAAGGCCATGTTGCTGAAAAATCACACCAAAATATAAAACAGTTCAGGATACATTTGTCAGAAATATAATATAAGACAGATACACTGAAAACTATGAAACATTGCTGGAGGAAATCAAAGAAGTCATAAATAAATGGAGACTATGCCACGTTGTAAGCTTGGAGATTTGAAATCATTAAAATACTGATTCTCCCCAGATTAATCTAAAAATTCAACACAATCGTAAGCTACAAAAACCCAGAAAGCTATTGTCTTTTAGAATTTGACAGGCTTGTTCTAAAATGTTTTGATTAGCTCTTCTAGTTTTTTATTTGAATCTTCTTTAAGTTCATTGATCAGTTTGTTAAGTCCACTATTTGTTTAGTTATATCAGTTTTGAGCTCATCAAGTTTGTTTTGTCTTTGATTATCTCAAGCAATTCAGTCATATGGCAACTGCTTTCCTCCTCCCCCTCAGTGCCCCTTGGATCTGCTTTGGGGAAGTTGGGAGTTTTGGAAGTTATTTTGTTCCCCAACCTCTATGATTTGCTTAATTGCCAGCTGTGAGCAAGAAGACCTGCTGATCCGCTGTCTTTCTGGACCAGTCTCCTGGCTGCAAGTAGTGCTCTGGGCCTAGCTAAACTGTAGGCTTTTGTCTTTGTCCCAGGATCTGACCACTTCAGTTAATTTGGGGAGGGCAGACGTGGTGTAGCTTGACCTACATTGGGTTGTCGACTTCTGCTAGGATTTCTAACTCCTGCTCCCTTCACTGCACAGCAAATGTTGCAATCACCTCCTTGTCTTCCCTCTACTTTTGCCTAGTGAGATGCTGAAAGCCCACTGACCCATGTGCTACTCTCTCCCTTCACTCAGTCCTTTTCCATCCATTGTCCAAAGAGCTTTGCTCTCATGAACTTGGTGCCGTCCCTAAGCTCCATGCCTTCTTCTTGCCCAGGGCACCCCCATGGGCACACACTGACAAGTGTGCGTAGTGCGCTGAATGTCCCACTAGCCCAGTATAAGGGAGAAATGCGTTACTAATTATCTCTGGGTCAGTTGAGCCTTCTCTCTCCCCAGGGTCCCGACCACTCTCCGGCCTTGCTTACTCACTGTTGTTTTCAAATTCCTAAGTGCTCGCCAGTGTTGCCCCTTATACCTGTTCTCTGGCTTTCAGTTTGTCCAAAGCTGATGCTTTCCCATATCTTCCTCACAGTGGTCCTCTTCCCGTGAGGAAGTTAGAGTGATTGTGATCCTGTACCACCAAGTAGGCCACTATTGAAGAACTTGCTGGCTCCTTCCCTCAGGTAGCCCTATGCTCTCCCAAGATGGTCCAGGTACGCCAGACCTGGAGTGTGGGGGTTGCTATGATCCAAGAGTGGTTTGGTTTCCCCTTGCACTAGATTTAGTAAGACTTATGTAAGAACATTCATAGAAGCTTTAAATGTTCCAAAAGCTGGGGGGGTGGTCATTAGCAGGTTTATGGATAAACAAATTGTAGTATAAATATACAACAAAATGTTGCTTTGTGATAAAAAGAAGGAATGCTTGGGCTGGGGATTTAGCTCAGTGGCACCACGCCTGCCTCACAAGCGCGAGGTCCTGAGTTCACTCCCCAGTACAGAGAAAAGAAAAGAAACTCTTGATAATGTAACAACTTGAATGCTTTTCAAAATAATTTGCGCTGAGTAAGAGAAATCAGAAGAGCACATATCGTATTATTCCACTCACATAAAAGTCTAAAACATCCAACATAACCTATAGAAACAGAGAGTAGGTCACTGTCTACCTGAGGATGAGTTCAGTGGACAGAAGTGGAGGGACAGGAAAGATGACATCGGGCCTGCGATAACCTTGGGGGGTAATGGAAATGTTTATTATAGTATTTTTATGGCAGTGATGGTTTGCAGGTGTAACTTATATCAAAACATATCAAACTGTATACTTCAGATGTGTGCAGTTTGTTGTACAGCAATTCTACAGCAGTACAGCAGTGAAGGAAACTATTAGTATACCCTAAGAAAAGAGACAAAGAGAAAATGAAAGGAATACTGGTGACAGCCAATAAAGCACTATTGTGAAGCCCTTGGGTAACATTTGTACATGAACCCTGAAAGTGGGAGGTAAAGGGCCCTGGAGGACAACTGTCTAGGAAAGTGGGATTCCACAGACCAATAGTGCAGTTGGGAGAGCGGATACACTCAAGAGTTCCGTAAGTAAAAGAAAAGGCAATCATAGCCCGGTGTGGTGGTGTACACCCGTGATCTTAGCTACTCCAGAGGATGAGAGGCAGGAGGAGTGCAGGTCCAAGGCCAGCCTAAGCAACTTAGCAAGACACTGTCTCAAAATTTAAAAACATTTTTAAAAACCCAAAGGCATAGCCCAGTGGTAGAGCACTTGACTAGCATGCACTAAGCCTTAAATTCAATCCCTAGTGGAAAGAAATGGGGTGGGGGAGAGAAAGGGATAAGATAGGATAAGAGGAAAGGGGAAGGGAGGGAAGGGAACTATAAACTCTAAAAAAAAAAAAAAAAAAAATCAGTGAAATCCACAAGTGTTTCAAATCAGAAACAAAATTAAAAACTAAAATTTCATGTTTTCCAGAGCTCATGGAAAATTTAAAAATTGAACCCATTTAGCCTTGAAAATAGAACTCTTATCCAACAGTCATAGTATTAAGTTTAGGTTCGGTTTGCTTTGGTTCAGCTTGGTTCAGGCCACTCTGGAGAAGAAACCCATGGCCTTATGCATGCTAGGCTAGGCAAGTACTTTAACTCCAAAGTTTGCTCCCAAGATGATCTGGAACCTTCACACACACAAAATTGTAATTCAGGCCTCCACTTAGCCTTGCAGAGAAACATTTATACATTCACAACAAAACAAATGTTATTCATTAGTTTTCAACTTTTAAGGACAACCTGTGAACAAAGAATGAAGGGTTTGGTGTGGTTTCAGAATGTGAGTGTTTATAATATAAAAGTAAAATTATGAAAGAGAGAAGAAAAGGTACAAGAAAACACAGGAATGATGTTTCCTGAAGTATGACAACCATTGAAGACAGTGTTATTGGCATCTGCAAAAGCACTGCTTCGTTGCATATGGCCCATGGAAGATCAAGAGAGCTGGCCACACAGCACCTCCTGTCCACAGTCAGCCAGAGTAGGAGACCCTCCTGAGGGCACACAGGCAGTTTCTTCCCTGGTGTTATGCACCTTTGCCCCGTCCTTCCCCCAAAGGAGCATGGTCAGCCCTATTCCCATCACGCCACCTCCTCTTACATGCACCCAACTCTTGCTTCAACTGCAGGGACTCACTAAAGTGTGGGCTTGTTTGTGTTACTGTGACCTTTGGAGACATCCTCAGTGGACCCACCCCTCCTTTATTTCCATGCCTTCAGAAGAGAGTCCCTTCTGCATCTTCCCCAAGACCCTCATCCTTCAGCTCAGCCTCTCTGAGCAGACATCCCACAGTCTTTCCAGCATTGTTGACTCATCAGCAGAAGATATCTGGACCCTCACAGATGTGCGTCTGGGGGCTGGAATGCCTCGCAATCTAGCTATACGTTCTTTAAATGGAAGTCAGGAGAGGGGCCTTTGCTTCTTGGCAGTGAGATCAGATCTCCATAAATCAAGTGGAATTAAGTGGGAGTTTTTTTATTGTCAGAAAAATATCGTACAAAGAAAATGAACAAAATCTCAACCTAATGGTTCTTAAACATCTAAGATTAAACAACTGTCAGGGGAAAGCTATGCTGTTTGGGGCAAGAGTAGGGTATTTGTTGTACAAGCTCTGGAAAGAATATTAAAGGGCTCTAGATTTTAGTATTGTGATATCATGTTCTATGACTCCATTAGTTTCACTGGAGAATTAGGGTTTTTTTTTTAATAAAAAAAGAAAGAAAGAAAATCTCACTTAAAACCAGGTACTACCTCCCAACGGAAACTTCCTGCATTAAAAACATAACCTAAACAATGTTAAATGTTGGCATTTCCGGGTATACCAAATGTCACTTCTCTGTCTTCTCTTTAAAGCAGTTTCTAAGGAGCTATTTTTCTTCTCAGAACCAGGAGTTCATTGCTTTTGAAAACCACTTTGCTTATTTCATATTTTCCCGTGATCCATCATAATTATAAGTACTTTAAGATGTGATGTTCAGTTATACTTGTTTCCATGAGAGGTTAGTAAATTCTCATGGGGTACAATGGGCCCCTTACACCAGTAAAGCACTGTGACGATGTAAAATGTGGCCAACCTCTGGGCACCTGTGCTCTCCGGCTCCTCTTCTCTAGACGAGTGTCAGTGCTAATGGGAGCCGTAGAGGATGTTAGCTGATGCTTGTCCTTGGGACTGGCTTGGAAACTGGTAAACAGAAAATTCTTTTTCTCCTCTCTTCTTCAGAATCCCAACCCGGGCTTGTTTGCGGTGAAGCACCCTCTGACCTACACAGAAACGTTGATAGATTACCATCTGTGCACTCACCCCAAGTACAAGTTCACCCACGAGTTGCACCATGGGTCCAGCATTCCTCTCACCCAGAAGCAGTTTCTCCATCACACGGTAATGCCACCACCCAGCTCCCTGGCAGAGCTAGACTCGCACTACAGGGAGAGGCAAGGGACAAGGACAGAGGGCCACAGGTGGGACTGAAAAAAAAGAGGCTGTGGCCAATGCTGCAAAGAGCAGCCCTCCTGCCAGCAGCCCTCTGGGATCCTGGCAGAGACTCACTCAGGCCCATGCCTGTCCTCTCAGAACCCACTGTTGGGCTCCACGCTACCCTTGTTCCAGTGTCCTCGATGTTTCTTCCTTACAGGCAACACCTAACACTCATTCATTCATATTTCCACCAGGCAAAATTCATATGGTAAGCAGGGTCCCATGGCCTGACCCCCTTTTACTTCGGTCCCAGTCAGTGTAGAAACATCGGAATGGACAAAAAGGCGATGTGACACTGAACAGGAGAGAACTGGCTCCAGAGAATTCCCTCTCTCCCCAGGTGACCACCCTGACCTGAAGATCCAGGAGCCCCTCTTGAGGGTTCCCCTCAGGCCCCTCAGACTCAATCATTCTCCATCCCAGATCATTATCTATGCTCAGTTTCCACCAGTCGTGCCCTAAAATGTTTCCCCTTCCTGCGTCACCCCCTTGCCTCTTTGTGCTGTGGGTGACATTGTACATAGGACTTGACATTGTTCGCGGAACGCGTGTGACCCTCTGTCCCTCCCACTCCTTCATTCCCCTTATCTAACCAGCCTGCCTCTTACACAGCCTGGCAGTCTACCCTTGGTCTCCCCCCGAGGCTCACACTGCTCGGATCAGGCCTCCGTGGAAATCGTCCTTTGACAGGAGTCTGACCGTCCTGTTTCCTGCTTAGACTCCCCCAGTGGAGCCCTGTTGCCAGCAGGAGCGGCTCCAAGCTCATCGGCTTCACCCACGAGGCCTTCGGTGACCTGCCTGCCTCTTCCATCCCCGTGGCATGCCCTTCACTCGGCTGAACGCATGGTCTCCTGAGAGCAGAGTCCATCGGGTCACCAGTGCACGTCACACTCTGTCCCCGTGTGGCGGTGCCGCCTGATGAGTCCCTGTCCTCTTCAAACACAACCTTGGCGCCTTGTTCACAGACATCAGAACAGATCTCGGGGCCTCATCCACCCTCCATCACTGCTGCTTGCTGCTCATGGGGCTAATGTAGGGCTAATTTAGGGGATCTCTTGTTTGTCTCTCATTTTGTGTTACAGTGTTTAGTGCCCTCACTGGAGCGACTGTCTTTTGACTTCAGAAAATTGAATTAATCTTCATGAAATCATACATTTTGGAACTCACCTTTGTGACTTAAAAACAGCCATCTGAATGAAATAAAGTCCTTCCTAGACTTTACCCCGCGAGGCAACTCCTTACCATATCATAACCCTGTACCAATTTTCACTACAGGACATTATTCCTGGAATCATGCACTGGAAGAGGTTCCAGTCCCTGGCGCTCACAGCCCTGCCTGACCCTGCTAAGTTAGAGACCACCCACAGGTAAGCCATGAGCCAAAACAAACCCCTCGTCTGACAGTGTTCCCAGTTTTGTGTCTGTAGCAATGGAAGGCAGACGGAGACACCCAGGGTTCAGGTCTGCCATGTCCACTACCCACGCATCTGCTGCGCCCCAGTTATTTGAGATCAGTTTGTGACTCTGGGACATTTCCTCTGCCTGCCTTGTTCACTGCCAGCTCCCCCTAGATTAAGGCAGGTGCGACTTCCCAAGGCTCATTCACCTGCTGTCCTTTCCGGGGTGTTCCCCTTCTCTGCTGCTCCCCCTTGCCTGGAGCTGACAGGAGATAAACAGAAAGCACCCAGCTGAGCTTTGGAACACGACAGGAGCTCAGACAGGCTTGTGTCTTTCTGGATGTACTTCACTCACCTGTTACCATCTCAAAATAAACTCAGCAACTTGTTCTTTACTTTAGCCTAATACTAAAATCTAAAACCTCCAGAGTCAGAGGAAACAATGGTATTGTAGAAGAAAGG
The DNA here is from genome assembly GCF_012274545.1 of Fukomys damarensis. Taxonomy (NCBI): domain Eukaryota; kingdom Metazoa; phylum Chordata; class Mammalia; order Rodentia; family Bathyergidae; genus Fukomys; species Fukomys damarensis. The sequence continues at coordinate 9,453,143 of NW_022900941.1, read as the reverse complement.
TGGGCTTTGGCGTTAGAGACCTGCGTCTCTGTTCCTGGCAGGTCACCCGCCTCTGTGGTGAGGTGAATCACTTCTTACTGGCGCCCTTTGAACAGTAATTTCTCTATCTGTGAAATGGGGGTGATGATAGGATCCTCACCAGGCTGTAGCAAGGACCGAAATTAAGCAATCACGTGAAGCACCCCGCTTGCTGCCGGTTGCACACTTCGATGACGTCTGCCTTTAGCCTTCTGACAAACCTTGCAGTCACTCTGTTGCCACCAGATGGCACCATCGCAACCTTTCTGGGTTGTCATTTTGCTGGGGCTGAGAGGACCATTTAGGAGCAACCCACATAGCCAATAATTGGATCTGGAGAGCTGTCAGGAGACTGAATAACACAGTGGGTAGTGATGGAAAGTGGAAACTGCCCATGTCTACCTGCTGTGAGCTTACACAGGTCCCAAGAATTAGGAAAAAACAACCTATTTTTGTTTCCAAAGAAATGTCCTTGGCGGGGGTGGGGGGTTGGGGGGGTCTACCAAGGCTGTTCTTTCAGCAGGCAGTCAGATGCATTCACCTTGGGCTCGAAAGAGCCATGAATTAAACATAATGAATTTGTCGTAAATTAAAGAAAATTCTCCCGCCATGGTTTGTTACTCTCTGTTTCTTTGCTCACATGCTCTCTTGGGCCACTCTGTTTTGACTATACTGCAGTTCTATAACGGCTCAGAAATCAAGAGTGTCTCCTACATTTTCTTATCACTCAGCTGTGACTTCTAAAAATAGTTACAAAGAAATAATGGTGATTCCTTTTTTAAATTTTGCCCCTATCCCCACCCCAGGTATTTCAAATTGAACCCAGGACCTTAGCGCCCCTGCCTTTTTAGATAGGGACATACTACATTGTTCAGGTCGGCCTTGAATTCCCTATGTAGCCCAGGCTGGCCTTGAAGTTGAAGCAATCCTCCTGCTTCAGCCTCCTGAGTACTAGGATTACAGGCATATGCCACTGGGTATCACTAAATTACTAAATTGCCTGGACTGGGCTCAACTTGAAATTCTCCTGCCTCAGCTTCCCAGAGAAGTGGGATTATAGGCCTGTGTCACCACACCGCACTCTTAAATTTGTCCTAATCATTCAGGCTGCTCCAACAAAATACCATAGCATGGATAGGTTATAAACAATAGAAATATATATTTCTCACAGTTCTGGGAAGAAAGCCTGGGAAGTTCAAGATCAAGGCACTAGCAGATTTGGTGTCTGGTGAAGGCTGATTCATAGGAGATATCTTTCTGCTGAGTCCTCACAAGAAGGAAGGAACAAGGCAGCCCTCCAGGGCTTCCCTAGTAAGGGCACTAATCCCATTCATCAGGGCCCCACCCTCAAGGCCCTAATCACCTGCCAAAGGCTCCACTTTAAATGCAGTCACATTGGGGGTATATTTGTATAGACATTCAGTCTATACAAATCCATTCATTACTTTTAAACTTTGTTTGTAACCATTTTGTTTGAATAAATCGCCTCCTGTAACTTCTGAGGTTTTTCTTATAGCTTTTGACCTTGAGATATAGCTGTTTTTTGTCAAACCATGCAGTATGGTTATTTAACATTGATTTATTCCAAGTCATGTGTGTATTCATGAGGATCCAAGCAGCTCTTTGAGTTCTTTCCTCTTTATGGAATTTTAGGAGAATTTCTTAAATCTCTGTGGTCTTCCATAAAATCAGAGTGAGCAGCAACCAAAGAAATGATCTGATCCAGTAGTTCCTAGATTTGAGATTACAGATGAGTAAAATACTCAGAAGAATTTTGCGAACTGATTTAAGGTTCTCAGAGTTTTGCTTTGTCAAGTAAGGATATTAAGGTAAATCAAAACAAACACATCCAGCTATCATGTCCATCTCCCTCTATGTTGTTGCCACCCCGTCTTCTCAGACCAGTGAGTCTCTGGAGACTGGTGCAGCTCCCCGCTTCTCCATCCCTCTTCTCAGCACAAATCCCCTCCGACTACATGTGTTCTGCATGTGTTTGGGAGAACGTTCCATTAGAACCAGATTTTTTCTTATGAGCTCTGTAAACAGAGCTAACCTCTGCATGGTGGGGCCTCCATCCTCTTGGTGGGGAATGGGATTACAGACTAAAATCTGGGTGCTAGTGTGCACATTGCTACTGCATGTTTTTGTATCTGGCCCTCCTGAGCAAACAAAGCAGGGAGGTACCTTTACATACACTTATCAAATATACAAAGACACATGCATAATATGTACCTATATCTGCGTGTAAACACATATGCATATCCATATGAAGTCATGAATTTATACCAAACCCTAGACTTTCAGTCCACAAGCAGAGTTAGTGCTTGCTTTTCCCCATTCCGTATTTTTATCTCCCTTCCCACTGTGAGAACTCTGGCACATTTAATTACTCAATTTTATAACACATCGAAAACAGTTCCAGAATTGCCTCATATGTAAACAGTTAACAAACAAGCCTCATTAAGGAGAGCTCAGATTTATTTGCCGTTATCTCCCTATCTTTATTCCATCCAAGACCATGGTTTATGTAGGTATAGTTAAATACTTAAGTACTGAGGTTATTTCTTGCTCTTTTTTCCTCCCTTCCTTTCTCTGTCTCCCCTATTCCCTGCCCCTCTTTCCTCCCTCTTTTTTTTTTTCCTCTTTCTGTCTGTTATGATTGTGGGATTGTTTCAGTTTTCTTGAATTTCTCTTTTTGATTTACTTTTTCAGTATGTAGAACATCTGGCTGAGCATGGTGGCACAGGCCCGTAATCTCAGCACTTGGAGGCTGAGACAAAAGGATCACAAGTTCAAGGCTAGCCTGGACTACATAGTGAGATGCTGTCGCAAAAAAAAAAAAAATGTAGAACAAAACATGATTTCCAAATTCAAAGCTATGCAAAAAGCCATACTCAGGGAATGTCCCTCCCTCCCACTGCGCTTTGACCCCATTCCTCCCAGGGAATAGAACCAACTTGGCCTTCTGATTTACCCTTCCTGCGTCCCTCTCTGTAATGCTAAGCAGAATGTACTCATTTTTGTCTTGTTTCTATACAAACACTGACATTCTATGTATACTCTTCTGAATTTCCTTTTTTCATTTAGCAATATCTCCTGGAAATGTTTATATATCACTTCCCAGATATCTCCTCCATTCTCTTCTCCCTGTGTAAAAAACCATGGTGCCATAGGTTTTTCAGCCAATCTCCATGCTTGGGGAGCAAGTACACTTTTTCCCAAGAACAAAACAAGGATAAGAGTCTTATCTCACAATCCTTTGTGACAAAGAAGACTTCATCAGCCTCTTCCTTGTGTTCCTGCTTCCGCCTTCCCTTCAGCCCACAGCTTAGTGGAGGTCACTTCCCTTCCACTCTTGCGAGACAGAACTCTTTCAAGCTTCTAGAAATTTCTTCCACAGAATTATTGAAAATTTTTATCCACTGTGTCCTTTCTCCTGCTCCCTTTGCTGATAATGATAGTTTTTTATGCCCTTAATATAAAAAGCTTTATACAGAAGGAATTGAGACCAGAAACAGCAAGCTCTCATTCTATTGTTTTCAAGTGTTGTGACTACCATAGGATACTGGTGTCCCAAACACAGGATTGAGCAAGACACACAGTATAAATGAAAGCATATATTTATTAGCAAAGATACAATCCTAAGGGTGGGACCAGGCCAGTGAAAAGAGCTCATGACCCAGAAGAAGCCAGGTGCCAGAGCCAAAATGTGATTTTTACAAGGAGGAAGTAGCCCTTTGAACCAGTGGCTATTCATGCAGGGAAAAGTCTCCTTCTTCCTGCTGGGGGTTGGGGGAGTGGGTAGTCCTTCCTTTGAGGAACTGTCATGGTACTCAAAGCCCATGCAGGAGGGGGAAGCCAAAACAACAATGTAAATGGGGTTATAATTTATTCTAACTGAGTTGGGATCTCTTTCAGTTGTTTAAGCTCTAGCACATGCACCCCCAGGCATGGTTTAGTTAGGAGGTGGGCACATCTTGGCCCCCAGAAGCCTATGGCTCATGTGTCCTCTTGTCTTGATCAGCTGTGGTCCAGCTATTAGAACTGAGCACTCCTCCACCTTTTGGAGAATCAGCTTCCTCTTCAGGAATTTCTCCTCTCTATCTCCTGTTTCTACCATTTTGAAACAAATGTGCTGCCAGCTTTTAAAATAATGACATGGGTTGGGGATTTAGCTCAGTGGTTCTGCCATCTGCCTCGCAAAGTGCAAGGTCCTGAGTTCATTCCCCAGTACCAAATAAATAATAAAATAAAATAAAGACACATTTTTCTTCTCCCTATCGTAATAATTTTAATGCCACTGATTAATACTCAGAAACTTTTATATGAAGCCCTAAAATTCTAATACCAAACAATCTCTAAGAGGGGGACTTTGAAATTGGATAGAATAACTAAGAAAGAGTATAAAGCTGGGAAAAATGCTAAGGACAAGAAGTAGATTACCTGACTACCTTTCTCCCACCCTAGGAAATAACATAATTTTAGATACTTGGATACTAATTTTTTTCCAGTGCAGAGGATGGACAAGTGTTGGGCAAGTGCTCTGCCACGGAACCACATCCCCAGCCCTTCTCTGATTCTGCTTTCACACTCAGCAGCATTCTCTGGGGTTCACATGGGGCCTCTCCCATCCCCGCCTTTGCCTTTTGCAGAAACATGGGGTATTCAGGAGTGAGGGCGTGCAGAAAGGTAGAGGCCTGACCTGTGGTAAAGTGAAATGCTCTGGAAAGACTGCTCTTGTGACTCTGGCTACTGTATGATTTTTCCACAGCTGTGACTCCTATAACCCAGTCATGCTTCCTGTGGACATCCCTGCTCCACTGGACGCCTTACCAGAAGAAGACACACTGGAAACTATTGAATGGTACTTTGGTTTTTGTTTTTGCCTTTACTCTCTGATGTGGTCTGTTTTATAAAAACATGAAAGGTGCTGTGAGGGCTTTCAGAAGAACACACAGCACCTGAGCTGTATGACACAAATGAGCGGACAGGGCTGAGCCCAGCTGCTTCGTCACCCATATCAGGCAGTGGAGAACAGGTCGTCTCCAGTGTGCTGAGCATCCTTGCTCCCGGGGCTCCTGGGACGGGGAGCAGAGGTCGTCATGGGCTTGGGAGGATCCATGCTCCTGTGGACCTGGGTTGTGATGTGAAAGATGGGCAGGGTTTGGATAGGCATAAAGAAGTGTAAGCCCAAAAGCAGAGGGCTTGGGTTTGATTTCACTGATCAGTGTTCAACAGCCAGGGAGCACATGTCCTCTGGAGCTTGTGTCCCTGTGGCCATTTAAACCTGATGACTAGAGGCCCAACAGTGCAGCGGCACAGCTGGACTTTGTGCCACTTGGGGCAGTCCTTCACTTTGCTGCCCACCAACGTATCTGAATATGTTAACATGCTTAAATAGCACCCAAAAATGTGCCACCCAGGGTGGACCCCCCACTCCCGAGCGACACCACTGAAATGGGAAATTGAGGCAAGCAGCACACGTGTGCCTGTCCAGGAGCGGCTTCTCCATTGTGAACACCCATGTCCCCCACTAGACCATCTACCGTGGTCCTGTTCACAAATGCCTCTGGACCACAGTTACTTTCTCCCTTAAAAAATATGCTTAACTCTTTATTATGTCACTGCATAATGGCAAGGAGAAGTTCCATAATTTTTAGCAGGCACTTTATACCAGGCAAAAGTAAAATCCACTTGTTTTCTAGTTTAACTAACCAAAATAACAAAGTTTTCGATACACCTTCCCATATTGGTTTGTTTCTTTTTACTATAACAAAATACCTGGAGCAAGCTAACTTTCTGAAGAAAAAAGTATTATTCAGATCACAGTTCTGAAGGTTCATAGAGAATGGCCTCACAGTGATAGAAGCACATGCCAGAAAGGAAGATAAGAGAGATGCATAGGTCAGGATCCCTCTCACAAACAACTCGCTTTCATTAGAACTAACTCAGGGTAGGGCTGGGGTTTAGCTCAATGGTTCCCCTGCCTGTCTCTCAAGTGCAGTGTCCGGAGTTCAATCCCTGGTACCAAAAAAAAAAGACTGAAAAGAATTAACTCAGGGCCCCCAGAGAGCTAATTTAATCCCTTCCAAGAACAGTACCTTCAATATTTAATGACCTCCCACTGAGTCAGTGCCTCTCACCCACCACACTGATGACCAGGCCTCCAACACACTAGCCCTTTGATGTGGGCAAACCACATCCGAACCATGGCACCATCTTTCATTAAAATTAGATTCCATTAGAATGACTCTGGAGCATCTGTGGTGTTGTGTAGCACAGTAGTGACAGGTATAGGCTATAGGTCAAGCCCCACCTTGCCACTCACTTTCGGTACACCTGGGGCAAGTGACTTCACGTCTCAGTCCCTCCCTGTGCTCATCTTTAAAATGGGGCGACCCAGGAACTATTGACCAGTTACTATGAAGAGCAATATATGTAAAGTGTGTAGTCAGGTGCCTTGCACCTAGGAAGGTCCTGATAATCGGGACTATTACCTTTAAATGAAGAAAGATTTCTGGTATTTTCAGTTTTTAAATTTTTAATCTCAAGGGTGTAAGGAATGTGTTGATGTGTTGCTGCATCTGTGGTGGCAGCTTTGGGTACAGTACAAGAAGACTGCCAGCCTTAACTGACCAGAAGACAGGCACAAGGAGGACCCCTGGCCCCAAAGTTCCTCCTTTATGCTGTATTTCCTCATCTTCTGTTACTGAAGATCCATTTTTCAGTTTTGTCTCCATTAAAGCAAAGATACATCTGGATGGGGATACTCTGAATCTCACCTATAATCCAGCATAATTCTCTCAGGACTTTCTGGAATTTAGGCTTAGGAGGGAGGGGGCAGGAAAGATGGTGGAAATGGGAAGACTCCTAGTGAAGTGAGGGAGCCAGGAAAATAAAAAGAGGGTAGGGGTGAGAAGCTGAAGACACACATGGCCAGCTTAACCACTGACCATGACCCAAAGGCTCCTGTGTACTTCTGTTTTACTGAAGCAGAATGTCAGCATGAGGAGTCTGCTCTCTGCTCGCTGTTCAGGCCAAATGCCCAGGCCCCTGCCTCGCTGATAGCTGCTGGGTTTGCTTCTGGCCCTGTGCCGATGACAGCTCCATGTTGCTGTGATTTGGATCTGCAGTTTCCTAGAGGCCCAGGGGTCAACTGCTTGATCCTCAGCTTGACACTGCCGGAGGGGTGGAACCTATAGGAGGTGCGGCCCAGTGGAAGGAAACTGGGTCCTGGGAGCTTGAACTAAAAAGGCATTTGGTGGACCCCAAACCCTTCCTGTCTCTCTCAGGCCCAGCCGGCCATAAGGTGAGTAAGCTTCTTCCACTGCATGCTCCTGCCTTGATGATTTCTACCAGGCTGAACTTTTTTCTTTTTCTTTTTTTTATTATTTATGTTTATTGGTACAATTTACATATACATAATGATCATTTTCATCATATGGAATTTGTTCCTGTACGTATTACATCTTAATTCTTATTTTTTTTCCACTCTTTTCCTTTCCCTTCAACCTCTCTGCCCCTCCTTATTTACAAGAGCTTTTCATCTTTCTTTTCTGTTGTTTCTTTTCCCTTCCTTCCTTTCTCTCTTCCTCCTCCCTAGTGCCCCTTCCCATTTGAACATTTTCTTCCTATTGCACAATGTTGGTTACACCTTTTGGTCTTTATTTACATTTTCAGTTTCTCACACCAGAGAAATAATACAGTATTTACACGTGTGTCACACTTATTTCACTTCGGAGTATGCTCTCAAGGTACATCCTTTACCTATAAATGTCTCAATTTTATCCTTCATTATGGCTGAGTAGTATGCCATTGTGTTTTTTTAAAAAAACACAGTGCTTTTATCCATTCATTGGTTGATGGGCTTTTGGGCTGTTTTCGAGATTTAGCTACTGCAAACTGTGCTGCTCTAAACAGGTGTGTACATCACTGTGGTATGACACTTAATTCTTTTGAGAAAATACCAAGAAGTGGGGGGTTAGCTGGGTCAAATGGAGCCACTAGTCCTAGTTTTTTGAAGACTCTCCACACTGATTTCTACAGTGGTTGAACCAGTCTACACTCCCACCAACAGTGGAGTAGGATTCCTTTTTCACCACAGGCCCAATAGCATCTGTTACTGGTTAATTTCTTGATAATAGCCTTTCTATCTGGAGTGAGATGGAACCTCAGTTCTGTATTCATTTGCATCTAATGACCAGTGATACTGAACATATATTTACTTGCCATTTGTACTTCTTCATCTGAGAAGTATGTATTCATTTCAGATGCCCGTTTTTGGTTTGGATCTTTACATTTGGGGGATTTGATTTTTTTTTTCAGTTCTTTATATATTCTAGATATTAGCCTTTTGTCTGAGGGACAGCTAGCAAAAAAATTTTTCCACTCTTTTGGTTGTCTCTTCACTCTGTTGGTGATTTCTTTTGATGTACAAAAGCTTTTTAATAAGATGAGATCTCAGTTGTTGATTCTTTATGATATTTCCTGGGTGATTAGGGTTTTGTTCATAAAGTCTTTGCCTACACTTAATTCTTCGAGAGTTCTACCTATTCTGTCTTCCAACAGATTTAGTGTTTTTGTCTTGATATTTAGATCTTTGATCCATTTTGATTTTAGTTTAGTGCAGTGAGAAACATGGACCTAGTTTTCGTCTTTGGCATGTAGATAGCTGATTTTTTCAGCATCATTTATTAAAGAGTGAAAGTATTTGGTCCCTTTCTCAAACATAAGGTGGCTGAGTGCATTTGAAGTTGTTTCTGCATCTTCTAATCTGTTCCAATGATCCTCAGGTCTGTTTGGGTTTTTTGCCAGTACTATACTGTTTTTATTACAGTAGCTCTGTAGTATAATTTCAAGTCAAGGATTGTGATGCCCTCTGCCTTAACCTTTGTTGCTCAGAATTGTTTTTGCTATTCTAGGTTTCCTCTGGTTCCAAATGAATTTTAAGAATATTTTAGTTTAGTTAGTTTTAGTTTAGTTCTAGTTCTGTGAGGTATGCTATTAATATTTTGATTGAGATTGCAACTCAAAAAGAAATTCATAGACTGAAAGTCAAAGGATGGAATACAATATTTAATGTCACAGGAACCTGTAAAAAATGAAGGGTAGCTATTCTATTTGCAGACAAAATGAACTTCAAGCCAAGACTGATCAAAAGAAACAAAGAAGGTCACTACATACTTATTAAGAAGAAACTCCAAGAAGAGATAACAATCATGAATATATATGCACCAAATACCAGCACACCCAACTATATAAAACAAATATTAACAGACATGAAAAATCAAATAAGCACTAACACAATTGTAATGGGGGCTCTCTATACCCCACTGTCACAAGTAGATCAAAACTAGACAAAAAAATCAACAAAGAAATATCAGAATTGAACCAACCTGTGAACAAGTGGACTTAGTAGATGTCTACAGAGTGTTCCACCCCACAACATCAGAATACACATTCTTCTCAGCTGAGCATGAAACATTCTCCAAAGTAGACCACATACTAGCTCACAGAACATGCCTAAGTAAATGCAAAGGAACTGAAATTATCCCATGCATATTATCAGACCATAGTGAAAAGAAACTAGAAATCAATGGCAAAGAAACTACAAAAACTACATAAATACATGGAAATTAAATAACACTCTTCTGAACAACCAGTGGGTCCCAGATGAAATTAAAGAAGAAATTGGACAGTTTCTACAATTAAATCATAATGCTAAAACAATATACTGAAAGTTATGGGATGCGGTAAGAGCAATCTTACAAGGAAAACTTATAGCAGTGAACTCACATCAGGAAAACAGTGAACTCAAATAAACAACCTAATGCTGAACCTCAAACTTGTAGAAAAAGAAAAATAAATCATACCCAAAGCTCATATGAGGGAAGAAATTATAAGATCAAAGCAGAAATTAATGCAATTGAGATTAAGAAAACAAAAAGGATCAATGAATCAATGAGTTGGTTCTTTCAAAGATTAAATACAATTGATAAATCCTTAGCTATCCTTATTAAAAAAAAAAACAACAAAAGAAAAGACTCACATCCATGCAATCAGGAATGAAAAGGGTGAAATCACAATGGATTCTACAAAAAATACTGAAGATCACCAATACCTATTTCAAGAATATTTATTCTAATAAGATGGAAATTATAGGAGAAATGGACAGTTTCCTCGATACATATTAATTACCAAAGCCGAATCAAGAAGATATAAAAATTCTAAATAGCCCAGTATCAATGAAATTGAAGATGTAATTAAAAACCTATCAACAAAGAAAATCCCAGGTTCTGATGGCTTCACAGCTAAATTCTATAAGAAATTTAGAGATCTCATACCATTTCTCTTCTAACTCTTTAATGAAATTGAAAGGGGGTCAAATACTCCCAAAGTCATTCCTAGAAGCAAGTATTATCCTGATACCAAAACCATAGGGGGATCCAACCAAAAAAGAAAATTACAAGCCAATCTCCCAAATAAACAGACACAAAAATCTTCAATAAGATATTGGCAAAGAAAATGCAGAAAATCATCAAGATTATACACCACGACCAAGTAGCATTCATGCCAGGGATTCAGGAATGGTTCAGCACATGCAAATCAATAAATGTAATACACGATATCAACAGAGCTAAGGACAAAATCACATAATTATCTCAATATATGCAGAAAAAACACTTGACAAAGTCCAATACCTATTCATGATTTTTTAAAAACTAGAAAATTAAAATAAATGGTCTTTATCTCAATGTGACAAAAATCATCTATGACAAACCAATAGCCAGCATCATATTAATTGACTGAAAACTTGCACCCTAAAATCAGGAACAAGACAAGGATATCCACTATCACCACTCTTATTCAATATAGTTCTGGAAATATTAGCCAGAGCAATTATACAAGAGAAAGAAATAAAAGATAGGAAAGGCAGAAGTTAAACAATCATTATTTGCAGATGACATGATACTCCACATAGAAAACAAAAACTCCTCCAAAAGACTTCTAGATTTAATAACCAAATTCAGTCACATAGCAAGATATACAGTCAATGCTCCCGTCTTGATGTACCATGCCTCACAGACCCAATTATTCAAGCCAAGCAACCATGGACTGAAGCCTCTGAAACCAAATGAGCCAAAATAACTTTTTCTCCTTTTAAATTGATAATCTCAGGTATTTTTTCACGATGACAGAAAACTGACTAGCCTGCATGCTTTATGTTGAAGTAATAAATTTAAATTCTATTTATTTGGCAAAATATATATCTTCATTTTTACTTGGGATGTGGCTCTTGAATAAATTATTCCTGGTCTTTATATGAACACTCATTTCATAAATGAAACTCCCATTATTTAATTCTTCTCAATTTTCAGAATATTATGGAAACTCATTTATCAACCTATTTTGCTGCCTGTTAGGCATCTACAAAAGTTCACAAGTCTAGACCAATGACAGAACACTTATACAATTCAAGCAAAGCAGATTTATTACAGGCGGGAACTGAGGATAAGCAGAAGCTCAGGATACAGGATGAGCTGCACCCTCAGCTGGAAGGCTGCCCAGGGTGGATGTGATCACATCTGTGCATGCCACACACACACACTGCAGCTGAGGACCTGCAAGCACTTCACTCTGACTTTATGCCTGGGAGTGACATAAATGTCTGATCTCAGACACTGCAGGACACACTATTCTGAGAGGAACAAGGTCTCCACCCAGTTGTTCTGGACCATTCCTCTTTATTTCAGGATGTTTCGCTCTCAGTGCTTTTTGCCCAGGGATTGCAAACGATGAGGATTATAATCCAGAAAGATGATCTCTGATGCCATAATCCCAAATGTTGAAGTCTCAAAATATCAAAATTCCTAAAGCCTAAAATACTAAAAATTAATCTTGAAAGATTAAACCCCCAAATATTGACATACAGAAAGCTGAAATCCTGAAAGCCCCAATTTCCATGAAAAAGACTACAAAAGAAGGGTAAAAAGCCAAGTTACATGGAGCAGCTGATCAGGCAATACAACAATGACAGCAATTTCAGTTTTCCAGTGCACATTAGTCTGTATGGGCAATCCTTCAGTGAATGAAATTTCAAGAGTTTTCTTTTTTCACTTTGTATTTCTTTATCAGTACCCTTTATAGTTCCTTGTGGAAAGTTGGTACATGTGCATAACATGTCTTAATTCCTTTTCATCCCCTTCCCTCCTCTTCCTCCCCTCTTCTTGCGTCTCTTGATCCTCTTCCCTTTTGCAAAAGTTTTATCTCCCCATTTCCTATTGTATATCTTTAATTTTGCTCTCTATATTTTGAGTTGCTCATAAAGAGAAACAATGCAATATTTAAACTTGTGTCTGATTTATTTCACTTGACATTATCTCCAAGTGCATCTATTTCCCTACGAATGACTCAAGCTTATCCTTTTTATGGTACAGAAGTACTCCATGGTGTATAAATACCACACTTTCTTTATCCATTCACCTGTTGATGGACATATAAGCCACTTCTGAGATTTAGCTATTATGAATTCCCAGGCAAACCTTCAAAGCTAGTGATTGCAAAAGCTGGACAGCTCTTACAGACGATGTCTGTTCACCTGCCCCAGTCTATCCTTGTAACAAATGTTCTCAGATGTCGGCTTCTGCTTTTAGTTTTCTTGGTGGAGAGACTAGGTGCTTTTCCCTTTTCATGTTCTTCTCACTATTTAAAATTCTCAGTATTATTTTTTTACAATTTGCTGTGCTAAATATTTCATCTTTACATCATTTATAATACTGAAGGTACAAATTATATAAAGATTTTTAGAGTTCTGGTTCTAAAAAATTTCATAAATTTTTTTACAAATTTGACTGAAAGTAAAATTAATTGATGTGAAAGTATATTATTACATTAGACATTTTATGCAAGCATTGTGTATGTACATGAAAATGTTGAAACTTCCTCAATAAATTAACAGATACCCTGTTTGTATAACTGTACACGTGATGGCTATAGTTATAAAGTTAGATGTATATAGTTACTAACCATATTGATATACATATATACATTTCATCTTTTGATCTATTTCATTATGATACGATTTGCCTATAAATATATATTATACCCATACAACTGTAACTAGCATACCTGAGGGCTTATGCATGCAAATATAT
>NW_022900941.1:9423564-9439930 GCF_012274545.1 Fukomys damarensis | reverse complement strand
ATTATAACATATAATCCATCAAAATGGCCTACAAAGTGTTCTGTCATGGTTTTGCACATTACACAAATAAATCCCCTTTTAAAATAAAAATAAATGTCTTTTAATGTGTTTCTAAATTTTTTTCTAAGAATTTTATCTTCAGTATTTTGATTTTAAGGATTTTAGGCTTTCAGGGACTTTGATATTTTGGGATTATGGCCCAATCCCTGCAAGCAAGAGAGAGAGGAGCTGGGTCAGCTGAGTCCATCTCACACCTTTCCTTCTGGAGCATCTTTGCTGATGTGTACTCTTTAACCTACTATTCATTTTCCTCCTTAAAAAAAACATACTTTCATGTTCTAAATTATACCATCGATTGTGACAGAGCAAAGAAGTCCTGGTGGCTCAAGCACAGAACTATTCATAGCTAGATTAAAATCTCTGTGAACACAGGAAATGATTTATTACTTGCCAGACTACAGAGTCTTTCCCACAGTATATACTAAAAAATAAGTATTTATGGCATTCTGTTTCTGTTTCTTTCTTTTATAAACACATACCATATTGGTGCTTTCAGGACATTTTTACATGTAAATAGTCAATTAGTGAAATCCTAAGTATATCCAGTTCTCCTAAGACCTGCCCACATGCACAGAGACCTGGCGGTGGTTGGGCATCTAAGTTTGAAATGCAGATCTGAAAAGGAAGGCTGAAAGGCCTCCTGCTCCAGTCACTGCATCAGGGTCTCATTTATGAGTACTTCTGCCCTGCAGGACCACACGCTTGCTTCAGCTTCAGAAGAATGGAGTCTTCTCTGGCTCAGGCCACTAGAGAGACATTTGCCAGACCAAAACAAAGCCCAGCCTCCTCCAGTCAGCATGAGGTTCACGTTATTGTGACTCGGTTTCCTCATCTTTCAAATGGGAATAATGGTCCTTCATAGAAGGTTGTGGGATTAAAGGGAATAATACGATGCTGACGAGGAGAACGGTAACCACAGTAATTAACTTTTATCAAGCACTAAATGTCTTATCAGATAGCACTGGGCAAGCAGTCCCAGGTAATCCCTACAATGTGGTCCTGCTATTATACCCAGTTGAGAGATGAGGAAACTTCTAATGGAAAGACAATGTTTGCAAAGCACCAGCATAGTGACTCACATATACAGCTGCTTAGTTAATGTCAGTTTTAAACTTCATGGGACTGGAAGAACTTTTTGCTATTTTCAAGGACATTTTCTTCACAGAAAACTGCCATACCCTCCTCTGCTTCTGTATTGTTGGTGGATAAAGAGTTCCAAATTTTAACGCCTTTGTTTCCTTTGTTCATCTTGGAAGCATTTCACTTTACCTGAGTATGGTGGAGATGACTGTCTAAAAATTCATTGCCCTTTTCTAAAGTCATAGAATCATTGCAACTAGTGACTTAATTGCCAGCCTCCCTTGCAGTTAAGTTCTCCATTTGACTAGGCCTTTGCTGATGGGATGTAAGCAGATGAGATAGTCTACTACTGAGGTTTGTCTCCCCTCTTGTTCTTTCTCCCCACTTTTTCCAGCTGAAGCCCAATCAGGCAGTGACTCAGCATTAACTGTTAAACAACAAAGCTAGTTCATCAAACTATGGCCCATGGCCAAATCTGGCATGCCATCTGTGCTGATAAATACAGTTTTATTGTACCACACCCATTTATTTATGTATCTCCTATGAAGCCCCCCATGCTATAGTAGGACAGTTGAGTAGCTATAACAGAGACTGTATGACCCAAAAAAGTCTTCACAGAAAAAGTTTGCTGACCTCTGTTCTAAGGAAAACTACCAAAAGATGAAAGATAACCTAGATCCCTTGCATTTCTTTCCCCATAGATTATTTAGAAATATATTGTTTAATTCTAAAGCAACAGTGGACTTTCATTCTTTGTTATTGGTTTTTATAGCATTCCATTGTGGCCAAAGAACATAGCGTGAATGATTTCAATCATTTGGGCTTTTTTATGGCCCAAAACACAGTCCATTTTGGTAAATGCTTCGGAGGCACTTGAAAAGAATATGAAATCTGTGACCCCATTTTTTAAAGCTGCTTTTCATTCTGTGGTTATAAATAACTATTCCTACCATTGTTTGCTGGTCTAAAGCAATTTATCAACTGTTTGTTTCTCTGAACATAGACTCAACAAAAGTAGATGGAACCAATGTTAAAAGCCACAAGGAACACATTAATTCCTAAATGAGCACAATATTTCATTCTATTTTTATGTTGGAAAAGGAAAACAGTTCCTACTAAACATCTTATTACTTTTCAGTGAGCCCTGTGAACGCAGTACAGAAGTTATATTGACTCCAGAAATGATCCAAGCAGAATTCTTTATGTTGGACCACAAGGACACCAAGCAGAAGTAAGTACATGCTCTTATGCCTTATTAAGAGCCAGCCTTGGATAAATGTGTCCTACATGAAGTTTGGAACTATCATTTTATCTGAATCTAAACATCTCAAGCTTTGAAAGGGCCACATTTCCAATGCTTCATATACTTAAATGTACATTCTATTTTATGCACAATTAGCTCCTTCTAATGTTGGCAGGTAAGTATTTAACAACCAGATCCAGTATTTTCATTTGCTTGTCATTTGATTTGTTTTATTTCTTATCAACAGCTGATTAAGCTTTGTGCAATGTAATGAATAAAGGCTCCAGACCAAAGATCATACGTGAGGCTGAATCCTAACTCTTGTGTATCACATCTGAGATCGTTAGCCAAGTTAGATAACTTCTCTGGGCCTCAGTTTCTTAATCTGTACCACACAGAAAATAAAATCTCTTTCACAGAGTATTTGTGAGGATTGAATGAGCTGCCAAATGTGGAAAGTATTTTTTCTTTCTCTCCTAATCATGGGGCTAATTAGCCAAGATAACATCATCTTTTCAAAAATTAGTTTGGGAGGGCTGGGGATTTAGCTCAGTGGTGCCATACCTGCCTTGAAAGCACGAGGTCCTGAGTTCGATCACCAGTACTGTAAAAAAAAAATTAGCTTGGGAGAATATTTCTGTGATGTAAACAACAACCTATAGTTTATATGGGGGTTTGTTTGTTTTTGCACAAGGGATCAAACTCAATACCTTGTGTTTGTGAGGTAGGCACTTCACCACTGAGCTAAATCCCAGGCCCTCATATGGTTTTAAGTTTAAAATTCCATGTATTTTTTAAATTCTTTTATGTTTAAAATTGATTTTTTTAAAAATCAAAGTACAGTATGGGAAAAAATGAGAACCAAGATCTGTCATGTAAAGGTACAAGATCGCAATGATAAATGTAACTGTGCTGTATACTTAAAAAGTACCAATAAATTCAATGAAAAAAACCCCAAAATATATAAGAACAGTAAGTAATGTTCTAGAGGTAGTAACTTAAAATTAATTCACATTATACATACTGTTTTGACTTCTGCACTTTAACAATATATCATAAACATACTTATGAAGGTAGACATGCGTCATTATATTTTATTGAGTACATGTATAATAATTTATTTAACCAACTCCCTAAAAATGAACATTTCAGTGATTTTCTGTTTTGCTGGATCAACAGTGTTATAACAAATATCTTTTGTACCATAATTCCTTGAAAACTTATCAGAACATTTCCTTATGATAAATTCTTAGAACATAAATGCTACCTTAATATGCATTTTAAGGTGCTTAATTACCAACCACAAACTATATCAAAATACCCCTCCCAGCAGAAGTCAGAACTGCCTATATTCAAATGCCCTGGGCAATGTGGAATGCTTTTTTTTTTCTCTCTCTCTCATTGAGTGTATTGGTACATTCTAGGTATACAGTACAGTTACATTCATCATGGGGTCTTGTACCTTTACATGGCAGGTCTTGGTTCTTGTTTTTTTCCCCTTACCCCTGCCCTCCTTCACCATTCCACCCTTTCCTATTTACAAAAATTTTGTTTCAGTTTTTTCCTTTTCTCATATTTTTTCTTTTCCTTCCCTTCCAACTTCCCCTACTCCTAGTTTTTCTTTATCAACAAAGTTTTGACAGAAATTTTTAAAAGACCATCTGTTGATTTAATTTCTTTGCTTTAAAATTTCTCTTTTGCCTATCAACTAGTTTTTCTTCATTTATGAGATGCTTACTTTGCCTGTTTCTTACTTATATCAGTCTCTCACATATTCAGGTAATTACCTTTGCCGTAGATGTGTTTCCTTAGTTTGTTTTCTGGTTTTGCTAGGGGATTTTGCAAGGGTCTGGTGTTTCCAAAAGGCATGCTCGCCTGTCTCAGAGCAGTATTGTGTTTCTCTGGCTTGTTTGTGATCTTTTCAGGGGCCTGCAACAACTGGCATTTCTTGGAAAACAGATGGGCAGCTTCTCATTAAAAAATATTAGGAGGGTCGGGGATTTAGCTCAGCGGTTCCATGGCCTGTCTTGCAAGGTCAAGGACCCGAGTTCAATCACTGGTACCAAAAAAAAAAAAAAAAAAAAAAAATCAGGAAAAAATTAGGAAATAAACATTTTTAAATAGAATTTCATTCTTCACAAAACTGGAGAAAAATAATCCTAAAATTCATATGGAACCAGAAAAGACCCAGGATAGCAAAAGCAATTCTGGGTAAGAAGAGTAAAGCAGAAAGCATCACAATCTCAGATTTGAAGTTATATTACTAAACTACAGTGGTAAAAACAGCATAGTGGCCAGGCATGGTGGCACACGCCAGTAAACCCAGCACTTGGGAGGCTGAGGCAGGAGGATTTCTGCAAGTTCGAGACCAGCCTGGGCTACACAGTGAGTTCCAGAGCAGTCTGAACTATACAGTGAGACCCTGTCTCAAAAAAAAAAAAAAAAAAAAAAAAAAAAGCATAGGACTTTCTCCAAAACAAACATGAGGATCAACAGAACAAGATTGAGATTCGGAAATAACCCTAAGCACATTTCACCATTTGCTCATTGACAAAAGGGACAAAAACATACACTGGATGAAAGATAAGACTCCTTATTAAATGGTGTTGGGAAAACTGGCTATTCTAATGCAGAAGACTGTGGATCATCATCACCATGTGCTAAACTAAAATAAAAATGGATCAGAGGGAAAAGAAGGGTGGGGTGGTGTGTGACAACTCAGCTTCTCCAAAATTTGGAATCCAGACACTGAAAAATAATAACTTCAGAAAGAAAAAAATAGATTCTGGGAACCAAGAGAGACCTGACAGGAAAATTACAAGCTCTGAGAAACTGAATAGACAGAACACAATGCAGAGGAGTGACGAGATAGGCTGTGTTTTCTCCCAGGCTGCAGGTTTGCAGCTCCTGGGAAAGGGAGACCAAACCCAGAGACAAAGTGAAACTGGAAATCCAAGGAGGCCTTAGGGAGAAACACAGTGGGCAAGAGAATGGATCAGTGGTTGCTGTGATCTCCTGAGACAGCTCCCACACTGAAGTCCTTTGATGGGCAACCACTGATGAGTGACAAGAGCCAGCCATATCCCTACAAAGAGTAGTTGGTAGGACGCCGTTCCAGGGAAGGGTTGATTATTTGAACCTAGGACTCAGAGCAGCCACACGGCTTCATTTCAGATCTCCCAGTGTTACATTCCCACAGCGACTGGGTGAGAGACAGCCTTAGGAGACAGCCACAGTCAGGGAGCAGACTGAAAAGAAGCCAGACTTCTGAGGAAAAAATAAAAACAAAGATACATCATGTAAAGGTACGAGATCTCAGTGATGAATGTAACTGTATTGTACACCTAAAATGTACCAGTAAAGAAAAAAAAAGAAAGAAACCTGCTGAGGAGTCTGAGTTTAAGAATGCAGGTCTTGCTCCTGCAGCCAAAGTCCAGGTCCAGGCTGAGTTTCTCTGGATTTGAAAGTCACAGCATTGGCACCCTCACCTTACTCCTCTTGCTGCCTGCTGATGCTGCATCGAGTCCAGATCTGGTGTTTAACTATCTTCATTGTCTACCAGTGCAAATGGATATGTCTTGACTTGGACACTGCCGTGTTACATTCCCACAGCGACTGGGTGAGAGACAGCCTTAGGAGACAGCCACAGTCAGGGAGCAGACTGAAAAGAAGCCAGACTTCTGAGGAAAAAATAAAAACCAAGATACATCATGTAAAGGTACAAGATCCCAGTGATGAATGTAACTGTATTGTACACCTAAAATGTACCAGTAAAGAAAAAAAAGAAAGAAACCTGCTCAGGAGTCTGAGTTTAAGAATGCAGGTCTTCCTCCTGCAGCCAAAGTCCAGGTCCAGGCTGTTTCTCTGGATTTGAAAGTCACAGCATTGGCACCCTCACCTTACTCCTCTTGCTGCCTGCTGGTGCCTGCGAGTCCAGATCTGGTGTTTAACTATCTTCATTGTCTCCCAGTGCAAATGGATATGTCTTGACTTGGACACTGCCCCAAAAGTGTAGATCCTGGAAGAAAAATAGGCATTCAAAATCAAAGATAAATTTTTTTCTTTTCTTTCTTTCTTGTTTTTTTGTTTGGGGTGTGTGTGTGTGTGTGTGTGTGTGTGTGTGTGTGTGTGTGTTTTCTACTCTTCTTCTCTAGTTTATTGGTGGCTTGAAAAAGTCGTTTTGTCTTTTTTCCTTGCTTCTTTTTTTTCTAAATCTTTTCCTTAATTCTTTTGTTCTTTCTTTTCTTCTTTTTAATTTTTCACCCTTTCTTTTTTAAAATCTTTTTGTTCTCCATTTAATTTTTTTTCCTCTTTTTTCTTTTATTTTCTGTTTTTCATCAGTTTTCTCTGTTATTTTATTCTGTAATCATCCTTCTACACCCATTAGGATCCTTTGCCCCACTTAATAGATAAGAAAGTAGTACTATTATGCCATAAAGAAAAATAAAATCAAAATGTTATATGAATTAAATCAGACACTAAATTTAAATATTGCATAGTTTCTCCTGTGAGAGAAACCCAATAAAGAACAAAATGAAAAGATAATAGGAAGTAGGGAACTAGATCGTTCTCAAATAGGAAGGGGATCAAGAGGTGGAGGGCACAGGGAGGGGAGGAAGAGGAGGTGCATGAAAAAAGGATTTAAGATGTGCTATTAGCATATACTTGTCCCCAGGAAGAATTTAATCATTATATACTGCAATATGTACTAATAAAAATAAAATTAGAAAAAATGGATCCAAAAAATGAAATGTTAAAACAGAAGCACTTAATATGCTGGAAAACAAAATAGGCAAAACTCTTGAAGGCACAGGCACAGGCAAAGATTTTCTGAACAGAACCCCAGTTGCATGGAAAATAGTACCAAGAATCAGCAAAAGGGATGACATCAAATTGAAAACCTTCTGTACAGCAAAAGAAACAACTGACAAGAGTGAAGATAAAAGCTACAGAATTGGAAAAAATTTTGCCAGCTATTCCATGGACAGAGGACAGCATCTAGACAGTATCTACAATAAAGAACTCAAAAAATTACAGCCCCAAAATAAAAGACCCAATCAACAAATGGGCAAGTGAAACGAACACATTTGTACTTCTTCTGAGAAGTAAATATTCATTTCTTCTCAGAAGAAGAAGTACAAATGGGCAGTAAATACAGGAAGAAATTCTCAACATCCCTGGCCATTAGAGAAATACAAATTAAAACAACACTGTGATTCCATCTTACTTGAGAAAGAACAGCTGTCTTCACAAAATCAAATAATAGCAAATGTAGAGAGGCTTCAGGGGGGAAAAGTGACACTTCTACATTGGTGGTGGGACTGTAAACTGGCACAGTAACTGTGGAAATCAATGTGGAGATGCCTCAGAAAATTAAACCTAGAAATTCCATTTGACCCATCTATTTCTATTCTAGCTATCTTCCCAAAAGAGTTAAAAAACATCACATCACAATGATACATGCATACCCACTGTTAGCTAAACTTGAAAGCGGTCTATATGCCCACCAAAAACTGCATGGATAAAGAAAATGTGGTATTTATACACAAGGGAGGACTACCCTGCCATAAAGAAAGAGAAACTTGAGTGATTTGTAGGAAAATGGATGCATCTTGAGATCATAATGTTAAGTGAAATAAATCACTCATGCACTCTTAAATATTGCACTGTTTCTCTTATATGGGAAATCCAAGTTACAAGTAAAGACCAAAATAAAGCATAGGTAATAGGAAGAAGGAAAACAGATCTTTCTCAAATGGGAAGAGAGAGGATCAAAAGATGGAGGAGGGGAGTCGGGTGTGGTGGCGCACGCCTGTAATCCCAGCACTCGGGAGGCTGAGGCAGGAGGATCACTGTGAGTTCAAGACCAGCCTGGGCTACACAGTGAGTTCCAGGGCAGTCTCAACTACATAGTGAGACCCTGTCTCAAAAAACAAAATAAAGAAAGAAAGAAAAAGATGGAGGAGGGGAGGGACAGGAGCAAAGGGAATGAAACATACATGTACCAACTCCACGCAAGGAATGCAAGCATAATGTACTGCAAGCATGTACTAATAAAAACAGATAAATAAATAGGGCTGGGGATTTAGCTCAGTGGTTCCACGGCCTGCTTCACAAGTGTAAGGTCCCGAGTTCGATCCCCGGTACCAACAATAAATACATAAATGGATAGATAAATAAATGGCAACAGTATGGTTGACATGGGGTGGGGGGCACCACACTGCCTGTCTGGCTACGCTCACGCTGCAGTAGAGAATGGCAATTTGAAGTAAGATGTCCCATCCCACTGTAGGCGTGAGAAAGAGTAAAAGGAAGCTAACAGGAAGGACATGCTGGCTGCTAGCCAAACCGTCTTCCCCTTCCAGCCTGCCCAGAGAAAATGAGGGTCAGGTGCTTCTCTTCTATCTTACTTCAGCCTGTTAGAGAGCAGGAGCTCTGTCAGATACCACATGCAACAAGCAGGTGGACAAATGGAGCAGAACAAAAATAACACATAAGTGGTATTTAATTTCCCCCATCCAAACTGCCATCTGGGGCTGCGGATGCAGCTCAGTGGTAGAGCCCTTGCCTAGCTGTGGGTTCTATCCTTGTTGCCACAAAAGAACAGGAAGAAAGGGGGCAGGGGATGGAGATTTAGTTCAGTGGTTCCGCCTCAAAAGTGCAAGGTCCCAAGTTCAATCCCCAGTACCAAAAAAAAAAAAAGAAAAGACAAGAGAGAGGGGGTGAAGGGATGGCTGGGGAATGGGGAAAAATAAGAACCAAGATAAGTCATGATGAACTGTATTGTATACCTAAAATGTACCAATAAACTTAACAACGATCTTTTTAAAAGAAAAGGAAGGAGGGAAGAAGGCAGGGAGGGAAGAAAACATCTCAGAATCATTTAAGTCTCTCAACTGCAGCTCTTATCTGTACCTTCCCCTTTGGCCCCAGCCCACCAGGAGGCAAGATGACCCCTAAGTCCAGATACTTCGCATCTCTAAGGCCTTGTCTTAACTACCAGTCATACCCCTTAATTGCCACCCTTGTTTTATGCAACGTCCAGCTAAAGCGCTATCCAGAAATCTCTGGTCACGCCCATCATCAGGCTTTGCCCCACAGGGGCCATTGCTGGATCAAGTGCATAAACCCACCTTCTGCAGCCACTGTCAGCATCAGAAATCAAATGTACTTATAAAGGTGAAAACCCAGCTAACGCTGACTGAGCATTTATGGAAGACATCATACCAGGATCTCTGTGAATAAATTCTCATTTCGTCATCACAGTTATTCCCAAGATAGGAATTAGCAAGGGCCACAGGTAGGGACTGGACATTCAGGAAACTTGTTCATGCTAGGAAGCTGGTGCAGCCAAGACCGGAAGCCAGATCTGAATCCCCTGCAAGCTGAGGGTTCGCAGCTGTCAGTAAATTCTCACTAAATATAATTAAAACTTTCCTTATATATTAGAATAAAAACTCCAGCCTTCTCTGGCAATGCAGGGTGTTTCATATTTTATCGAGTGCATGCCTTTTTGGTTTTTTTTGTTGTTGTTTTATAGAGAAGTGAAAGACCAAGCACAACCAGCAGAGAAAGCAGGAGAAAAGGTGACTGAGGAAATGAAGACCCTGCAGAGCAAAGCTCTCAACACGTACCTGATAATAGAATAAAAATCACGGAGGTCAGTTCCTCTTGTTTACTTCCTGCAAGTCACTGGAGTCCTTTGTGTTTTACATTCCAACCATTTTTGGGATTAAAGTTTCAAGAGAAAATAAATTTTAATGTGGATATAAAAATATCTAAAATTACAATTTTTCTTTCTAAAAATAAAATGGCGTCAGTATGATGGCAACGTCAGAAGCTTCTTGGTGCAAGATTTAGTGCTGGAACAATGCCTTTCTGAGCAAGATGTGAGCCACTGTGGTGAGAGACAAAGAGCCAGGCGCTTACAGCTGTTTCTGAGTCTTGGGAGGTACGGTGCCCCTGGGAGCCAGAAATAGATGGACTGGGGAGGGCACTGCACAGCTCTGCACAGAGCCAGCACCACTAACCTTGGCTTTGGCCACTCCCGTGATGAGCACTGTGGGTGCAGGCACTGGCTCCCCGGGTAGCTGTGCCAGCAATGGACCCTGGCAAAGAGGGACTGGACCTGGAGAGGACACAGAGATGATGAGAGCTTACAGACTGGTTTGAAAACCACTGGAAAACTTAAAGTCTGTGCTCTCACAGCACCTGGCAGCAGGTTGGTTATTGTGGAGAGGCAGGAATCTTGATGGATGTGTTTTGGTAAAAACAGGCCTTTTGATTGTGTTTGTTAACACTGTTACATTCATATGGCACAGGCTAATAAGACTGAAGATGTTATAATAACCCAAAAGTATCCAAATATATTTGAGTGTATTCCCTCCACTTATTTGTCTATGCATAAGTATATATACATATGAGGTGTGATCAAAATATATGTAATATATGTAAATGTTTAAAGTAAAAATTTTTATTTTAAACCCCCTCAGAATATTTCCCCTGGCGTTGAACACATTTATCTCATCATCCCTGCCACTTTCGGAACAGTGTCTTTACTGGGTGATCAAAATTATGGTGACTCCCAAAGCTGTGTGCTTTGTGACAGAAAGGCACACTTGTGAAAACACCATAGTGTATTCTCTGGCTCACCCCAAAAGTCAAAATAACCATGAAAGTTAAACGTTTCGATTCTTCAAGACATTGAGGC
Source organism: Fukomys damarensis (assembly GCF_012274545.1). NCBI lineage: Eukaryota > Metazoa > Chordata > Mammalia > Rodentia > Bathyergidae > Fukomys > Fukomys damarensis. The sequence continues at coordinate 9,428,837 of NW_022900941.1, read as the reverse complement.
AGCCACAACAGCACAACTGAAGATACTCATGAAAGAAAACTTTCAGAACTGCTTCAGAAAGGGGAAAGATCGATAGGTAAGTATTTCTGAAGCAAAGAGAAGTACATATTTGGCAATGTGTCTTTTACTGTAACAAAATTTTCACCCTTTTTTTTTTTTGGTACTGAGGATTGAACTCTGGACCTTGTACTTACAAAGCAGGCAACAGCACCACTGAGCTAAATCTTTGGCCCATCAAAGTTTTCACTATTTTTTTCTGTTTTTTTTTTTTTTTTTAGACAGGGTCTCACTATTTAGTTGAGGCTGACCTGGAACTTACTATATAGCCCAGGCTGGTCTCGAACTCACAGCAATCCTCCTGTCTCAGCCTCCCGAGTGCTAGGATTACAGGCGTGTGCCACCACACCCAGCTTCCACCATAACTTTTAATCAAACCTTATAAATCTATTTCAGCTTCTGTACCTATAAACAAGAGCAATTTCTTTTTATTTTTCTTCCTGTCTTCAAGGGCCATCCTGAGGCTGTGGCTCCTTAGAAGGGTACTGACAGTGTTGGAAATTTAGTGTCACCTGGTGGATGTGGATGCCTCAGTAAAGGCCTTTTCTGACATTTTGAAACCTTAGCTCCATTCCAACCATGAACTAAAGTAATTCACAAATATGAATTATCATCAGTTCCTTTCTTCCTTTCAAGATCACCTTTAGGTAGGAAAAATGCAAGGAAACCTTACCCGTATTTTTTTCTGCAGTCAAACCCGTAAGATCTATTTTCTGTAGTGAAATTCTTGGCCATGTGAAGTTTAGGGGTTCTCTACAGGATCAATTATCCAGGTTCTCCAGGGATTATGGATATAATCAAGGCCTAGCTCAGTGAATGAGTATCTTGAGGTCAGCTCTTTCTCTTGCATTCACTTGGATTATTACATCTTTCTCTGAGACCCAAGAAAAATGTAACCAAAGATTCTCAGGATAATTTGCTCCCATTCCTTCACTTTAGAAATAATTATAATTGTTTTGTTTTTCTTTTGGGTTTTTTTTTTTTTTTTGAGACAGGGTCTCACTATGTAGTTGAGTCTAACCTGGAACACACTATGTAGCCCAGGCTGGTCTCTAACTCACAGCGATCCTCCTGCCTCAGCCTCCTGAGTGCTGGGATTACAGGCGTGCACCACCACATCCAGCTGCTTTCTTTTTTAAGGACTTTTATTTTGTGAACTATTTTCTCAATAATCTTGTCTTAGCTTTCCATTACTGGGGGAAAATTACCTGACACCTGCAATTTAAAGGAAAAGAGGATTATTGACTTACGGTTTCAGAGGTTTCAGTCCATGGATAGCTGACTCCAGTGCAGAAACATCACGGCAGAAGGGCATGGCAGAGAAAAAGTGCTCAACATCGGAGAAGTAGAGAGCAGAAAGCCCCATGTCCCACCCAGACACACCTAGAAGTATGCTTTATTAATCTCCTGGCATCTCTTAAACCAGTCAAATTGACAATCAAAATTAACCATCACAGTTCCCCCACAACACTCTGAGTCACAGAGTAACCACAGGTGTAATATTCCTTATACGAAATGCTTCAGAGCAGAAGTGTTTCAGACCACATTTGTCCTGATTGGGGGATATCTTCATATAGACATGGGACCAAGTTTAAACACAACATCCATTTACATTTCATGCACATCTTGCCTGCACAGTCTGAAGGGAATCTTATACCATATTTTTTGTGCCTGCATTAGACTATGAGCCATCACGTGCGTGAGAACAGGTGTGAAATTTTCCTCCTGTGGTACCTTGTCCATAGTGGATTTGTAACATTTCAGATTTCAGATTTTTAGATTAAGTATGTTCATTTATTACATTTATTAATTATAAATGTTATTACTGTGACAGGCATGGGAAAACTGATGCCCAGAAAAGTTTATTAACAGAATTAACAAAAGAACTGAGTTTAGGCAGAACTCGGAATTCCTCATTCCCAGCCCACTCTTTTCTTTATAACATGATAATCAGTGAAATTATTACAGTTTTAGATTTAGATTTTATTTAAACTCTTAGATTTGGAATCTCCAGGCATAAAAATATTGCATTATAATGTTTACATGTTACTTCATTACTTGTTCTTTAAAATATGTAATATGGAAAAACTATAAACTCGCCACCACCAATAAGCAAACAAATAACAACAGCACCACCAAACATAAAAGAAGGAAATCCATTGGCACGTTTGCTCCAACAGGGCTGCAACCACGTTTTACTGATATCCACTTACATTGTGCACATTATGTTTGCTATAGGAAAAACAGGACTTGAACCTAATAGGTGACTTTAGAATCCAGAACACTGATGAGGAATGTACCCGATCCTGACAAATAAGGGTATCGTCTCTGTCAATTTAATAGAGCTGCATAGTTGCCCTGCCTCTTGTTAAACAAGTGGAAATAACAGCATTGGTTTCCTGGGATTGTTGTGAGATTAAATGAGATAATGACAGCAGCAATGATGCAGAGTGAGTACACGATCACTATTAACCGGGACTGCAGAGTTTATACGTTGGGGGTCTGGGGCTGAGTCCTTCCCACCTCCACCCACTCACCTCCCACTCTCCGGTAGCTAAGCTGCAGTCGGAGCAGGACGGAGCTCAGATGATGGGGACGGGGCGGGAAGTGGAACTGCACCCTGAGCAGCACTAAAGCTCTGTTTAAGCCTTCAGGCCTGGTGCCAGGTGAGTGATCAAAGTGGGGAGGGTTGGAGTATGGATTCTCTGGAGGCAGGGAAATAGGCTGATTGGCCCAGTTCTCTCAGGTCTTTTCCAAAGTCGTGGAGGAATCAGTCTCAGTTCTCTTTATGCAGAACTCGCAGTCCTACCCTTGCAGTTCAGACCCCAGGGCACTTGCCCTGCTTTCACTAGAAAGCACCAAAGAAAGGGCTTTCATCATGAATGCAGAGAGATCCATCTCTCTGGAGGACATCTTACAGGAGGCCCCTGTCCAGGGATCAAACTCAGGTCCTTGTGCTTGTGAGGCAGGTGGCAGAACCATTGAGCTAAATCCCTGGCCCATGGTAAGCATATTTTTATATGCTTTTTGCCTATTTGTATACCTTCTTCAGAGAAAGTTCTACTCGAGTAATTTTCCCATTGAGTTCTATATATATTCTATGTATCCATATTCTGGATACAATATCCTTATCAGATGTACAATGTGCAACATTTTCTCCTGTTGCGTGGATTTTCTTTCCACTTTTCATGGTAGTGTTGTGATGCACAGAAGTTTTTATGAACAGTAACTGATCAGCCTACTTCTAAAAACAATTTTTTTTTTGTACCGGGCTTTGAACTTTGGACCTTGTGCTTGTAAGGCAGGAGGCAGGCAGTGGAATCACTGAGCTAAATCTCTGGCCCTAAAAGCACATTTTTATACAGCAATTTGTTATAGAAATTTCCAAACACACAAAAGTAGAGCATGGTATAATGAAGAATTGAACCTTTGATGCCCTTTCAACAGTAATATTTTGTCTGTGTTATTTCATTTCATCTGTGCCTTTGTTAGGTTTTTCCTGAATGAGACAAAATATTATGACATTATGTTTTTCACCTATAAATACTTCAATATGCATCTCTAATAAGGATTTTTTTGGTTTATATAAACCCCATACTGTTATCTTACCTGACAAAATAAACAGTAACTCATTAACATCTTCTATAAGATCCCTGCTGAAATTTCTCCTCAAAGGTGTCACTTTTACATTTAGTTTGTTTGATTCAGGATCCCAGAAAAAGCTGCACACTGCATTTAACTGTTCTGTTTCTCAGATTTCTTTTCATAACAAACCCTCCTCCCTCCATAATTTTGTTATTGATTTGTTCGGTAAACCACTTCATTTGCCCTGTAGAATATCCCACAGTCTAGATTTTTGCTAAGGTCATGGCACCATTTACAAACAAATAACTGAGCGGCCAAAGTTGGGAATCTCAGAACTGAACTCATTAGTACTTGCTATTAACTTGTTCACACGAACTGTGCTGGACCTTACACATACATGAACTGACTTTATCCCCACCAACAACAGGAGGTAGGTGGTACTCTTATCCCTGTTTTACAGATGAGAACACTAGGCTCAGAAAGATTCACTTGCCCAAGATCACAAAGCCAGCAAAGGATGGAGTCAGATTTAACCACGGCAATTTAGCTCCAGCATCTGAAGCCTTTTGTAGACTTACATCTGTTTCCTGAAGCCCTTTGTGGTAAACAGGGTGCTTTTCAAGGCCAAGATTGAGGGGAAGATCCCAGAGCAGATCTTCTTTTCAGGGACCTGTTACTTGAAGTGCCTCTCCCCTGGGCTTTACAAAATGACAGCCCATGTAGCTATTTTCCCAGGATGAGGAGTATAATTGGGCCCTTTGAGACAGATTATCTTCTTCACTTTAGAGAGAGGGGATCCAAAGTCCAAGAAATGACACCCTTTACATTTAAGGTCTCTTTGCTTAGGCCGGCTGCAGCATGCCCAGGCATGACTGTCAGCTAAGTCCTTAAGCTCATAGCTTTGGCCGAAGCCTGACTCCAAGGCCCATATGGCTCCAGGTCTCAACATCCTCACCTTTCTGTCCAGGAGGTGAGCCCTGTTCCCTAGAAGCTGGAATGGAAGAGAAAGCCTGACAGAAGCCAGACCCAGTTGGGAGCATTAGGTACACAGATCAGAGAGAATCTGTATGGGGGCACAGGCAGTAATGGAAAATATAGCACATAGGGATGGAGGGGCCGGGGGAGCTGCTATGTGGGGATAATTAACTTCAGGGATCCACAGATTTTTCACTGAGCCAAATATTATTCTGTGAGCCAGGCTGTAAAGTGATGAGTATGACTGTGTTCCAATAAAACTTTATTTACAAAATGGGGTGGCAAACTGTTTGGCTCACAGACAAGCTGATCCCCTGACCTAGTTCACATTGCCGCTGGGAAGAAACGGCCATGTGAGGTAGACTGCACAGAGTGAAGCATTTGGGGGCAGCTGGTGAGCAGCAGACGCCATAATGATAAATCTCGGACCCTTGAGCGCTTCCAGGCAGGAAAAGCCACCACAGACCTGGCAGTCAGATGGGAACGGACCCCGATGGGACTCGTGACACGCGGGGCTGCCGTTCCTAGCAGGGTTAACCCGGATGGCCTAAGTCTCCGGCGGCAGTTTCCGCAGGCTGCAGAGCGCGCCAAGGTGCTCCCTTGAGGTGGAGCCTCCGGCCCGGCCGGGGCAGCTGCCGGCCGCTCCCCGCTCGGCA
>NW_022900941.1:9364336-9423325 GCF_012274545.1 Fukomys damarensis | reverse complement strand
GCCCCGCGCGCGTGTCGCCGAGTCCCCGGTAGTCGCCGAGGAGGTGAGCTCGCCTAGGTGTCGGTCGTGCCCCCGGAACTCCCCTCCTACCTGGTTACCCCGTCTCAGCGAGCGCAGGCTCCCGAGAGTGGCCTGGGGCCCAGGGTGGAAGCGTAGCGGGCCTCTTCTGACGGGCCCTTAGCCTCCTCCCGCAGCCGCCGGGAACTGCAGGGCCGCGCCTCTGAGAGCGGCCCTAGTGCTCGCGGTGTATGAAGGGAGCATGGCCACTTTGTCCAGGACCCTTCATTTCCTAGACTGTTTCGTCTTTGAAAGAAAACGCCCCCGCCAAATGATGACCTTTGTAAATCCCTTATCTTTGTTGTTTTGTTTTATTTTGCAGCGCTGGGGATCAAACCCAGGGCCTCGGCGTGCCAAGCAAATACCCAGCACCGTGTTACACCCCCAGCCCTAGATCTTGATTAAAATAGGCCAAGGAGCATCCAGCGGTCTCACTGATAGACACTTCAGGAACACAGTAAGCTTTAGCCAAAGTTGAATGATTGTGATTAATCGTGACATATTTGATAGGGTTCCCGGGGCGTTTCAAAGTAAACCGGTCAGAGGGGAGCGTGGGTGGGAATAGAAATGAAACAGTATTGGCTATGAGTTCATGATGATTGGAACGAATGTGTAATTTAGACTTTTTATATGTTTGTAAATTAGCATGAGTTTTCTGAAATGGAAGGTTTGCTGTGCATGCCTGACAGCCTGTATTCAACTACTCTGCCTGCTAGCAAGGGCTGCCATGACCAGTGCCCCGGGCCGGGTGGGTTTTATTTTCTCAATGTGCTGGAGGCTAGAGGTCCAAGACGAGGGTGAGTAGGCAGGTTCGGTTTCTCCTGGACCTCATTGCTTGCAGATGAGCTTCTCCCTGTATCCTCATGTGTTCTTCCCTCTACATAGGTTTGTGACCTAATCTCATCTTTAGAAAGAGACCAGTCAGCTTGGAAGAGAGCCAGTCCTGACAAGTTAGTTTTCCTCTCCTCTATAAAGACCCTGTCTCCAAATATGCTCACGTTCTAAGACACTGAGAATTAGGCCTGCAGCATGATTTTAGAGGGGACAAACTTCAGCCCATAACACTACCACTTTTCTAGCTCAGGATTTTGGTCAGTTTACTTAACCTGTCCTTGCACTAATTTTCACTGCCTTAGAATAGGGGCAATCATAGTAAAATTCTTGGGGGTTGTGAAGACTTTTTTGTGAGATAGTATAGATATGTATCCTTGGGTTTCACAACTGGAGATTCAACCAAGTGCAGATTGAAAATTCTGGAGAAAAAAAAAAACTTTTTCCATCTGAACTGGACATGTCCTGGCTTTTCCTTGTCATTGTTCCCTAAGCAATGGCATATAAAAACTATACAATTAAATTATACATTGTACTAGGTAATGTAAATAATCTAGAGATCATTAAAAATATGGGGGCAGATGAACAGTTGTTGTCTACAAATACCAAGCCATTTCATGGAAGAGACTTGAGCACCACAGATTTTGGTATCAGCAGAGGTCCAGGGACCAATCTGCAGGTATGAGATGATTATGCATATGTTGTGTGTATATGTGAGTACATATACATATGTAAATATCTCTATGCTTATTAGTGTTACAGGCACGTTTTTTTGCCCTAATACAGTTGGCTCTCCATATTTGTGGATTCTCATCTATGGAGTCAACCAACCAAGGATTGAAAATACTAGAAAGAACAGTTGTGTCTGTACTGAACACCCAGCCCTTCTTCCCCTTGTCACTACTTCCTAAATAATATAGTGTAACAACTATGTATAATGTTCATCTTGTATTAGATATTGAAAATAATCGAGATGATTTAAAGTATATGAGAGGGGCCAGGAAATTACCTCAGTGGTTCTGCCGCCTGCCTCACAAGCACAAGGACCTGAGTTTGATCCCCAGTACCAAAATATTTTAAAATAAAAATAAATAAAGTATATGACAGAATATGCATAGGTTATATGCAAACATTGCACCATTTTATAGAAAACCCCTGAGCATCCTTGGATTTTGATATGGGGGGCGGTGAACCAAACCCTCAAAGATACATCAGACACCTGCATATGCAAAGCCCTGAGAACTGTATCTAGCATATAGTGAATGCTGAATAAATTGAACACATGATTCACTTATAAATAGTATCACAGGGCTTCAGTACAGGATGAATGGGGAGGTGTGGTAAGGCAGTTGGGTACTTAGTGCTTTGCCTCACTATGGGAATAAAAATAGTACTTATAGCCATTGCCATAAGGGATGTCTCTACTGTTCCAAACACTGATTGTTTTATGTACATTCATGTACTCACGACAACCTCCCTTGAGAAGGTCCATTGTTACATGCTTGCTTGGCAGGTGGAGAAATAATGCTTTAAACTCAGGAGATCTGGCTGTAATGCCCATGCTCTTAACCACAGTGCAGTATTGCTTCAAGTAAGAAGGATATGGCTGTTGGATGTTTAGTCTGCAGGCAGACCTGGGAACTGGCGGCTGACTTCTCTTTTTCTTGGCCAGGTTTCCAGCAGTAGCAGCACTCATGGCTGGTCCCCTGTGGTGGGCCACAGCCTTTGTCCAGAGACACAGGACAGCCCTCTTGGTGGGTTCCTGCACAAGCCTGTTTGGAGCTCACATCTCCTACCACCTCTTTGCGGATCCTGTTGCCCAGTGGCTTTACCAGTACTGGCCTCAGGGCCAGCCGGCCCCACTCCCCCCACAGCTGCAGAGCCTCTTCCAAGAGGTGCTACAGGACATAGGCATTCGCTCAGGCCACTGCTACAAGCCTTTCACCGCCTTCACCTTCCATCCTGTGAGTGCTGGTTTCCCAAGACTCCCTGCTGGTGCTGTGGTGGGCATCCCTGCCAACTTCCTAGGTGTTCCAAAGAACAACACTAACCGTCCTGTGGTCATACACGGGCAAAACATCAACTGGCAGAGCCCAGCAGGCACTCGGCTAAAAGAGGCCCTGACGCTGACCCGTGATGCCCAGAAGTTTGCCTTGGCCAGAGAGGTGGTGTACCTGGAGAGCAGCACCGCTGTCCTGCAGGCCCTGCCAGCCCCAGCTTGCCTGGCAGGAACCTGGGCACTGACCGTGGGTGCCAAGCATGCACTGGGGCTCTATGGAGGCCCCATGAGCTTACGAGCTGCCTTTAATTTGGTGGCAGCCGTGGCAGGCTTCATGGCCTATGCTTTCTCTACAGACTCTCTCACTCATGCCTTGGAAGGCTGGCTGGACCGCCACACGGCCTCACTCTCTGCAGCCTATGGCCAGGGTGGAGTGGAGTTCTACGAGAAAGTTCTGACAGGCAACATGGCCCTGCGCAGCCTCTTGGGCAGCCATGGAGAGAAGCTGTATACACCCAGTGGGAATGTTGTCCCCAGACACTGGTTCCGCATCAAACATTTACCCTACACAACCCGCCATGACTCTGTACTGCAAGTGTGGAGGGGGACTCTTAACTCAGGTCGCTCCTGAACGCCTCATCACTGGGATGGTCCCAGCTCATGCAGACACCATCCTGCCTGTGGTATTGGGGTAATCTCTTAGTCCTGCATCCACACCCCAGAGTCAGAATGATCACGGGGTTTAGGGTTCAGTCGCCTAGATTCTGCCTTCACCTATCACTTAAGACTTCAGTGACCTTGGCAAGTCCCTTAATGAATCTGGGCTTTGTTTTCCTCAACTGTGAAATAAGGATGCAAATTACCTCATGGGGTTGTAGGGTTGTGTGAAGTCGTGAACATGAGCCCTGTAAATAAACGGGAATCACCGCATCTTGGTTTTTGAATTTCTGCAGGCTGTGAGAATCAAGCCAGGCATCACCACCAGAGGTGTGTGTGGTACCTCAGCCCTTCCCTACAGCAGAGAACCACCACTACCCTATGTGCCTGATGTTCAAATTCCAACTTTTCTTCCTGTGGTAGAGGCTGAAAGAGACCAAAACCTGAAGTTAGTGAGGCTGGTGGCTGCCTAAGGTGTGGACTTAAGGACCGTGACCAGTAGGGTCCTGTGGTTGCAGATGGTACACCCAGAGAAGAGGAACAAACAGGTAATAGGGCACAAGGGAGAGAAAGCATTCCCCAAACCTGGCAAGAGCTGGGCCTGAAAGCAAAAGAAGGAACAAACCATTGCCAAGTAGGCTGTGCTGAAATGCCCACAGCATTCCTTCCTGGATACAAAGCATAATCAGGACTTGGAGAGGGGAGGAGTTAGGTGGGGGAAATTGCTCAGAAAAGATGCTGGGGAGAGCAGAGGGAGATGATGGCTGTAGACCCTGCCTGGAGTCACTCAGAACCCAGGGAGAGCTGTTTGTTTGTCCTACTTGTTTTCATTGATCCCCCCTGGTGGTGAACAGAACAAATCCCCTGGGATACAGGAGACAGACACACACACACACCCAGACAGGTTATAAAGTGAGGACAGCTATGACAGTCAGGCCTAACTTGCCATTCATGTCATAGTCTCATTGCAAATTTTCTTCTCCCTGGAAGAGTTTTGAAGAATGAAGGCCTGGCGCCAGTGTAACTCAGTACAGGGATTAGGCCACACCCAGAGAAGGGCACTCAGTGGTGGCAGATAGTTCCTGGTGGGAGTCGTTGAAAGGTGAGTGGGTCAAGTGGGGCTGAAGGATGGGTTGGGCATGGCACATCTGCTAGATCCTTCTCCTGGATGGAGACCAGTGCACTGTACCAGCTTGCGGTTCCCTCCACCAAACCTAGGCAGGCTCAGATGGGTTTGATAAGCAGAGATAAATGGATGAGGTCATGACTGGGTGAACTGAGTTTCTATCCTGGCAAATATTGCTTCACAGGGCTCCCTGAGATGTCACTCAGCTGCTCCTGTATCTCATGAACGATAAGGCCACATCGGTCACCTAACTTGACAATTTAAGTGCAGTTTGGAGTCGACGTGGTGGGCTCCACCTTACCACTCTGCACTCCAACCCCATCTACTCTTAGTCTTGGCATCAGCCAAGATGGCAGCATCAGGCATCCCTGCTGAGCTAACCAAAATGTTAAGTGCTCTGGTTTGGCTGTGCTTTGTCCCCCAAAGGTTCTTGTCTTGAAAACTTGGTCCCCAGTTTAGCAGGGTTAAGAGGTGGGGCCCAGTGGGAGATAATTAGGTTATAGCCATGAGAAAAGATTAATGCTGTTCTCAAATGAGCTCTGGAGAGAGCTGCAGTTTCTTTTTTTTTTTGAGTTTATTGGTACATTTTAGGTATACAGTACAGTTACATTCATTACTGGGATCCTGTACCTTCACATGACAGGTCTTGGTTCTCATTTTTTCCCCTTGTCCCTGCCCTTCCTTCATCCCCTCCTCTCCTCCCCATTTACAAACACTTTATTTCCATTTTTTTCATTTTCTCATATTTTTTTCCCTTATTCCCTTTCCCCTACCCATCCCACTTTCCCTACACCTTTAGCCCTTTTCTTCCTATTTCACATTATTAATTATTCCATTAGGATCTGTTATAGTTTTTCACACCAGAGAAACTGTTCGGTATTTACCCATGTGTGACTTATGAGAGCAGGTTCTTTTAAAGGCAAGACTGGTCCCTTCTCACTGGCTTTCTGTCATCATGTGATCCCTTTCCTGTATGCACTCATGATTGTGGTGTCATCCACATGAGGTCCTCTCCAAAGGTGAGTAGAAGCTGGTGTCATTTGCTTGGAAGTCCAGAATTAGGAACTAAATAAACATTTTTTTACAAATTACCCAGCTTTAGATATTTTGTGATAGCAATGGAAAATAGATTAATACAAAAAGGTAAGCCCAGTATGTGGGAGAGCAAGCCTGTGAAATAGCTGCTTATTTGTTTCCCTCTTCTCTCAGTCACAGTATTCATCTCCGTTTTGGGCTCTTTCTAGTCTCAAACCCTCTGCCCCCAAAACCTTGACTTCTAGAGTCTTCACCTTCTGTGTTTGTGTGTGTATTGCCTCTTTGCCCTACAGTCACACACACACACACACACATGCACATCTAGCCACAGCCAGCATACAGGACACAGACACTGAGTCATGGTGCAGGCATTAGCTCTGCCCATTACCAACCCTAACTGGCCCCACTGCCTTTATCTCCACCAGTGTCCTCAGTGCATGGCCCATCCAGCGTGCTTAGAGCTGGGTACACACATGGATGTTACTACAGCATGTGCAGCCTGGGGAAAGTACACGGTGGACTATAAAAGATTGTTTTCCTACGTTATAGTGCTTTTAGGTGGTGCTCAGGTTTGGGGGGAGCTGCTGCCCAAATACTAGCAACTCTGGAAGTGGAGCTTCACCTCGAACTCACCACTGCCTAATGTCTCTTCGGCTTCTCAAAGTCCCAGTTGGGGAATTCAGCTGACACCTTCAGGAAATTTGGCAGCAACAGAGAATCAAAGGACCCAGGTGGCCTCAGGGGGAAATGCAGGCTGGGGAAGAGGGAACTAAAGTGGGAGATAGTCTTTTACAGCTGCTCATATTTAGACACTAAAATATTCACTATTAGTAAAGTTCAGCAAAAGTTGACACAGCATATGTTCTTGGTGAAATGCTTATGCTTATGTAGTCAGCCTTTCAAATGGCTCCAGAAGTTCTTCGTCCCGCTGTTCTCAGCCTAGTATAATTTCCCTTTGGTTCCACACAATACAACAGGACAATGTTGTGGTTGCTGTGATTTGGATCTGGGATGGCCCCCAAAGGTGCATGTATCAAAGGCTTGGTCTCCAGCATGGCACCACAGGGAGGTGGTGGACTCTTACATTACAGCTTGTGTCTTACTAGATGCCTGTGCTGGATCTAGAGTGTGTGTTGCTGGGATCAAGGGTGTGTGATTACTAAATCTCCACTGATTGTTTTGTCATAGTTCTGGCTAGGACTAAGGGTGTGAGTGCTACATCCACTCTAGGGTGGCTAGCCTGCATAAAATATAAGGGACGGAAACGGCGAATGTGCTCTTGGCTGCCTGCTTGCCGTGGACTGTTTCTCCTCTGCAATGCCCCACTTCATGTCACCCGGCCTTGGAGCCAGCAACTACGGACTGAAACCTCTACAAACTGTGAGCCAAATAAACCTTTCCCCCTTTAAGTGTTGTGTATTTTAGCTCAGCAATAAGAAAAGTAATTAAAACATGGACTGTAAGAGGGGTGGCTCAGTGAGCAATCTTAGGTATTAAAGGCATGCTCTGGAAGGGGATAGTGGGATCCCAGCCCCTCCCTCTTTTTTGCTCCCTGGCCATGGAATGAGCAGTTTTGCTCTGCTTAATGCTTCTGCTATGATGTGCAGCCACACCACAGGCCCAAACCAAAAAGGGCAACCAATCATGAACTAAAAAGCTCCAAAATTATGACTCCAAATACAGTTTTCTCTTTATAATTGATTATTTCAGGTGTTTGTTTTATACTGACGGAAAGCTAACACAAAGGTGATTGATAATCATGGCTGTGATAAAGTTATGAAAGATTGTGACTTTTCTCTTGCTAGCAGGTTGTTGTCATCTTGGCTTGCCTGTACCATGCTGGAGAGGCCTATATGGCGAGAAACCAAGGTGGGATGGCCTCCTCCCAGTAGCCAGCTAAGAGCCAAGAACCTCAATCCAACAGCCCACAAGGAAATGAATCCTGCCAGCAACCATGCAAGCTTGGGAGAGACTCCTCCCCTGATGTAGCTTTCAGTTCAGACCCCAGCCTTAGCCAGCACCTTCACTGCAGCTGGTAAGAACCCCCCTGAAGCAGAGAACACAACTAAGATGTTCCCGGACCCTGGACCCAAAGAAACTCATTTATTTTAGGGCTGTAACGCAGCAGTTAAATAGTATATGTCCATAAATGTGTTTAAGAAGGGTTGGATGATGTAGCTCAATGTTAGAGTGCTTGCCTGGTGTTACAGCTTGTATCTAGAGGTCCCTCCAAAGCCTCATGAGCTCACAGATGGGCCTCTTCAGAGGTGACTGTAGGGTGTATGAATATGGATAAAGGTTATGTGCATGTGGATTAAGGGTGTGATTATTCAATTAGACCACTGATTGGTTTAGCTTAGTTCTGATGTAGATAATGGCAAGGCTGACCCTGGGTGTGGGTAGCACCACACAAAGGTTTTTACTCAGATAGATGGGATAAAAGGGAAAGGGAGGCTTGCTCCTGCTGCTTCACCACTTCTTACGCCCTGCCTGATCTGCCATGGGCTGTTTCTGCTCTGTCGGGGGGCATGGCCTGGAAAACTGCATCTTCCTCCTTCCTCCCTTCATCTGTCTTCCTCTCTCCACCAGGCCCTAAGCTCTTTCTCCTCTGCAATGTACCCCTGCTACGTCACCCTGCCTTGAAGCCAGCTGACTATGGACTGAATCCTACACAAAACTGTGAGCCAAGAAAAACCTGTCTTCCTTTGACTTGTGGGCATCAAGAATTTTGTCCCAGCAACGAGAAAGTAACTATGGTAAGACAGAATGTTTCACAGTATACTGCCGACCTCATGATCACTGGTCTAGGAAATGCACTGAGCCTCAAAACTTCAATTTAGAGAATTTAGTCTTCATTTGGTCTGATCCTGACTCTACTTCTCTAGGACTATGTCTTCTCTTATTTCACCTATGCATCCACACATGAGATCCTGTGAAATTACAGGTATTTCATCAATACCTTAAAGAGATTTGGTAAACATTGCTGTAATGATCACATTCTTATTTCCTTCCTGCCCCAGCCTTGCAGACTGCTGGGGTTACAGGCCTGGATTGACTTCATAGACTTTTGCATGTGAAAGAAATGCAAGTAAATTCTTTTTGTAAGTCATGGTTACTTATTTTGTTCTTCAGAAGCAAACTTAATCTTAACTGATACTCTTATCAAGCATTAAACAAGCACTGACCAAACATTCAATCTGATTTAAAGAAAAGCAAAAGCAAAAGTTTTAAAAATTAAGATTAGTTCGTGTTCTTGAATATCTGAAGTATTTTCTGCCAAACTCCTGATTCCTGGGGAATAAAATGCTTGTTACCGTCAGAGAGGTCTCATGCCTCGTGGTAATATAACTAACCTGAAACAAATTGTTTATAACATTTCCTCTTTTAAACCTAAGGGCATATTACTGAAAGATTATCAAAGACCTTCTACATAAGAAAATAGCCCAGAAAGTACACTGTAAAATTCTTCCAGTATATTTTCTTAAAGAGTATCAAAAATCAAGTACACCTTCAAAAAAAGAGAGATGGAAAACTGCTGTGCTTTGGATCTAAACATTCCCCCAAAGCCCACGCATTAAAATCTTGGTCCTGAGGGGGGGCACTGTTGGGAAGCAACAGCATCTTCAGATGGGAGGCCTTTGGGTCATTGGTGGCGTCTCCTAGAAGAGGACTGTGGGACACTGGTCCCCTTCCTCACTTTCTGCTGCTTCCTAGCCATGAGGAGAGTAGTGGCTGTAGCCTACCACTTGCTCCTGCCACAGGCCCAGAATGATAGGGCCAACCACTCATGGATTGGAACCTCCAAGTGAGCGCAAAGAAATTCTTCCCAGTTACAAGTTATCTCAGGCTTTAGTATAACCATGGGAGAGCTGACAAACACAAAAACTTACATTTTCAACAAATTTCTACTTATATTACACATTGGCCATTTACTGGTGTTAGACTTTGTGATACTCCTTTTTGAAATGCAAAAAGTATTGTTAAAACATTGTCTCTCATTGTTTTTCCTTGAGTTTAGGGAGAAAACTAGGAGGATAAAATATAGAGGATAGAAAAAAAATACTTTGAAAGGACTTTAAAGGAAGGGAGAGATTAGGATGAAATCTTTACATACGGGATCTTCACTGGACATGTTGGGGTTCATGGGAGCATAATTCTCTTCGCTATCGTGTGAGTCACTGCTTGATGTTGTGCTGTGCACCGAATCTGGCCAGGGGGAAATGGGAAACCTAGAAGAGCTGATCACAGAAATTATCATCATAAACACGAACCCTGATAAAAGCCCTACATGCATTCTCAAAATAAAAATGAGTGGTAGTGTGTATCTTTCTGGGAGATTCATGTATGTTTGTTTGTTATACACACTTATTCTAACAATTTACTGAACACACATAAATACACACAAGTAATACAAATAGCTTATTACAAAAGCACTCTTTGGACATCAAATTATATTCTGTAATGCAAACAAAAATAAGTATTTTCAGTGATTCATGGTAAGTAGATATCCATAAGAAGAACTTTAAAATTCCTATTTTTAAAAAACTACCTATATGTATACCTATAAAACAAGCACACATTCAATACAAGTTTGTAACTTAATAAATTATCCTCACTTCCTTATATGCATTTAAACGAATCTCAACTGAATAAGCCCTATAGGAAACTGCTATGTTTTCCAGATTAGTAGTTGTCAGAAATTCTGTGTCATGAACCCTTCAAAATTATTGAGAATCTCAAGATACTTTATATAAATTATTCCATTAACATTATATTGCAAATACAAATAGAAATATTTTTAAATACAAAAGTGCAAAAATGTACATTCTATGAATCGTTACATGATTATTATCACATACCAGGATCTGGAAAACTCTACTGGCACAGGGACACAGCAGAGAAAAACAGGGCTCAACCCATGGCAGCTGGGAAGCAGAGAGAAAGGGAGTTGGGGGCACCTTTCCTTATCACATCCACAGTGACCCATCTCCAACTGGGCTCTACCTCCTGACAGCACAATCAATTTCTGAACTTATCAGTAGACAAACCCACTGATAAGTACAGTACCTCCAGGATCCAATCATATTAGACACACAAGGCTTGTAGGGAATATTTTAGGTCTAAGCCATTACACTCTGTCCTTGAACCACTAAAGACTCATATTCTTTTCTTTATGTAAAATGCACTCAGTCTTTTACTAAGAGTTGTCAAAGCATTAACAGTTCCACCATTGCTGAAAAGTACAAATCCAAAGTCTCCTCTGAGATTCAGGCAAACTTACACCACAAAACCAGGGAAAAAGAACTTCAATACTTGAATGAATAGTAATTAAAGTGCCAATGACTCATTAAAATGGTTATAGTCCATTTATTAGAATGAATTCATTCTACTTTTAAAAGACAAGAGCAATCCTCTATTGGCTGTGAAGTGTAGAAATTGTTGGCTAGTGCCACAGAAATTCACAGAAAGAATAGCTGAATAGATACAGATGCATTGCTCAAGAAGAATAGGGTACAAAATGTATTACAGACATTTAAAGTCTAACTAAAACATATGATTATTAATAATCATAAAAAAGCAGGGGCTAACAAGTCTTAAAACAGTTTGAAAAATAAAAGCCTTACATAACAGTATTGCAGGCAACTTCAGATATAACAATGTGACATTATCGAAACATCCAGATTGCCAGGATTTATTGCAATCAGTTTTTCTACTTAATATGCATGTGCTTCAGATTATGAGACCAAGAAATTAACAAAATGCCAAAATACTTACTGGATGAAACTTTTGCACATTTTCCAATAATTGCTAATAAAGCATGATCAATATGCAGAATGTTTTTTACATGGATAAAGTTTATGGTGAGTTACCTATTTCTAGAATTCCAGAAGAAAATAGTAGATATTTTTCTTGTTATACAAGCTATGTTCATAAACCATGAGAACAAAGGACCTACTATCATATATATTGCCAAAAACAAGACAGTGGGCACTCAAGTTATGAATGGCCTGACATATGAATAACTTGGGTTCATTAGGTTAAGAGAAGAGGCATCTGCCTCTTGTTATCTATAGCGTATGCCCAGGTAAACATCCAGATCTCAGCTGTATTAACTAACAGCCAATTTGAGTTACAACCAACCCTCAGGAAGTGATCAAATTCTCAAGAATCCACTGTTTATTTCAACACAATGTAACTTTTCAAAGGAAAATATTTTCTAAATTTTAGCACAGTCAACATCCAAAAAAAGTATATGTGTATGCAAGAAAAATTCAAGAAAATAGATTAGTTGTTTACTTTACTAATGATCCTTCAAACTGATTACGACTTGGCTTTGGAATATGATTTACAGCAAAATTCCTGGCAAACACTTGTAAACAAACCCATCTCTTTAAGGTCCATATTCCTCTGCTTTAGGATTCAGGTATTTCCCTAAACCATTCCATACTCCTATCTTTACTTTTATTTCCAGAATTAAATTTGGGTGGAGGTCATCAGGGTGTCTACATCACCCATCAATCTTCCCACATTATAATAAAAGTCTGAAAACACAAATAGGCCCCACAATCACATATTGTGGCACACTAGATTTTAGAAATATACTAGTCAATGACTAGGGTGCCTGACCCCAAAATATACTCTTATGACAGCATATGTGATTTTCCTTCTCTGGGTAGAGACCTCTGAACTTAGGGCAAAAACACTGGCTAATCAGAGTTCTTCTGGGTCTTAGAAACAGATTCTGGGAGAGAGAAGCCCTCCTTGGATTCAAGGAGAAGCTGGTTTCTAATGTCAATGCATAGAGAAAGCAGAAAGAGAAAGTGAGAGGCCCTATGAGCCAAAGGCCCCCAAAGTTCATTCACCTCTGCTCTTCCCACAGTTAGATTAAGCAGATTAAATTCTACTGACTTGCTCTCACAAGTTGACATAAGGATTCCACCACTAGAAGCCAGAATTCTAGCTAGTACAGGCACAGAATTGTATTACTGTAAGGACTCTTGGAATTTATTTGGTTCAAAATCCTCCTATTAGGGATTAGGAAAATGGATTAGAGAGTTTAAGTATCTCACCCAAAGCCCCACAGTGAACCTGCAAGGAAGCAGAAATCTGTTGCAGGTTCTGTAAGCTGGCCTACTCTGTACTCATTGGAACTTCTTTGGTGCTTACCCTTTCTGTATTGTAGGAGCTGCAAATAAAAAACACCTCCCAATCTTCTACAGCTGGGGCGTATGCATGTGTCCTAAAACCCAGGCAAGCCTAAGTCTGCCCAGGGTGTGGACCAAGGAGAGAGTCTGTATCTTCTGGGGAGCATGACACGGGAACCATGTGGTTCGTTTGAGACAAATGGGTTTTGAGTATCAGGGACAGATTCTGGGATCAAGAAAGCCAGTATATCCTGTGGAGCATCAGGTTTACAAAGCTGTTCCTGGCTGAAACTGTAAAGCAGACTATGTCTTGTAAATATCCCCTTGGAAGAAATAGTATGTATAATTTGGTCCAGCATAAAACATGGAACAAGATTTGAATAATATTATGACAGAATTCCTATGTTTCCCATATTCAGCGTCACTTAGACACTTTTTCGTGATGCATCAGAAACTCAAAACCAAAACAAGCAAAAAGCTAGTGACTGAAACAAATTGGATGTTTTGTTTTTCTTTCACATGTCTGCAGATTAATAAATACGGAAGGGAGAGTCAGTCTATGCACTTCATCTATTCACAATAACAGCCCTAAATCATCAGTAAACAGTAAATCAATGGACAATATGATGTTCAATAAGACTGAGATTGGTCATATGTTATTAAAAATATTTCACTAATAGTACTTTGTATTCTGCACATCTATACTGCTACACAACTTAAAATGTAATTCCTCTTTCTGGTGCCCAGTTTGGCCTTTCTTTTATGGCCCTATAACCCTGAAGGGTATCTGACCAGCTATGATTCAATATTTTTCTGACTTCTGAGACAAAGAACTGCAGACTCTTACAAAGTTTTGTAACTTTGTTACATTAAACAGCCAGAGGTTGACTCCCTACTATGCAGAAGTGGAACAGGTCCAGGTTATGTGAGTTCTAATGTTAGTATACATCTTAGAAGCTTTGTCAAGAAAAATTCTACAAAGTAAAACAAATAGGAAACAAAGTATGAGAGGAAATAAGGTATAAATTTTACAAAGTTGACAAATGTCCACTATCATCACAGAATCTGTTGAAACAGTATATTTTTTCTCAACTGTCTAACATTCCACTGTATATATCTTCTTATATTTCTAGGCTGTATATTCTAGTCATATTTATAAATGCAAATAATTTTTAAATACAATTTCTTGAAAAGATATTAAAATATTTTAGTTTTCTCTTCAGAACAGTAGGTTGAAATGTATTCTTTGTCATACATAGTTTGGAGGAAGAAACGCGTCAGTTTTATCATACTTTTATGTCATAGAAATCTTTAGAATCATTGGGAAATTTGTATCTAAGTTTTTTGTCTCATGAATGAGCTGTAAGATTTTTAGGGCATTTCCTTTCTTGTGCAAATCAATCAAATATTTTATGACAACATCCATCCACTTTTTCATTGATGATTAATTACAGTGGTTTATCAATGAATTTTACAGTACTTTTTTGGTGTTAGTATTTTTGTCAAATCAGCAGGAAATTTAAATATTTTTTTCTAATTAATTTTATTGGTGCATTTCAGATACACAACATGATGACATTCATCACTGGAAATGTGCACCTTTACACAATCCATCTTGGTTCTTAGTGTTTCCCCATTCCCCTGCCCTCCCTTCAAAGCCTCTACCCTTTCCTATCTACAAAGACTTTGTTTCCATTTTTTCTTTTTCTCCTATTAATTCCCTTCCCTTCTTTCTTTTCCCCTCCCCCGTTCCCTTCCCTTTGCACCTTTTCTTCTTATTTCACATAGATATAGAACTTTAAATCTTTTCTCCAATATGTTCATAGGGAATATTACTCTTAACTGAACTCAATGTGAAATTTATCTCCCCTTATCCTATTTGAGATTTATCATTCCACTGCTGGATTGCTGTATCAGAGACAGTATGAAATTTATCACAACTTCTTCATGGAAGAGTACCTACTGATCTCTTATAGAAATATAGAAAAAATAGTTTCACTTTGTCTTTTACTATGGATATACACTCTTCATTGTCCAGTATATCCTTGCTGGGGAGAAGCTTCCATCTTGACTAGTTGATGGTAAGAATTGAAACCTCTGTCTACGAGCCTCTGAAATTTGCACAGTTAGCCAATCTTACATGCCTAACAGTTGGAGGCTGCTGGCTTCAGAGTCGACAGACTCCATGCCTTTCAAGCTTCATCTGTTCTGCTACCCACATAGTTCTCTTGCTGGGCGTTGAAGATCGTTTGTACAGCAACTAAACCTCTGGCCCCACCTTCAGAGTCACCGGGTGAGTAAAGTGAGATGCATTTGTGGGAGTAGAGACCACACTGGCAAGCCAGGGGGCAATACAGGGACCCTCACAGAGATGTAGGACAAAAGGTTAGTTAAGATGGAAGGAGACAGTGCCCTTAAGAAACTGTAAATAGGGTGTCTTATCCATACACAATTTACAAAATCATCTTGCTTATGTTAGTATAATGGTAGGGCCTCAGAAGGGACCTTAGAAATCGATCCAGAGCAGAAATTTCCCTCATGACAGTAATATTTTAGGAAAACTTTCTCTTCCTTCAAGCCAGAGAAGGGCCCTTGTCTGTTCCCATTTTTCTGCTTTGCCTGGCCAAGCCTCACTTTCTCCATATAGAGATTTAAAGTATAACCAATTTTATGTCCCCGTGAGAATATTAGCTCATCTGATTAAACTGAAGCCTTTGAGAGACCCACTGAGATGGTGAGCAGTCCACCTCCACTGTGTGAAAGGGCCCTTGCACTCAGAGCACCTTCAGAGGGCATCAGAGAGGCTCAGAACATCCTGAGGCCGTGAGATTCCCACAGAGAGGGAACCAGAACACAGAACGAGGCTGCACAAAGGCTCCCAAGAAACCAAATCTTTTTTTTTTTTCCTCATTGAATTTATTGGTACATTTTAGGGATACAGTACAGTTACATTCATCACTGGGATCTTGTACCTTTACATGGCAGGTCTTGCTTCTAATTGTTCCCCCATACCCTGCCCTCCCTTCACCCCCTCCCTTTCCTATTTACAAATATTTTATTTCCATTTTTTCATTTTCTCATATTTTTTTCTTTTCCCTTATTTCCTTTCCCCTACCCTTCCCACTTCCCCTACACCTTTAGCCCTTTTCTTCCTATTTCACATTGTCAAATCAGTTGGAGACTGGATAAAGCAGATGTGATTTTTCTATAAAAGGGAATACTAACTACTCAGCCATAAAGAATGAAAAATTGAAGTCATTCATAGGAAAATGGATGCATATTGAGGATATAGTCTTAAGCGAAATAAATAAGGCACACGTGTAAATACCAAAGAAACCAAATCTTTAGTAGGTTTCCTTGTCTGAAATCACTGGTCCACATACACTCTTTGGCAAATACCAAATATACAAATATATACTGCCATAACTCCTGTAGGTTTCTAAAGACTTGGCAAAACTTGAAACACCTGCTGTGAGAAAGATTAAATTATCAACAAATATTTAAAGGTATTCCTATCTTTTGTTTTCAGGCTCACAGAAGGATTATGAAAAATGCCCGAGTCCTAGAGTTTAGCAAACATTTCCAAGTGCAGAAAGACTAACTAACAAACATCATTGTCAATGACGGTGATAAGACAACAGAGATTCTTAGGGCTAAAACTATAAAAATGTGTATAGTTATCTACTCCAGCAACTGTATTCCTATAACTTGCAGAATTTCTCTAGAAAAAAAAAAAATTCCAGTACAAACTTCTGTATATGGTGAACTAAAATTTGTTTCCTTCTCAAGAGCCTTACTGAGTATATACCTTAAAAATAAGACACAGATTTGCAAGCCGTGAGAGAACATGTTTTTTCTGGACCACATAAATATCTCATTTCAATAACACTGACCATAAGTGGTTTTTTGATACTGGGGATTGAACTCAGGACCTCAAACTTGCAAGGCAGGCATGGTGCCACTGAGCTAGATCCCCAACCATAGGTGTTTTGAAATATGTGGACCTTAAATAATTTATCTCAAAAAAAAAAAAAGTCCTTATTTTATTCCTTTTTGTTTTTTGGGTGGTTTTTTTTTGGGGGGGGTTTGAGACAGGGTCTCACTATGTAGTTGAGACTGACCTGGAATTCACTAGATAGCCCAGGCTGGTCTCGAACTCACCGCAATCCTCCTGCCTCAGCCTCCCAAGTGCTGGGATTACAGGCATGTGCCAAAATGCCTGGCTTATTCCGTTTTAATAGCAGCAAAGTTGTTCCCCAAATTTAAACAGGAGAGTTAGGTGTTCTTTCTTTCAGTCAGTTTTAGAGAAAGTAATTAAATCATTTTCTCATTTATCTTCTAAAAAGGAAATACATTGCTGAATTAAAATAAGGTGACAGAAGTGCCAAGGAAAATACTTTTGTAAGAGAAATGTTCTGAAAATGAATCTTCTTAACTAAAGTTTTAAGGGAGGTGGAATAAAATTGATTAGAAATTCTGACAGAGTTCTACTGAACGTTGAAAGAAAGCACTGAGTAGAAGTTCACTTCGAAATGGAGATGTGGAGTCCTTTGCTAAGATGAGACACTGGTGATCTGATTTGAGGACCATATGTTCCCAAGTGTGTTCTAAGCCCCATTTCACCACAGATAAGACGTACGATCACCTGTCCAGCAGGAACCGTGCAGTAGCCCCTTTTCTGAGAATATGCACATGTACATTGGCTTATTCAATTCTTACAATAATAGTATGAAGAAGATATGAAGCCTATTTTACATAAGAGGCAAGAAAATTGAGGTGATTTGAAACAGGATCGTACAACAAAAAGGTGGCAGGGAGGGCGTCCTGCTGTGGAGGGCTGGCTCTGGAGCATGTGCACTTCAGGATTCGCCTTCAATGCATTTATTAATTTATCAGGTGGCCTGAAAACTATTATGAATATTAACCAAGTGATCAAATGGCTACTTATATTTATATTTATGTGTGCACTCCATGG
This sequence comes from Fukomys damarensis, assembly GCF_012274545.1. Taxonomy (NCBI): domain Eukaryota; kingdom Metazoa; phylum Chordata; class Mammalia; order Rodentia; family Bathyergidae; genus Fukomys; species Fukomys damarensis. The sequence continues at coordinate 9,405,500 of NW_022900941.1, read as the reverse complement.
TTACATGGACTTCAAAAAATATTTTAAATAATTTCTTACTCTTACAAATGTTTTTAAACTTTTTTATTTTTCCATCTTTTAATGTAAAACACTATATATATGTGTGTGTGTGTGTGTGTATGTGTGTGTGCGTGAATATTCAAACATTGATGTATATAATGGTAAAAGACAATAGCAGTACAATGTTTAAATGTCAGAGCAGCATTAAGTCAACCTCCATCAAGCCAATACAAATGGGACAATAGATTGATACTCCAGCACTTGCTAGATTTCATCACAGTTATGACTTAATTTGAATCATCTTTAATATCCTAATTTTGACTGATGCACTATCTCCAACAGAAGCATGAAAGGTTTAACATGATTTCTGAATTTGTTGGAACTCTACCAAAGTTTAGTTGACTAACTGTTATGCTACCTCCTGTTTCTCCAGTTAACAGCAGTTAGCCTCTGCTGTATAGAAAAAGCCCATTTAACAATCCAGATTCATATTTTCAAGGGGAAACTATTTTCCACATGAATTCCTTTAACAAGTAGGAAGTGTGACATAGTATGATTTTTAAATCATTAAATTGTAGACAAACACTGGTAAACAGACAAAGAGACTTTAGAAAAACATGCTGAATATACTTCATTTAAGAAAGTTATGTGCTGGTAGAAAAAAGCGTCAACATCAGTAACACCAAAATGATTAAAATTTAAAAAAATAAACTTCATTTTTATCCTTATTAGGCCAGGAGGATGGCATTCTTACTGCAGAAATTTTTATTTCAGGAATGGGAGCTTCCTTAATGTGTCCAATTTCTGTTCTGCTCCATTCTTTTAATACCTGGCTTACTCTAGGATAAATTACAATAGGTTTGACCTCTAGAAGTGGTCTTTGTTTCAAGATCTGCACAAACTGGCAGATGTTATCAATTTTTTTTCAAGAAGTTTAAGTGGAGATATTTCTTGTAAAGATGTTGTCAGTATCATTAATTCAAGCTGCTGCTCTTTTCTTTCATTCTCTCAATTTGTGGGTATATTCTTCATTAATCAGATTGCCAACATCACAGAGAGCTGTTACAAAATGTTTTTCTCTTCTAATATATTAATAAGCTCCTCAAAATACTAGAGAGCAACTTCTTTATCACCCTGGATCATTGTCTGAGAATGAGACTTTTGTTCTTCTGGCTTTTCAATAAGATGAGTAATATCTGTCCAACGTGTGTCAGTTAACTGTTTCAGCAGTCTCTGAGGTGTGTCCTTTTCTTTCAGATAGGCACTCTGAAGATTGTCTATAGGATGACCATGATGTTGACCCACAGTAAGACAATGACCACAAGCTAACTTTTTATCTAGTAGACAATAAACATTTAGTGGTTGTCTCTAATGTTCAGGACAGAAAACCACATCCGTATGTTGTCTTGCTGATATTTTTCAATAACAGCCCTCAATGCAAAATTAGCAGATAAAGGTTCAATCCCAGTTGGAGTAATTTCAGTAATATTTCTTCAGTGAGGGTACTTGGGTGGAGTTCTTAAAGGTCTCCATATATAAAGGTTACCAGATGCCTAAAGAACGTTTGCCAAACAACTTCTATAAAAATTCATGAGAGCATGGTCGGACACGAGGATCTTCAAAAATACTTAACAAATGGGACATTTTAGCTCTTCCTCAAAAAAGTGCATTACCTGTTTTGTTGGTCTCCTGATAAGGACGCTAAATATACTTTATCTTCGACTCTCCCGGATTCTCTCATTCTCTGCGGAGTCCTGTAAGATGCTCTTGCTTCTCCTCGGAGGGTGGAGGTTGCCTGGCTCTTCCTGTACCCTCCTGCCGTCACAGGAGGGCTCCGGCTGGAGAAGGGGGAGGGACGCCAGTGAACACCCTTCCCGAGTCCACGGGATCCGCTGTCAGGACCCCAAGACTCCCCAAATAACCCAGGGCAGCTGTCTGTGCTACAAAAGAAAAGGGATACTGAAAGAGAGTTTCAGAGTCACCTTCTCAGTAAAAGAAAGTTTTCAGACTCACCATGAAGAAACACCGACAAGGCAAAACAGCAAATATTTTCAAACTTTATGTGCTTCTCCAACATCTGTAACTTTGACACTTTGAAAACACTTTTTGCTTCATCTAAATTCCCATTCTTTCTAAATTGTTTGAGATACTGATTTATCTATATGTCACATAGGGCTGTATAATGTTAATGAAGTTGATTTTTCATTTTTTTATGGGTTCTTTACAACAGTCATTTTCTGTTTGCTTTAAAAAGTCTTTAAAATGTTTATGGTAATATTCAGTAACTGCAATTTTGACATCCAGCAAATTAGTATTAAATCTGTACAAAACTTCCTTAACTCCTTTGTACCAGTTGCATCATCTAATTTTGTATGCATTGCAAGATAACACTGCCTAGATCACTATTTTTACTTTAAATTCCTCACTGACAAATATTTTTGTTTTTAAAAAAGTAAATCAAATTGAAAAGGAATCTCAGAAGACCTTAAAGCAACTCTTTTTCTGTTCATTTTAGTGTAAACAAAACCTTGCCTTATATATAATTTCCCCAGCACTTGAAGATCTGGAAAAATGATGGGTCTGTGTGTCTACATCTTTGCATAAGCACACACTTGAGCTGGTCATCTTATTTTCTCACCATAAGGAACACATTTGGTGCAGCAAGAGCAATTCTAGAATGACTATAGGTACCACTGAAAGCTTGCCTTCTAAGATAGTGGTAGTTTTTCAAATGAAAACATTTATCCCAGACCTAAAACAATCCAGTTGACACTAGTGTCCATAGAAATACTGAGGGAGTTTTAATTATAAAATACATATGGCCAAACGAGAAACACAGTTTTGTAATGACTGTGAAGAGGTACCCACACCATTCTCACTACACACACCCACACACACACACACACACACACTCACATACACATCAACTCTTTTCCTTTCTATTAATTTTCAGCCATCTACAACCACCCATCTGAAAAACAAACACTCCTCTTAAGAGATTCAAAAAAAAATCTCTATGCTATTCACTCCAAGAACATCTGACAAAAAGCGTGGGAACTGTTGGCAGAGTTGGGTGATTCAAATATCATCTTCTGGATAGCATTTTACCAATTATAAGTCATAAACTCCTTTGTACTTTTTCTCTTAATATTAGCAACGATTTCTGCTTTATTTGGAGGACACTACTACACAACAGGCTATGTACTAAAATGCTCAGTCCTAATATTGTACACAAAGCCTAGAAGTTGAAAGTGAATGCCCCCACGAGAGAGGCTCCAAAATCTATGAGCGTTTAAAAACCCTGTAAGTACATTGTAGCTATTAATACCGTCACTGTGATGACATTGATAGTATAGTGACACTGGTAATCATTCCAGTTCCTAGAACTTGAGTTCTCTGTCTCTTGCTCTCCAGGACCACCCTGGACTGCTGCTGTGGAAGCAGTAACCCCTCCAGCGGGCAGAGATGTTGCTCACACCAGTGCACAGCTTCTACAACCTATTGGACAACCTTGCCAAGCTCCAGAAGGACTGTCCCTGGTTACTCCAGCTGAAAAAGAAAGCACCCAGTGGGGTACACAGTTTAGGAAATGAGTGTTTGAAGTCAAAGACAAAGATTCTTATGGGATCCATAGAAGATTCTAAGCTGGCTTCTTTTTGAAAAAAATACAAGTTTTGCATGGAATGTTTAAGCCTACAGAGTCACCAAATGTAGAAGGCCTGTGATTCTGAATTACTATTTAAAGGGAAACCGTATGTCAATCAAGAACACTGAATCTTATTCAAAGCAAGCATAAACTATGGTGTATGACATTGTATTTTGTTTTTGATACATCTGACCCCCATCTGGCCCCCCTCAGGAAGAGACTGCAGAGAGCCTAAGGTCCTTGAGCTCCGAGAACAATCACAGCCCATTCCTGCATCCTGCAGTCCCCAGTCTAAGCCTGGGAACAACGCCTACCCTGGTAAGATGCAACATACCCACCCACCTGCTGGGTAACACCACTGGTCACTGTGGCCACATATCAACCATTCTCACTCCTCGAATCCCAAGTCTTCCCCTTTGCATCACACACGTAAGCCCATCCCCATCACTTCCATCTTCATCCATGAAAGACCCAGTTCAATAAAATGGACTCAGACTCTGTTTCAGAGTTACTCCCGAAGGTCCCTCCTGGAACTCCCAAATTCTGGCTGGCTGTGTTCTTTAAAGGGTCATCACTCTTTACCTAACGTCCGTGCTGAAGCTTGGGAGGTGGCATTCTACAGCCCCCTTTCACACACACACGCACACACACACACACACACACAGAGGCTACTGACACACCAGCACCAGAGCTTGTGTTCACGGATGTATCACAGTAGTGATTAGACTGTGAGACTACTATGAGTCATCGCTGATGGGCACACAGGAGAAATAAAGTCCTAGGTACTGAAAAGCCCCACCTCATTCATCTTTCATTTGTACAAACAGATACACACAGCTCTCTCCATCCAGCCTCTAACAATCCATTGCTAGACTGCATTCAGACCACACAGCTGTCTCTGGGGAGGGGTACTATAATTTGGCCAGACAAGATTTAAATTAGAAATTATTTTATGTTACCCCTCTTAAGTTGCCAACAAAAATGCTAAGCATCAATTTTATGTAGCTGATGTACCCGTTTTTCTTTTACTGCAATGATAAAGATACTCATTTGAACATGTCAAGGACTGTAATGATGAGTCATTTATTTCCACAATTGCTTTCACAGGCTTGATATGTCCACCGTCACACACCAGGTACTTCTTTTGGCTGTGTCTGGAGATCACTGTAAGAGAGGTAAACATTTACAGAGCATTACTCGTTGTCCAGGGCCAGCAGGAATCCATACCCATAAACCACAAGGAGTCTACGAGCCAGTGCTTCCTTTGTCTGTCCTCTCTCCCCGTGCCCTGACTAGCAAGCCTTGGACAGACCTGGCATGAGCAGCCTGAGTTACTAAGACTACGATGCAAGCATGTGCTATACCTCATAAGGAGACTCCTTGCTAATACCCTCACTTCTGCCAATGCTCCAGCATTTTTCAGGATATTGCAGTCATCTGCAAAGATTTATTTACATAAATTAGACAAGCACATTCTTCCTAATTCAACACCAACTTTTAATATTGTATTGCTCTATTAATCTGCATTTACTTTCCTCATACTCAACTACTCTCTCTGAACTTTCATGCTACGTGTGCATTTCTACATATTCATTGTTTACCCTAAGTTTGAAGCAGGGATAAAGGAGCATTCACCAAGACACCACCCAGATAGCTTAGTCTAGTTAACCAGTGGTGTCACAGTTTGCACACACATCACGCACACATCCAAGGAAAATCACCAATAACATGAAAGCGCCTTTGGATAGAAGCAGTTTGAATTCCATAACTTAGGAGTCGCCCAGCCTGAGTTCATTCTGACCTTACAAAACTAACGAAGGCTCCAAGTGTAGAGCGCTCTGTAGTGGGGTCTGGGACCCACTGTGCTCTGCCTGCTGCTGCCTGACTCCAGTCCCATCGTGCTTCTTGCCATGATCATTCTGGCTCCTTCTGATCTCATCTCTAGGTGGTGCCTGGAGTAAATATTTGGAAACTGATAGGAAAACTGACACCTGATCATCTCACTTCTTCCCCTGAAATCCTGCTGTGGCCTCTCTTTACCCTCTGTGGAAAGTCTGCAGGAACCGCTGCAACCCACTGGCCTCTGGTTCTTTCCCCACTGAAGTCTTCACAATCTTGCTCTGTATCTAAACATCCAGAGGACACCAAACCTGGACTACTTCTCCGGACCCTCCTCCTTGAGCCACAGAGTCCCTGCAGCTGCCTCTGTGACATCCAGAATGCTGCCTGTCACACAGCTTGCACACCCCACTCGTGGTTGCTGACTGGACAGTCCAAGGCCCTTTCTGCATGAGTCAGGGGGAAGATGTCTACCTTGTCATCACTCTTTCCTAGCTTCAAACATAGTCAGCACTGAATAAACAACACCCTGAACTGTTAAGCCTGTGAAGAGCTGGGATGCTGAGGCCAACAGAAATTGAGGCAGGACAACCCTTACCCACCCACTCCACTGTGTCTTTACTCAGCAGTTATAGGAGAGATCGCCCGAACAAAACTAAGCCACAATGAACAGAAGACATGGAATTACCTTCATTTCATTTAATGCATGAAGTGACTGTAGTTAAGTAGTAAACAGTTTAGATTTCATGGACCAGGACAAACAAGGACAGAACTTCTGAACTCACAAATTTTTAACTTCCTCTTTTATCAACTGCAACAGAGGAGTCTGGCAGATGCAGTCTGAGCTCAGACTGCAAGTTTTATTTACTCAGTTAATTATTTAACAAGTATTGCTGACAGCCTGCTACAGACCAGTCATTGTTATAGAGAGACTCAAAATACTAGAACTGGCAGAATCCCACTCCCTAGAAATCAGACTCTTGAAGGAGGGCTTTGAGGATGGAAAAAGAGAGGGGAAATAAAGAATGTAGTGATTTCAAGTATGAGTATGTACTATTAATACCTGGCCAAGAGGCTGGTAGGTAATAGAGGGTGGTAAATGGGAAGAGAAAGACTAGTATTTTAGAATGGTCTAACAGAAAAGCTCCTCTGAGAAAAGGACCTTTAAGTGCAAAGTGAGTACATACAAAGGATCCAGCCATACAGAAATCCACAGGGAAATCTTTGCAGATAGAAGAAACAGCTAGAGCAAAGCCCTGAAGGTGGTGGCTTAGGAAATGTTCAAGAAACAGAGGCTCCTGGTGACCGGCAGGTAGATTGAGGACAGTGCCAAAGACCACTGCTTTCCCTCATAGATCTTGGACATTGAGGGGCAATCAGTGAGAGCGGCTGAGTGCTGAAACAAGGTTAGGGCTGCAGGCTTTCTCAGAACATGGGAGGCCATTGGTTTGCTCAAACAGGCAGCTACCAAAGCCCAGTTACCTTTCAGGGATCATTCTGGGACACCCTGCCTTGGAGCCAGCTGACTGTAGACTGAAACCTCTATGAACTATGAGCTGAAATAAACCTTTCCTCCTTTAACTCATGGGGGTCAGGTACTTTGTCCCGGCAGTGAGAAAAGTAACCAAGACTTATACACGTATGAGGTATAGAAATTTTACATTATATGAAAGAGAATAGGATGTACCTATACACAAGGTTGAGGATCAAATGTCGGAGGGCAGCAGTGACTATTTCCAGGTGGCATGTGTGTTTCAGTACCAACAGGGAAGACAGTGGCAGGGTCTGAGAGCTCAAGAGGACCACCTGTGTGATGCAGACATTTGCGAGCATGCTCTGTTACATCAGGAGGGCGCAGATGTGTGTTCATAGTCTCATAGGTTTTATACTAGCTTTGTGATCTATATTCCAAAAGTCAGGCAGTGTTCTACTTAGCCCATTCTGTATATTACTTAAAATGGTACTAAAAACACTGCATTTTTCAACACCTGGGATCTCATCTTATTTAAAAACTTTTGCACTGCAAGAGAAACCACCAACAGAGCTAAGACACAACCTACACTGTAGGAAAATATTTTTACCAGCTGTTCCTCAGACGAAGGTCTACTATCTAGAATATATAAAGAACTCAAAAAACAGAACCCCCAATATAAAAGCCCAATTGAAAAATAGGCATCTGAAATGAACAGACATTTCTCAGACAAACAAGTAAAAGTAGCAAAAAAAAAAAAAATTTCAGAATCAAGGGTCAATGAGAGATGCAGGTGAAAACAACACTGAGATTCCACCTCACCCCAGAAAGAATGGCTGCTATCAAGCAATTAACCCATAACAAATGCTGGTGGTGCTGTGTGGAGAAAGGAACCCTTCTCCATTGTTGGTGGGAGCACAGACTGGTGCAACCACTATGGAAATCAATATGGAGAGAGCTAAAGAAACCTAGGATTAGAGGTCCCATTTGACCCAGCTATTCCCCTGGTGGGTATCTTCCCAAAAGAATTAAAAGAATCATACCTCAGTGATATATGTTCACCCATGTTTATAGCAGCACAGTTTGCAATAGCTAAAACTTGGAAACAGCTCAATTGCTCATCAACTGGAGACTGGATAAAGAAGATGTGGAGTATTAGCCATAAAGAATGAGAAACTTGGGCCAGGGATTTGGCTTAGTGGTTCTGCTGCCTGCCTTGCAAGCCCAAGGGCCCGAGTTCAACCCCCATATACCAAAAAAAAAAAAAAAAAGAGAGAGAGAGAAACTAGAGACTGTAGCCTCTACATTCTTCTAGATTTTCCTGACTTGGGTCCTCATCTATCAGTTTTCCAGCTTTGAAAAGACTTCTGTACTCCAGATGCCTAACAGCTGATGAACAATTTAAAATACTAATCATGTGCCTAACATTTGGTGTGTGGAAGGGCACATTCATTCCAGATTGGTTTTCTCATCTATCTGTAAAGACCAAACTGGTGTCTAAGCTCCAGTTGGAAGAACTGATAAAAATTAAGCATTACCTACTAGGTGCTACTGAATTGCTATTGAGAGATGGCCAAGATAAACAGGAGTCAAAAGTCAGAGAGCCCTGCAAGGGGAGAAGTGAGAAGCGAAATGAGCCTCAAGGGTCTGCAATCAAACCAACTTACCCTAAACCTAAGAAGCATAGTTGAGTGTAATGTTTCTGAAGGGAAGAATGTAGAGTATAAAGGGCCTCAAGTGACCACCAGGAATGTAGACAACATGATTGTGTGATACTGCACCCTTCTTGGCTAAGGAACTTACGAAGTGACAAGACTGATGCTACAGTTACACACGGTCGTGACACACGGACCTAGGAGAGGTGTTGTGAGCGAAAGCTGGGCTCCATGACGTATGCAGGGCTCACCAGGGCAGACGCCGAGGAGACAAACAGCGAGGCCCAGGGCCTCCAGTGGGGCCCAACAGTCACTGTCAAGCCAGCAGAGATTACAAAAGGAACAGGCTGAGGAAGTTCAGACATGGAGCTTGTGTTTAGAGAGCGGACCAGTGAGGAGGAGGCAGGATGATCTCTCTAACCCAGACGCCCAAGGCTAGTGAGATCCCACCTCCGAAAGAAAGACGCACAGTGGGTCCTCTGTATCCAGAGATCCCAGATTTTTAGATTAGCCCAATGGTAGACAGCATGTTAAGCCGTAAAAAGAATACACATGGTAGAGACCCATTCAGGCTTCGAGATAATTCATTTCAAAATGAATTATCATTATTGCTACCGACCGTAGGGCAGCAAACACGGGATTTCACGAGGAGATACAGGTTCACTGAAAGGTGGGAGCAGGTTCGGCTATGACAGTCAGACAAAAGCACTCAACACCGAGGTGAAGTTTGCCAATGCTGCTGCAATTTTATTTCTAACTCCAGGTGTTTATATACTAGTTTCAAGGGCACATCACAAGAGTGATTCCAGTCACAGGCAGGCATAAGATAGACAATAGTACTGTAAAAATTAAGGCCACAAGGTCAAGGTAAGACCACACCTATATACCATCACAAAAGCTAAGACCATTAAGTCAAGGTAAGACCACACCTATACGCAGTCAGAAGGGGAAGTTTGTAAGACAAAGGACTGGCTTCAGCATGTCACCTTCAGGTTCACCTTCAGGACTTCACAGTCCGGGGCTCAGGGTCAGCACTTTGGCCGCCCGTCCTCTTGTGCCTCAATATCTCCACATCTCTAGGAACATCTAATTGTTCCTAACCTTTCCTGGGCCCAGAATACAATTCTACAGATAATGAACAAATAGTAATAAAGACAAAATAGAACAGAATTATAGATGAACCCAATGTCCCCAAACTGCAGGCAGAGAGGCCAGCTATTCTCTTCACGGCTGACTTCGCATGCGGTGTGTGCCAAGGACTTCCAGGAGGCTTAACCCCGTGGGGACGATACCTCGGGTCTGGTTTCTGCCAGGTGACCGGCACTGTCACGCAGACTCCACTGGAGTGGTCGTGGCACATTATCATCATGCTTTACCTGAGGCAGGCAATGAAAAGTTTTATAAAGTAATTTTGATCACAATATTCTTCTTCTTTTATATTAGCAGTGGTTGGGATGTCATACATGCCAAGAAAGAGGAATGGGGAAAAGGAAGCACTTTTTAAAGGTTGTATATTCCACTAGTTAATACCAGCTACTGTGATTCCACACTAAATTAGATGATATGTGGCCACATAAGAGAGGTAGGTAGCTGTGTGGTTAAAGCAAGGGCTATGAAATGAGACAGACCTGGGTCCCAACAGATGGCTCTACCACTTCCGAGTACTATGTCTCTGGGAAAAAATAATTTTATAATTTCAGTTTTCTTCATCTCTAAGAAAATATACCTTGAGAGGTTCGTGTAAGGAATTAAGTCAGATAATGTGTCATACAGTGCCTGCTACTCGATACATGCTCAGTAAGAGGGAGCTCCTGAAATTCACTAAATCCAGTAAGGCATTTCTTTGTGTGACACTTTTTCTTATTATCACATAACAGTGACAAGGTAAGACTTAGTGGGAAGCGCATCACATAAACTGTGGGAGAAGTTCAAGCCTGGCTAGGCCAGGTGCACTTCACTCCTGTTTCCTGAGCTAACTCGGAGACCTTGCTAAAGCTGAGCTAACTCCCCTAAGTGTTTAGATACTGGGTTCAACAGGCTTCACCTCCGCCCCTAGTCCCTGACTCCTTCGCCCCGCCCAAGAGTCACTCCGCCATGTCTGGCCAATAAGATATCTCCAGACGTTAAATGCTCCTCCCATGTGCCACCCCCATGATTCCCTATATAAACCTGTGCATTTCCTTGATAAAGCGGAAGCATTCCAGAAACCTTCCCTGAGTCTGCCTGGGGAGTCTGCGTCTTGCCCTCCCGGTCCCAGCTACAGAGCAGAACCTTGTTCGGCGAGCGGGCTCTCCAATGACAATAATAAACCAGTAATTTCTATAAACATGTGAAGCTGGAGAACGAATCATCGGTTTGACACCATCAAATTCTTTTACTGGAGGGTGATCTACTTTAAAAATTTACAGTTTCACAGGCATCTCAAACTAGAATTTTCAAAAGCATTGGAGTTGGTTAAAGAAGGGAGGGGAAGGACTTATGGTAAAAAGCCAAAATGTCGAAAAATTGAGTAAAGAGAATTTTAATGCTATCAACATTTTCCTCAACCCATGGAGTCTATAAAACTTTTATATGACAGTTTACAGTTTGCACAACCAGTGATCCATAGTAGTCTTGAAAAATTGTTTTATAAAATACTTCTGAAATGTTAACAATCTCTCATGTTTTCCAAATCTCACTAGATCTTTACATTTTCACATTTGCACAATCACAAGATTCCCCTAGTACTAACTGAAAAGCACTCTATCACTATAAAAACATAGCCCGGCTTTGGGTGCATTTCTGGTGATTCGTGTTGGAGTTATCAAACTATCATATGGAAAAGGGACAGGAGGACGTGTGATAAATATGTACAACTCATTAGCTTAAAAGTTTTAAACTTGGGCTGTGACTTTGTTAACCCAAAATTCAATTAAATGAGAAAGTCATCTATAGTAACTCTACTACTATTATGTGCCAGCAGTATATAAATGAAGAAAACCCCATAAGTCCTGAGCCATTCTAACAAATTGCAGTGGCTGAGTTTATTACACTTGCTGGACAGTATCAAAAAGCCCCCTGCCCAATTATACATACATACATACATACATATATATATATTAGTAGGACTCAATTCTTAACACAAAGAATCCCCATTTTTTAAAAACCACAAATGCTTTGAAGGACCAGAAGAAAAATTATTTGTGAATTTAGTAATTTCGCTCATTTGAAATTAGCAGATTTTTCTCATAAAACAACAGAGGTTAAGGGAGGGGCATTTTCACTCATTTTTGCTTAACAGCTGTGCACTGAGCCACCATTACTGAGAGTCAAAGCAATTTTCTCTTGTTCAAGTTCTCAACTGTAATTCGGATTTAAAGGTCTGATTATTAAACAGAAAAGTCCAGATCACCAACAGCCTTGTCAATAAGTAGACAGCGAGATCTTGGTATCACCAGCTGCCAGCTCCACCACACCTGATGCTCCAGGGGGAGATTCCTGGATTCTGATTTCTAACAAGTCCCTGGGAGTAACACCCAGGTGTTGTCTATGAGTGGCTTGATCCCAAGCAATATTATTTCCCAGCCAGCATTCATTTTACCCAACATGCTAGTGAGATATGAAGCACCTATCGGGAAGTGGATATGCTGTGGGGTACACTGCCAGGCATACTGTACACTGTTTGGTGATCTCTGTCCCAGCTGCTCTTTCTGCACAAAAACTACTGATAACTACCAGGAAATAGTTTTAATCACTTTCTTTGTTCATTATTTTTATGTTACTAGTAATTTTAATACCATTCTCCTATTTTGAAAAAAATATATGAAAAAGGTGAGTAGGGAGTCGGTGGGTTCATTTCTGTTTCTAAGTTTTCTCAAGTTCTAAAGTTTAATTAATATTCTTACTTTTTCCTCGAAAAATCATGACTACAAAGCTTAATTTCAAATGCCCCACTAATAAAATTAAACTACAATAGAATGCCTTCATAACCATCTTTCCTATTAGTAGAATTAAGTACAACTAATAAACCTTTGACAGTGTATACACCTTTGGAATACAGTACCCCAATTATGATACTATCATCTCCATCTAAAACAGTCTAAAGTTTATTCACAACAAATAGATCTAAGATTACTAAAAATCGCCCTTATAAATTACAGGCAAGAAAAGTCCAAAACACTAACAAAGGATGTTACATAGATAGTTTTTGTTCTTAAAAGTCAAGTAATTATAACTGATAATGTAAAATAAGAAGAAAGGGGCTAAAGCTGTAAGGGAAGTGGGAAGGGTAGGGGAAAGGAAAAAAGGGACAAGAGAAAATATGAAAAAAGAAAAAAATAGAAACAAAGTCTTTGTAAAAGGTGGAGGATGGAGGGGATGAAGGGAGGGCAAGGGTATGTAAATATAAATATAAATATAAATATAACAGAGGCACTTTAAAATATCTTTTCTTAGGGCCAGGGATTTAGGTCAGTGCCTTGCAAGCACAAGGTCCCGAGTTTGATGCCTGATACCAAAAAAATAGAATATCTTTTTTAAAATGCAAAAAAGATTAAGATCATCAGATATTTTATGCAGGTGTGCCCAAATCTCGTTTTTAATTCACGAATCTTGGTGATTCTGGATTCCACTTAAAAAACAGAAAAATTTGAAAAGATTTTAAAAGCATTTTGTAAAGTGAAGAGAAAAAAATGAATAAGATGTATGCGGGTTTTTTTTAAAAATCAACATCCCTACACTGAGAAGGTAAAAATAACTCTCATTCTTCTAAATGAAATTGTCAAAAATTTCAAAATACATGACAGGGCAGGATGTGTAAGAAAATGCTCGTTTTTGGAGCCAGTTCTTAATTCTATCATACGTTTACACGCTGATTTTATAAAACTGTGAAAAGGTAAAAGTGGATATTTGGATCCACTGATCCCCACCTGGACCAGGAGCCAACAACCTCAATGCTGAACACAGTGGGTGTTTATAACAACACAGTGGACTCTTGACTTTTGAACTCCATTGGTTCCTGAGGGATGTTAGGTTGTAAGTCAATACAGCTGAGATCTGGATGTTTACCTGGGTACTTGGTAAAGATAACAAGAGGCAGATGAATCTTCTATTAACCTAATTAACCCAAATTGTTCACGTCCAGAGGGTGGTTAATTTGAGAGGACACTGTACTGAGTCGGGGGAATTATTTGTTGTAAAATAGCTCCCTCTTGTGGCAAAGGGAGGCAGAGCTGCAGAAAGTTACAAAGACTTCATCCAGTACCAAACTGTGGCTGGGACAGGAGAGAGATGGAAGCGCGTGGCAAGGAAAGGGCCCAAATGGACACATCTCAGCTGAGGGAAGAGGAACCATCCAGCATGGCAGAGAGGAAGCATCCAGCACGGGGGTGGGCCATACAGGCTGAGAGGGCGTTCGGGACAGGCAAGGAAAGCGGTACCCAGAATTGTCCCCATTTAATTGCTTGTTAGTGGGCTTTTCGCTCAACCTGGTTGGCTGTGAGCACCTGCAGACCCGGGTGGGGGCTGTGGGCAGCAGGAGACAGGGAGGAGACTCATCCACTTTGCAGGCCTTTCCCTTTAATCCCCACCAGCCGCTTGCATTAGGGGCCGGGTCAAGGAGGCAATAGTGGAAAAATGACTTTTCCAAGGGAACCAGGCCAGGCAGAGGCTGCTTCAGGGAGCTGCTTCCTGGGTTGGCTCCCCAGGAAAGCTCCAAGGGAGAAGGTAAGTGAAACCAGCTCCTCTGTGCTGTTGGCTCTGCCCACCTCCCAAGGGGAGCAGTGTGGGAAGCCAGCCATGGCCCACTGGCTTTTTGAAATCTTTATAATCAAGGCATTGACACAATGTGTGGTCAGGATGTTCCTAATTAGCATTTGTTAACATTTGTTCCTTTTTAAGGACTGCACGTGTTAAACTTGTTTTTGACCCTGCACGGGAGAAACTCGGATAGCCAAAAATCTGTAGGAGTCAGGTGCTTCCTGTTAAAGATCTGACGTTATCTGTAGGAGTCAGGTGTTGTAACTCCATTTTTTTAAGTTCCTCCACCTATTGTGGGAATCATGATTATTAGTTGCAAGTGTTGTTAATTTGTTTTTCTTGAGCCTGATTTCTCTTTCCCGTGTGAACCCTCGTTCCCGTGGAGCGGGTGTTGAGGTTACTATGGTAACCCCATCCCATAATAGTTTGGTCTTTCCCTTTAAAAGGCTGATGCTTGCCTGCAATAAACGTCGTCTTGATCAGACTGTTGTCTTGGCGTTTTTCCTTTCTCTCTGCCTCATCTCCACCCCGCTGTTCTTTCAGGTCTGAGACACTGCTGGACAGTGTTCTGTGTCACTGGCTTGCAACAGAGCGGGACTGGCTGGAAGCTAAAGGTGCCATTCATTCCTTAAGGGAAATGACCAGGAGAAACCCTCCCCCGCCCACACACTCACTCAGCCAGAGCGGGTCTCCAAGTGGAGACCCTCAGGTGGGTGCAGCAGTTCCTTGCTGCCCTGGGCCTAAGCCACCAGTGGTCTCACAGGCCCCCTGGCTCCCACTCCTCCCTGCTTGATCATCTCGCATTGGCAAAATAATCAATTGCTGTGAAGTAATAGGATTTCATAAATCATTTTGACCAGAAGAGGTGAAATTTTACATAGCAAATACAGTCAAAGACATAAAGGTTAATGAATCATAACTTGTGTTAGTTTTTATATTTTCCCTAAATTTGTTTTTGGGTCAAGGAGAATAAGAATTATCACATATATACTTTTTAAATCCCCGTGCAACCACTGTAACCTCATAGAACTGAATGGAATTTTGAAACTGTGGCCAGTGCCCATCTGCCTTATATGGGTCAACACTTGTTTCTTACCAATGTAGTAGCTAGGCTCTGAGTCTGGGATATAACTTACTGGGTTTTCTGAGTTTTGGTTTGGATCAAGCCACACGTTGCTGAAGAGCATGATTTGACCCCCCCCCTTTTAAACAGTCACACTGTGTAGTTCACGCTAGCCTGGAATTCACTGTGTAGCCCAAGCTGGTCTCGAACTTATGGCCTCCTGGCTTTCGCCATCACATCTGACAAATAACTCATTATAGAAGGTTTTTTTGTTTTGTTATCAGGGATTGAAGTTGGGCCCTTGTGCTTGCAAGGCAGGTGGCAGCACCACTGAGCTAAATCCCTGGCCCAGAAGATTTATTTTCTAATTTCAAGCTCCTTACATATTTTTTAAAGCCTATATTTATTTATTTGCTTACTTGTTTTAGCAGTATGGGGAATCAAGCCTAGGTCCTCAAACGTTCTAGGCAAGCACTCTATTGTGGAGCTACACACCCAGTTCCCCTCTCACATATTTTTGTCTTTTAATTAATTGTCTGCATTGTAAATTAAATAACAGGAGAGATACTGACACTGGAGTATATTTGAAATTTTTCTTTGATTTAATGTCTAAAATCATCTATGTTTATAAAAGGCTGTGTTTCCTGGCCAATATGATTATCAAATGGTTTTGAAAATTTTTTAGAGAAATCTACTGATACTTGTATTCATGGCTAAATTTGACATCTAAATCTTATGTTACAATTCAGCCAAGTACTTTGGATCAGGATGATAGGAAAAATGGTTTGAGGGCATGTCAGGAATCAGCAAGACCTCACCCTTTACTCAGTGAAAGACTTTCTTTGAGAAAAGAGCCCCAGGGATCTATACTCAGAACAAGAATAGACTCAGGGGAATTGGTATAACCCAGGATTTCACTGTGCTCAGCCACCCAGGCACTCAGAGGCCTCTGGAGCCAAACCCAAATGGGCCCAGCTGGTGACAGACTTTGACATCATCCATGTGGTGCTGGTTTTACAGGCATGTTGAATGCAAGAGTTATGGTGTCAAGGAAGCTTTGGCCCAGATTTGGGGGGAAGGCTTGAGAGGTCAGGCTGTATGCCCTGAGAGGGCAGTACATGAAAACATGAGAGTGAGGCCAAAAGTGCAGTGGAGACCCCAGAAAGTTGGTGAAACAAGGAATATGGAATGTCTGAGGAAAACTGCAAGGAGTGAGGAAGGCAGCTTAAGAGCAAAATCATGAGGGCTGCAACCACTAGGAATGATGAAAGAATCAGGCCACTGAAACCCTTTAGCGTTTACATCTTGCCACAACTTGCCAAGGGCAGTGGATATGTAGTTATAGGATTTAATGTTTACCCTGCTGGATTTTGGTCTTACTTTTGGCCAATTTCCTTCTATCTTGTTGGAATGGAAATGATTACCCTGTGACATTATGTCACCAGTGTTTTGTTGTTGTTGTTGTTGTTGCTGTTTTTACAGTGTCTCATGCTGAAGAGTTTGCCTTAAGTCTCACAGGAGATTTTGGATTTGGATTTTTCAGCAATGCTGGAACTGTTAAGTCTTTGGAAACTCCTAGATATAAACTAAATGCATTATGTAAGAACAAATATGCATGATCCTTTTTGGGCCCAGGGGCCATATATTATGGTGTGTATCTTGATACCCCCCCCCAAGTTTCATATGCTCAGAGATGGGTTTTGTTAAAAGTGATTATATTATATGGGAACAGCTGTCTTGGTGTCAGGAGGTATGGCTTTTAAAATTTCACCCATCACTTCAATAGTCTATTAAAATGTTACATATTGTTAGTTGAAATTCTAGGCTAACCATTATTCGTGTCCTGGATAAACCAAGATATGACATCATTGAATAAGCTTTTTTAAAAAGCTTTTCAAAAAGAAAAAGATTAATTTCAGTAGAATATGTCACTGATGAAACAAGTTAAGCTTTTATCTTCTATTTTCATGTGCGCTATAACTGGAAATATCAAGAAAGAAAAACAAGATGTAGATAGAGGACTCAGAAACTCCATTAAATCTTTCTAGATAATAGCTAAGTCCTTTGACAGTGGTACGCTCTTGTTTAATATTATCTGTCTTAAGAAATTCAGCTTTTCAAAGTATAGTTCAGACTGTGATTTTATAGAAACATTGTGTGTCAATTCTTCTTAATGATGTGTGGATTAAGCAGGGAAAATCTTGGTCATTACAACTTTATTTTACTGTAGAGTTTGTGTATTTTGTTTGTACTGACATGTTTCTGGGAAAGAAAGAAACTGAAGGACAAAAATGAATATAAATATTTTATATCATAGATTTTATATCATATTCTTAATAAACATGAAGAGATATGAACTTTTTTTTTTTTGCAAAATCCAGTGTCTTTATGATAACACAGATCTATACTGGTGTGGTTCAATATATATTTTTTGGCAAAACAAACTCTAACATTCAGAAGGTGAAAAATAAACATTTGAATGATAATAAGAATTTCCTTTGTGGCCAGGGATTTAGCTCAGTGGTTCCACCGCCTACCTTGCAAGTGCAAGGACCCCAGTTCCATCCCCAGTACCAAAACAACAACAACCCCCAAAAAAAACCCAAAGAATTTCCTTTGTGTTACAGAAACCACACTACAAATATCTATCCATACAAATAGATAATGCAATGGATATATTACATAATATATAAACATTGACTTAAATATAACACAATATAAAGGGAAAGAAATAAAACAAGTTTAAATTACACCAAATATATTTGATAGAAACATTTGGAATAAAATAAAACATTAAATATTATCCAATAATTTTCATTTTCAACTCGCGATGTAAACTTTGTCAAAGTATTGTTACCTCAGTCCATTTTTTAAAATGAAGGTATTTCTATATTAAATAGTTTTGCACCAATATAAGATAAAACTGTGAGAGGATTATCTACATTTTTAGCAGCCTATTTAAACAAATTTTTTTCTTGTCAAAAATGAGTTCAGTGATCAGGTACATGACAGTGTCATATATATTTGTTGCAAATATAACAAATTGTATAAGAATACCCTCAAAAAACATTCTATCTGAGGGCATTCTTTATTCTTTGTTCTATTCACTCTACTTTTAATTTTATGAGTACTTATTTGCAGTAGATAGTGATTATATTTGTCATGTAAATATTGATACATGTGCATAACACATGTTAATTTTTCTTTTCTCTCTTTCCCCTCTTCTTTTACACCCACCCCCCTCCCAGGTACTGGGGATTAAACCCAAAGTTTTCACACCGCGCTACATTCACTACATTCCCATCCCTTTTGTGACAAGGTCCCATTAAGTTGCCCAGCCTGGGCTCCAACCTGCAGTGTTTCTGCCTCGGCCTCCTGCTTTCTGCTGAGATTGGAGATGGGCACCACCATCCCTGGCATGACAGAGTATTATTTAAAATATGGAATACTTCATAGGGTGTTGAGTTCCTAATAGCTAAGACTAATTTTTTAAGAAACTGAATGTTTAGGATGGCACTGAGTTCCCCATTCTTTTGATTTCAATTTTACATTTTTGTAATTTCATGGTGAATTTTTTTTTAATTTTCTATGTGACTGAAATTATTGCTGAGAAGTAAATGCTTTATTGATGTAAACTCTTTCTTTCCCCCATAGGTGCCAATGAATGAGCTGCTCTGAATAAAAGGTGTGAGGGAATATCTGGTGAGTCCATTGGATTTTATTCTACAGGCTGTTGGAGCCTCTGCAGGACATTAAGCAGTGAGTTATGCGATTAGATCTGTAGTGGATCAACATCTCCTTAATAGCATGGAGGGAAGAGATGGATGATCATTCAGGAGTGAAAAACTGGAGGTGACAGACGATAGACAGGCTCTCAGGTGAAGGTCATATATGAGGAGACATCAGGTGCAGAGGCTAATGCTGTGGTGGAGGAGGTTTTGGTAATGGTGTTGACAGTGGGCGGAATGGAGTCCTCAAGGCAGGAGCCTTAGTGTAACCTTGGTGTGAAAGATAAGTTTAGCTCATCTTCCATTTTTGCAACTTGTGAAAGGAGGGCACCTGGCCGAGTGTAGCCCTTACTGACATCATTCATTATAGCTGGAAAGTGGAAGTCATTGAAATGTCCACTTACTGCTGAATGGGTGATTAAAATGTACATCCATACAACAGAATGTGGTTCTGAGATGGGAAGGAAGGTGACGGGAAAATGGTGGGCGGGGGGCAAGCAGCATCTCAGCCTCTCCGAGGGTTGGAATCCAGACACTGGAAAATAACAGTTTGGAGAAGAAAAGAAAAAGGAAGGGAAGTAAAGCCCCAGCAGCCAGGAAGGATGTGACAGGAAAATTAAAACCTACAGACCAATGGAAGAGACAGAACCCAGTGTGGAGAAGGGAAGGGAAAATCTGCACTTTCTATCTGGTTCCCAGCTCACTGCTTGTGGGAAAAGGAGACAATTTACAGAAGCCAAGTGAGAGCTGTGGGCTCCAGAGGACTTCAGGGAGAAAAGTGGTAGTGAAATGGACTAGCAAATGCTCTGAGCTGCTCGGGAGTACAAGATTCTACTCTCGCTCGTGTTTCATCACCCAGCAGGTGGTGAGTGATTCCAGTCCAAGCACCTGCCATCGTCCCTGGAGAGAGTGCTTGTGCCAACACCATTCCTGGGAAGAGTTCATTGTTTGAACCCAAAACTCAGGGATACCTTCACCATGGGATAGCTTCAGTTGAGGGTTCTTGGTGCTATGTTCCCGCAGTGACTGAATGGGAGTCAGCGAAGTCAGGGAGCCATGGTCAGGCTGGAAAGAGTCCAGCAAACCAGGCTCAGCCCCCATGGCTAGAGGCCAGGCTCAGACTAAATTGCTCTGCATTTGAAAGTCACAGCATTAGCACCTTTTCCCTAATTCTACTTTCTGCTGGTGCCTGCATCCAGTGAAAATCTGGGTCTGACCACCTTCTTTTTCTACCAGTGTGAGCTGGGACACATCCTGACTTGGACGCTACCACAAAATCGTAGATCCTGGCATAGAACCATACATGCAAAATCAGAAAGAAATTTGTTTTTTTACTTTTCTTGTTTGAGTTTGTGTGTGTGTGTGTGTGTACGTGTGTGTGTGTGTGTGTGTGAGAGAGAGAGAGAGTATGCATTGTTTTGAGGGAATTGCTTTTTATTTGCTTTGTTTGGCTTTTACTTTTTTCTTCTTTCCTTTCCTCCTTCTTTCTTCACCAGTTTATTGAGGCTTGGGAAATTTTCCTTTGTCCTTCTTCCTTAGTTTTTCTTTTTTCTTCATTTTAAATTTTTTCATTTTAATTTCTTGTTTTTATCACCTACATTTTCCTCCCTTTGTTATATTTCTTGTCATTTTTCACTTTTACATTCACCTAACTCTATAAACATCCTTTTGCTTGCCAGTAAGATACTTTGTACCATTTCTTTCTCCAACATTATCCTTGTGGATTCCTTCTTTAGGGTTAAGGATGATACATAAATTGGTTGTTGTGGTATGTTAATGTACAGTTTATCTTAGAAAACACTACTGTAGCTGATTCACTTATTATTAACGGAGTTGCATAATTCCTGCTATTTGTCAGCCCACAGTCCAATTCCTTTTCCCAGGGGATTCAGTTGCTGGGCTGGTTACACTGCATCCTCCCCTCCCAAATTAACCAAGGTGATTGGATTTGGGGGATTAGACCTTCAAAGATCAGCTACTTTAAAAGCAACAAGAGAACACACACAAAAAAATATCCATTGGCTATTTGATGATGCAAAAAAGACTAATCCAAAAATAATTGAAGAAAGTGAGAAGTCAGCAAACAATGCCAATGGAATAAAAACCAGAAGTTGTTCACACTTCCCATGTATAGGGAAAGAAATAAACACACAGATAAGTGCTATGGCTTGACCTAGATGTCCCCAAAAAATGTTATGCAGTAATAGATGGGGAGCTTTGAAGGTGGCTGGATTAGGGTGTGTGACGCTGGGATAAAGGATGAGATGTTGGGATTAAGGGTAAGATGCTGGAATTAAGGATGCCCTGTCCTAGGTGTAGGTGGTACCACTCAAAAGCTTGGATGGAATATAAAGGGGTAGAAAGAAGTTGTTTTGATACTTTGCTGCCTTCTGCCTGCCCTGCTTTGCTGTGGATTGTTTTTCCTCTCTGATGCCTCTCTGCCATGTCACCTCTGCCTATGGACTGAAAACTCTACAAATTGTGAGCTAAAATGAACCTTTCCTCCTTTAAATTTGGTGTTGGGCATTTTGTCTCAGCAATGAGAAAAGTAACTAAGACAGATAAGTGAGGTATATAGAACCCCAAATAACCATGACCAGAAAAGAACTTCACCCCACATTAAACTGAGTACCAGAAATCCATCACAGGGACAAAATCTTAAAAACTGTTAGAGAAAGGCATTGAATCACATATAAAGATAAACCCATTAGAATGACAGCAGACTTCTCTACACAAAAATTAAAGGCCAGAGGGGTTTAGAGTGAAGTGATCTAAGCCATAAAAAATAACTTCTAACCCCAACTTATGTACCTTGTAATATTTTCCTTCAAAGTTGATGGAGAAAATGAGAACCAAGATCTGTCATGTAAGGCCACAAGATCCCAATCATGAATGTAACTGTACTGCATACTTTAAAAGTGCCAATAAGCTTAGTAAGATTTTTAAAAAACAAAGTTGATAGAGAAATAAAATAACTCCATGACAAGGAGAACTCCAAGAAATTCTTGGCCACCAAACCAGTGTTAAAAAATATTCTCAAAGATATCCTAGAAAGAGATGATGAAGCCAACAATGCCAATAAGTTAAAAAGAATGAATATATCTGATGGGATTCACAGCTAATCAAAAGGGAAAATAAAGAAATTATCAACAATAAAACAATGCAATGTCAGAAATGAGTCAATACCTCTCAATGTGAATGGTCTTAATTCTCCAATAAAATGCCAAAGTTTGGCAAAATAGATCAAGGAACAAGACCCAAAGATATGTTTTTTTTAATTAAAAAAAAAAAAAAAAAAAGCTCAGAACTAGCCTAATCAAAGGATGGAAAACAGTAGTCCACACAACAGGAACCTGAAAAATGCAGGAGTAGGTATCCTAATTTCAAAGTGAATCTCAAACGTCAGCAGAGAGAAAGAAGGTCACTAAAAATTAGTAAAGGGAACACTTCGACAAGAAGAGACAATTACCAACAAATATACATTGAATACCATTGCATTCAACTTCATAAAACAAACACCAATGTACACCAAAACTCAGACAAAAATCAATACAATTGTAACTGGTGATCTCAAAATCCCACTGTCACCAATGGACAGATAAACAAAAAATCAACAAAGGAATATCAGAGTTGAACCAAACCTTCAAACAAATGGATTTAATAAATATCTACATATTGTTCCATATAGCAACCCAATACACATTCTTCTTAGTAGCATATGGGATTTTCTCCAAAACAGAGCTCATATTAGCCCATAATGCATGATTATATATGTTCAAAATAATTAAAATTTTCCAGTGCATATGATCAGATCATAGCGCAGTGAAACTAGAAACAATGGCAAAAGACAGAAACTACACAAACACATAGAAATTGAATAATACTCCTTGAATAATCAATTACCACAGACAAAACTGAAGAGGACAGTTCCTACAGTGAAAGGGTAATGCCAGTATAACATACTGAACCTATGGGACAAGTAAAGCAGTCTTCAGAAGGAATTTGATAGCAGTGAATTTCCACATCAGTAAAACTGAGGGAAAATAAGAAAACTACTGATATCCCCGAAGGTCTTACAAAAACAAGAGCAATCCAATCCCAAAGCTAGCTCAAGGAAGGAAATTAAAAAGATGAAAGGAGACATCAATAAAATTGAGACCCCCTCCTCAAAAATTAAAAATCAAGGATTCCTCAAGGAATCAAAGAGCTGGTTTTTTGAAAGATTAAATAAAAATACAAACTCTTAGCTAATTTTACCTAAAGGAGAAAATAAAAGACCCAAATCAGTGCAATCAAAAATGAAAAATGTAACATCAAAATGGATTCTGCCGAAATCCAGATCATTGGTAACTAATAATGGAAATTTCAAAAGGAATGAATAAATTCCCAGATACATATGAATTACCAAATCTGAACCAAAAAGATATAAAAATCCTGAATAAGACAGTATCAGTTAATGCACTTGAATAAGTAATAATTTTTTTTAAAAAAGCTACCAACTAAAATCACAGGACCCAGTGGATTCACTGCAAATAATTTTAGAGATCTAACACTAATACTTCTCAAAGTCTTTTATGAATTGAAAGGGAGCAGTGCTCCTTAAATCATTCCTAGAAGCACGTAGTTTACTCATTTACCCTAATTGCAAAAACCAGGAAAAGATCCAACCATAAAAGAGTACAACAGGTCATTCCCTTTAATGAGCATGATGAAAAATTTTTCAATAAAATACTGGTAAACAAAATGCAGCAAATTACTAAAAAGATACATAATGATCAAATAGGACTTATTCCAGAGATACAAGGATGGTTCAAAATACACAAATGGGCACAGGTAATATACCCTATAAACAGAGGGAAGGACAAAGATCATATGATCATCACAAAAGATGGAGAAAAAGCATCTGTCAAATCTAACTTCCATTTCTAATAAAAACCCTAAAGGAAAAAGGCAGAGAAGGGCTTTATCTCAACCTGATAAAAGCCATCTATGACAAAGCAACAGCCAACATCACACTAAATAGACAGAAGCTAAAAGCCTCCCCGCTAATGTCAGAAATAAGACAATGATGCCTGTTATCACCCCTCCTGTTCAATATAGTTCTTGACATTAATCAGAGCAATCAGACAAGAGAAAAAAATAAAGAGGATATGGACAGGAACAGAAAAAATTAATTGATCATTATATGTAGATGACATAATCCTCTTCATAGGAGACCCCAAAACTCCACCAAATGACTTCTAGAATTAATTTCCAAATTCAGTAACATAACAACATGCAAAGTTAACACTCAAAAATCAATAACAAACTCACCCAAACCTTTTACAACACCGTTAAGAACAATGAAATAATTAGGAATTAACTTAACCAAAAGGATAAAAGACCTCTACAGAGAAAATCAGTACTGAAGTGCACATCAGAAAATGGAAAGACCCCCTGCTTCTAAAGAGGCAGAACCAATGTAACAAAACGGCCATACTTCCTGTACCGTTATACAGATTTAACCCCATCCCAATAAAAATACCAAAAGCACTCCTCACATAATAAGAAAAAAAATCTTCAAAATTATATGATGAGACCAGAAGAGACTTAGAATAGTAAAAGCAGGTACTATGCAACAAGGGCAAGGCAGGTGGCATCACGATCACAATCCCAGACTTCTAGTTACACTACAAAGATACAGTGATTTTAAAAAAATCAGAGTATTGACAATAAAATGAAACAAACAAAAAGCACAGACTTGTGAGATAATGGAGCGAAACAGAGGATGCAGAAACAACTCCAGGTACACTCAGCTTCCTTGTCTTCGACCAAGGGGCCGAACGCTTTTGTTGGAGGAGAGATGGCCTCTTAAACAAACGGTGCTTGGAAAGCTGGCTGTGCATCACCAAAAACTAAACCTAGACCAATAACTCTCACCTTGCATTAAACTAAAGTGGATTAAAGAGCTAACTATTTAAATAAACACTTAATCTGCTAGAAGATAAAATAGGTAAGATTCTTGAAAGTACAGGTGGAGCCAAAGACTTTCTGAACCGAACTCCAATTACACAAGAAACAGAACCAACAGTCAACAAATGCCATCACATCACATTTTAAAACTTCTGCACAACAAAGAAAACCATCAAAAGGGGTGAAGAGATTGCCCACACAATGGCAAAAGAAAACTGCCAGCTGCTTTTCAGATACAGGAATAATGAGTATATAAAGATCTCACAAAATTAGACTCCTCATTAAAAAATGGGCACCTGAAATGAATAGATATTTCTCAGGTGACAAAATACAAATGACCAATAAATATATGATAAAGCATTTAACATCACTGGTCATTCAAGAAATGAAAATTAAAACAACACTAAGACTTGATCTCCTTCCAGAAAGAATGTCAACCATCAAGAAATCCACCACTAACAAGAGCTGGAGGGAGTGTTTAGTGGAAAACGGACACTCATTCACTGTTGGGAGGAGTGTAACTGATATCATCACCATGGAAACAAGTATGGAAAATCTTCAAAAAACTAAAATTAAAAATCCTATTCCACATAGCTGCTCCCCTTCTAGGTGTCTTCCAGAAAGGCATCATATCACAGCGATGCATGCATATCCATATTTAGAGCAGCAGAATTCGTAAGAGCTAAATCTTGGGAGAAGCCTATATGTCTACCCACAGGTGAATGGGTTGAAAAGTGTGGGATTTATATACAGTGGAGTACTACTCTGCCATAATGAAGGATAAATTAGAGTTATTTGTAGAAACTGGATGCACCTTGAGACCATAATGTTAAGTGAAGTAAATCAGACACACAAGCTTAAATATTTCAAAACAAAAGTTTTTAAAGGGAGGGTAGAGGGTAAGAGACAGAAAAGGGGGGAATCCATGAGTGTTTATATATATATGTATGTATATATATATATATATTTATTTACATATATATATATATATATATTTCCCACAATGTAATCATTATATACTGCAAAGAAAAATATTTTTTAGAAAAGTAAAAATGAATGCAGTGCTGATACATGTTGCTATAATGATAAATTTTGCTCACATTATATAGGTGAAAAAGCCAGTTACAAAAAATATTGTATGACTCCATTTATGTTCAGTGTCTAGAAAATGGAAAATCATAGTGTAAACAGGAGATTTATGTGTTTGCTTGGGCAGAGGATAGAGTTTGGGGGATGGTAGCATTAATGAGTACAGCATTTCTTTCTGGGCTGATAAAAGTGTTCTAAAATGGGACAATGTTTGTATAACTCTGCATATATATTTTAAAAAACTGCTGTGTGTTTTACATGGGTAAAATGCATGGTATGTAAATTCCATCTCAATAGGAAATAAACACAGTTACTCCACTTAAACAAAATATACATAAGTGCCCTGGGACGAAAAGCACCAAATACACATGTGATCACTAAGGCAAGTGTGAGGACATCTGCTTTTGAAGTTCTAAAGAAAAATACTCCACTGTTAAGCTGGGCACAGCTGACTTACTAGAGACATGAGGCAGACCATTTGGCTTCAAGAAGTTTTTACAATTGTGATTCCATGAAAATATAGTTATATAAATATATTCCACTTGTCAAAAAGTCCCAGTGAAGATACAGTTTCAGGCACAAGAGGGTGCTGTCCACTGAATAATAACTTGTTCACAGCTACTATAAAATCAGAAATAAAATCTCAGGAAAAAAATATAGTATCAAGATAATCTAATCTTAAAAGTCATGCATATGTGTGTACATAGACCACCTAACATGGGAAGATTGTTGTGCAATTTATTTTTTATGTGGTTATAGCATTTATTCACAACATTTTATAGGAAAAAAATTTTATTTGGAAAATTGTTTTGTGATTTTATTTAGACTAATATATGAAATTTAGAGAACAGATGTGGAGAATATATGCAAAATGTAATGAGACTACTAAAAGCTGTTTTTAACAATGGTTGGCAGGTCATATTAACAGAATTTTGTTTTTATTGGCAATCGTAAAAAATTTTAATCATCCTTGTAGATGTGCGGTAGTATATAATTGTGGTTTTAATTTGCATTTTCACATTTACCAAAAAGGTTAAACCACTTCACATGATTGAGACTTTCTTACATATTTTTTGTGAAAATTCTGCTTATTTCTCTTGTCTCAGCCTTTTTGGATTACAGTAATTTCCTTACTGACCTGTAGGAATTCTAATTTAGGTGATAAACATGTCATCAGTTATCTGGGTTACAAATATGTGTTTTGTCTTTGATTCTCTTGATGGTATCTGTCAATAAAATAGATGTTCTTAATTGACATATAATACAATTTATTACTCTTATTTTTTATTATTTATTTATGTGTTGTGGTACTGGGGTCACAACTTCATTGAGCTTCATCCCCAGCCCTTTTGTCTTCTTGATTAGTTTGTGTGTGTGTGTGTGTGTGTGTGTGTCCTATTTAAGAAATCTTCTCTTAAAGGGATGTGTAGTGCTTCATGTAGTCCCAGCTACTCAGAACACCAAGGAAGGAGCATTGCAAGTTTGAGGCCAACCTGAGCAACTTAAAAAGACTCTGTTTCAAAGTAAAAATAAAAAGTCTGGAGGGAACTGGGATTTAGCTCAGTGGTTTCGGGGCCTGCTTTGCAAGTGCAAGGGCCCAAGTTCGATCCCCGGTACCAAAAAAAAAAAAAAAAAAAAGTCTGGAGGACAAAGTGCAGAGGTAGAGCACTTGTCCACTATGTGCAGGCCCTGGGTCCAATTCCTGCTATTACAAAAATAAAGGAAGGAAGGGAGGAAGGAAGGAAGAGAACATTAAAAAATAACTTCTCTTATTCTAATCATGATAAATTATTCTATATAATCTTTGTTATTTCCTTGCCTTTTACAACTGTATCTACACATTAGTAGGAATTGGTATGTGTTCATGATGTGATCTAGAGTCCATTTTCTTTTATTCATATGAATATCCATTTGATTCACTATCATTTATTGAAAGGAACATTATTTTCTCACTGCTCTGCAGAACCACATGACAGGAATGAAGTATCCTTGTATTTGTGATGCCATTTTTGTGCTCTCAGAAGTTCCACTGGTATATTTTCCTTTCTTTGTAATACTATTAAACTGAATCATCTGCAACATTTTTACAATAGACTGTAAATCTCTCAGAGTATTTCTTCCACATCATTCTTTTTAAAGAGTGTTTTGGCTATTCCTGGTCTTTTGCACTGTTATGACGATTGAAGGTTTAACTTCTCAAGTTCATTTTACAAAGCCTTCTTGGATTTTTAATGTGACTGCTTTGAACATAAAGATCAAATTTGGGGAAAACTGCCATCTTCACAGCACTGAATTACCCAATCCACGAGCATTGTGTGCTATAGTTTGGACCTAGAATATCCGTCAAAGGCCCATGTGCCTTGGTCATACTCCTATAGTGCTATCAGAAAATGATAGAACCTCGACAAAGTTGGCCTAGCGGAAGTTAGGCCACTGGGTGTGTGCCTGTGAAGGAGATATTGATACACCTAAATACCCCTCCCTATCTCTCTCTCTCTCTCTCTCTCTCTCCACTCTCTTGCTACAAGATGAACAGACCTATTCTGCTACATGTTCTTGGCATGATGTACTGTTCCAACATGGGCCCAAAGCAACATGGTCAATCAACCATGGACAGAGCCTCTGAAATTGCAAGCCAAGATAAGCCTTTCTCCTTTGAAGTTGTTTTTTCCTCAAGTAGTTTGCTGCAGCAACAGAAATATGACCAACATGTTGTACAGTCCTCTATTTTTCTTTATTCATTCTAATAATGTTTTGTAGTAGTTTTGGACATCCTATTTTAAAGGTATTCTAAGTAATTTTATTTTTTAATATTGTCATAGTCTATTTTTCAAAATTTCATATGTTATGCTTTAGATCAAGAATGAACTAGACTCTCCTGTGCTCAAATAAAGGACTTTTGGAAGGTGATTGGGCTATAGGGATACTATAGCTGACTTGCTATTAGAAAGTGGGATCTATTTGAAAGAGACAAATCACTGGAGGCACAACCTGGAAGGGTTTATCTCTTTCTAAAAAACATTTTCAAGTACTAGGAGTCCATTTTTCAAGACCTAGAAAGCCTCTCCCCCAGCTGATAGTAACAGACACTGGGAACCCATGCCCAAAGCAGGAGGCACTGAGAAGAACCAATTCCCCCGTCCTGCTCCCATTCTTTAGGATCTCAAAAGCACAAGGTAACATAGTTGGAAACCAAGAAACTGATCTTATTGAAGAAGAGATCAATACCCAGAAGGAGAGTCTTGCTTCAACACTGAAGTAATACCCTTCCGCAGAGATTGGGTGAGATACAAACTTGGAACATAGTGTTAAGGGTGAGAGATAAATAGGGATCTCTTGGGATCCCGTGGGAGACCTATGCTCAGACAAGGAATACCATGGGACCTACATTATCTTGTGGGAATCTAGGATCAGAGGGAATTATTATCAGAGGGGGTGGTCCTGAAGAAGGACACCGAATGGTGTTTTTTAGCTCTGGAACTGCCACCAACATCCAGAAAAAACACGTGCTGTGAATTACTACAGATAAATATAAGGGGTACCAGAGGCTAATTAGGCCCTCTGGTACCTGTAGAGCGGGAAGATAGGGAATAAAGAGAGACAGAGACAACATTCAAGGTGTAAGGGGACCAGAAGAAGCCTGCCTCTAGTGGACAAACTTGATATACTCTGCAGCAGACACACTTTTGTTAGCCAGCAAGAGGTGCAGGGGGAGGGATAGTGTACTTTTCCTGGAAGAGTGACCACAGAAAGAATGGGGCAATGAAAAGAAAATGAACAAGTTAATTTTAACAAAGGGAATAAATTAAAGGGATTAAATCCTTCCCCACAGCTGGATTCCTGCATTGTTTTTGCATTAGCCTCAGCAGATGTTATCTTGCCCTAGGAGTGCTGTGATTATGAGCTTTCTCCCCACAGTCAAGAAACATGTATCTTTCCATGTATTTCCCTATTCCCCAAACAAATCATACCAGCCTTGAGACTGCAGGACCTAGGTTATGTAGCCTGATCCCCAACATTTTCCTCACATAGCTTGGTCCCCAAGGGATGCCAAATTGTCTTCATTAAAGTCAGACACTATGAACATTTAGTGGAGCTTAAGAAAGATGCAAAACATGATTGCCCAGAATAGAAAAGAATGAGAGACCATAAAAGAGTTTCAATTAAAAACATGATTGAAAATATGGGTAGGAAAAGCAACAAATGTGAAGATGGAGTGTTGAATCTAGAGGATAGAGCTGAGATCAATGATCAA
Organism: Fukomys damarensis; assembly: GCF_012274545.1. Classification (NCBI taxonomy): domain Eukaryota; kingdom Metazoa; phylum Chordata; class Mammalia; order Rodentia; family Bathyergidae; genus Fukomys; species Fukomys damarensis. The sequence continues at coordinate 9,375,066 of NW_022900941.1, read as the reverse complement.
TTAATGAGATATATCTTAAAAGAACAAGAGAAAATGAAAAATTGATCCAACAACTCTGAGACAACTCAAAGTGGCCTAATATAATAGTAATTGGAATTAGTGAAAAATCAGAAGACAGCATTAAAAATCTGTTCAAACAATAGCAGAAAATTTCCTGACATGAAAAAAGATTTTAGTACACAGATAAGTGAACAATGTAGAATCCTTAATAGCCATCATCAAGAAATTCATGCCATGCCATATAATAATTAAAATACCAGAAAGACAACACTAGAACAGAATCTTAAAGTTTATTAGAGAAAAACGAAGAATTACTTATAAAGGAAAGCCTATCAGAATTACAACAGATTTCTCAACACAAATTTTAAAGGCAAAGAGAACATGTAATGAAGTGCTTCAAACACTTAAAGAAAACAGCTTCCAATCCAGACTGTTATATCCCACAAAATTATCTTTCAAAAGAGAAATAAGATACTTCCATGATGAAGCAAACCTAAAAATATTCATGAACACCAAACCAACAATGCAAAAAATTCTCAAGGAAATCTTAGAAGAGACAATGAAGCTAACAATGCCCAAAGATCCAATATAATTGAATACATAGATAAGGATAGTAATTACATAGAAGAGAGAGAAAGCAAAATAGCAACCGAAAATTAATACAATAAGAGGTATGTATGAATCAATACTTATCAATTATAACTATCAATGTAAATGGACATAACTCGCTGATCAAAAGACACAGATTAGCAGAATAGATCAAGAAAAACCCAATCATATGCTGAATACAAGAAACACATTTAACACAAAAGAAATTCATACACTAAAATCAAAGAATGGAAATCAATATTTCATGCAATGGGAACCTGAAAACAGTAGGATAGGAGTAGCTATCCTATTTTCAGATGAAGTAAACTTCAAGCCAATTCTGATTAAAAGAGACAAAGAATGACATTATAAATCAGTCAATGGAACTATTCAACAGGAAAACATAACAATTACAAACACATATGCACCAAACTATAGTGCACCTGATTTCATAAAACAAACTAATGGACATAAAAGATCATATAAACATCAATACAATTATAGTGGCTGATCTCCATAGCCCCCTATCACAAATAGATCAACTAAACAAAAAATGAACAGAAATTATCAGAGTTGAAGCAAATCTTTGAACAGTGGATTTAATGGATATATAGAGAGTGTTTCATGCAACAAAAACAGAAAACAAATTCTTTTTGGCTGCATATGATACTTTCTCCAAATTAGACCACATACTACTTAATAAAGTATGCTTAAGTAAATGCAAAAGAATTAAAAGTTTACAATGCTTAGTATCATGTCACAGTATAATGAAACTAGAAATCAATAGCAAAAGAAACCACAAAAACTATGCAAACATATGGAAATTAAACCACACGCTCTTGCATCACATGGGAAATTAAGGAAGAAATAAGACACTTCATAGAATTAAATGATAATGGGAGTACAAAATATCAGAACTTATAGAACCCAGTGAAAGCAGTCCTTTGGGGGAAGTTTATAACAGTAAACACTTACATCAGAAAAATAGAAGGAGCCCAAATAAGTAATCCAATGATGCAACTTTGGAAAAATAAGAATAACCCAAACCCAGAGCTTGTAAAAGGAAGGAGATTATAACATCAGAGCAGAAATTCATAAACTGAAGACTTAAAAAACAGCATGAAGAATTAATGAATCAGAGCTAATTCTTTGAAAGAATAAATAAAATAGACAAACTTTTAGCCAATCTTACAAAAAAAGAGAAAGAAAAGACACAAATTAATATAATTAGAAATGAAAAAGCTGAAATCATAACAGACACTGCTAAAGTCCAGGAAATTATTAGCAACTACTTCACAAACATATATGGCAAACCACTGGAGAACTCAGAAGTGGAGAGATTCGACATTCCATATGAAATACCAAAACTGAACCAAGAAGATTTTAAAATCTTGAATAACTCAATAACCAGCAATGAACAATTAAAGCAATAAGTTTAAAAACTACCAACTAAGAAAAGCCCAGGACTTGATGGATTCACAGCCAAATTCTATGAGAACTTTAGGGAAGATCTAACACCAATACTCCTCAAACTTTTTAATGAAATTGAGAGGGAAGGAGCATTTTCAAAGTCATTCTCAGAAACTAACATTATCTTGACACTAAAACCAGACTAGATCAACCAAAAAGAAGAACTATAGGCCAATTTCTCCAATGAACATAGATGCGAAAATCCTTAAGAGGATACTGCCAAATACAATGCAACAAGTCATAAAAAAGATCATGAGCCATTATCAAGTAGGACTCATGCCAGGGATGCAAGGATGTTTCAGCATACTCAAATCAATAAATATAATCACATAAACAGAGGCAAGGACAAAAATCTCACAGTCATCTCAATAGATACAGAAAAAGCCTTTGACAAAAACCAATATCTGTTCATGATAAAACACATGAAGAAAATGGTATAAAGCAGTGGTGGTAAGCTTGTTGTATGCATGCGGCAGTGGGCTCTTTGTTAGCATTCGAAGCTCTGAAAGTTTACCATCACTGCTATAGAAGGGCCTTAAATATCAATATGATAAAAGCCATTTATGATCGACCTCCTGACAATAGCATGTTAGTTGGGGAAAAGTGGAAAACTTTATCTCTAAAAACAGAAACTAGACAAAGATGTCCACTATCACCAGTTCTGATCAATGTGGTCCTCAAAACATAAGCCAGAGCAATGAGACAAGAGAATATTTTTTTTAAAGATACATATTGGAAAGATGAAGTCAAAATATCACTCTTTGCAGAGGACATGATCCTTTACTTACAAGACCCCAAAACTCCACCACAAGACTCCTAGAATTGATAACAAAATTCAGCAATGTAGCAGGATACAAAATAAATGCATAAAAATCATTAGCATTCCTATACACTAATGGTGAATTCACTGAAAAGGAAATTAGGGAAACAATACTGTTTACAATACCATCAAAAATTTAAATACTTAGATATTAACCTAATTGGGGAAGTGAAAATCTTCTACAGTGAAATTACACCAGACTGAAGAAAGAAATTGAGGGCTGGGGATTTAGCTCAGTGGTTCCACCGCCTGCCTTGCAAGCGCAAGGACCAGAGTTCGATCCCCAGTACCAATAAATAAATAAATAAATAAATAAAATAATAATGATGATGATGATGATAATAAAATTAAAGCAAATAAAATAAAAAAGAAATTGAGGGCATCGGAAAATAGAAAAACGTTCTCTGTTCCTAGGGAGGCAGAACTAATATCAAAATGGCTATACTCACAAAACTGATACGCACATTTAATGCAATCCCAATCAAAATACTGACATCATTTCTTACAAAGTCAGAGAAAATAATACTAAAATTTATATGGAAGAATAGCGAAGAATAGCAAAAACAATCCTGAGTAACAAAGGCAAGCATATGGCATCACAATCCAGAACTGAGTTATACTAAAAAGCCACAGTGATTAAAACAGCATGGCACTGACACAAAAATGGGTGTGTGTATCAAAGGAGCAAAATAGAAGAAGCAAAAATAATCCCAGGCACATATACCTATTTGATCATTGACAAAGGAGCCAAAATCATACACTAGAGGAAAGATAGCCTCTTTAATAAATTATATCAGGAAAATTTATACGTGCAAAAGATTGTGTCTAGAGTCATATTTCACCATGTACTAAACTAAAATAAAAATGGATCAAAGTTCCCAATTTAAAAACAGAAACATCCACTGAACGATAAAATTAGCACAACTCTTGAAGACATAGGTGTAGTCCAGGACTTTCTGAAAAGAACCCCAATGGCACAAAAAATGATACTGATCATCAACTAGTAGAATCATATCAAATTTGAAAGCTTCTGAACAGCAAAGGAAACAACCAACAGAGTGAAGAGATAATCTACAGAATGGGAAATTTTTTTGCCAGCCAGTCCTTGACAGAGGACTAACATCGAGAATATATTAAAAAGCTATAAAAAAAATTAGATCCTTCTATACAAAATTAAAGATCCAATAAAAAAAATGGGCAACAAAAATGAGTAGACCCTTCTCAGAAGAAGTACAAATGGCCAATAAATACATGCAAAAATGCTAATCATCTCTGATCATCGGAGAAATGCAAGTTAAAACTACACTGATCTTAACCGAGAAAAATGGCCATCAAAGATAAATACGATGATGGTAGAGGACATGCTGTTTGCCCTACCTGATCTTCTCTGCCTAGTCACATGTTTCAAGAGACTGACCTATAGGTATTATACCTCCTGGTTGCTGGCTGGCTTGAGCCAACAGCTGGTCACAAGAGCTGGTCACCATGGCTCCATCCCTGCGGGTCTGCAGTTGGAATGGCTGTGTCCTACACTAAGACCAGAGACTCTGTTGGTGAACATTCTTTACCAGATACAGCTCTTGCTTGGTGTCAACAAGTGCTCCATCCACTGACTCTCTTAGTTCTAGAAGCGGTAATAGCATCTTCCTGTTCCAGTCACTGGCTGTTGCTCAGGGTTTTAAACTTATTGTTGGTTCCTTTGTCCTTTCATTTCACTCTCTTTAGTGACCCCTTTAAGGGTGCTGTCTTTTCCTTCCAGGAACATGACTGCTATCCTGACAGAAGACAAGTGTCTAATGTCTAATGTCAATGTCTAAGCATGACGTCTATAGTGGATTTGAAGTGTGTCCCCTGACCCAAATTTATGTATAAGTCCTAACCCCTAGTGTCTTAGAATATGACTGCTTTTTGGAGATAGAGCATTTTTTTAGCATGTTGCATTTACTTTAATGTTTTTATTTAAATTTTTATTTTTATTAGCACATCTGTGCAGTACATAATGATTGCATTCATCTAGGGAAATTGGCATGTGTAAATACATCTCAATTCTTTCTATTTCCCTTTTTTTTACCCTCTATGCCTGCTCATTTCTTGGCACCCTCCCCATTTTCAGATCTTGGAAATAGAGGTTTGAAAGGATAGTTAAAATTAAATTAGTAGATCTTTTCCAATGGGAAGAGGATCTAGGAATGGAGGAAGAGGGGAGAGAAGCTAGGAAAAGGAAAGTAAAAAGGATTAAGATTCAATATGTACTTGTACCAACTTCCCATGGTGAATGTACTCATTATGTGTTGCAAACATATACTACAAAAAGATTAAGTGAATCATATAGGTGGGCTCTAATCTGACTGGTGTCTTTGTAAGAGTGACTAGGCATAGTCTATACCAGATGACAAGGTTTGTATTTCACAAACCAAGGGAGCCAGTGGAAGGAGCTGTTATATCAGTAAGGGCTGTGTCTGTTGGAGGAGGTTTCGCCAACAGACTCTTTGGTCTTAAGGTAAGAGGACATGGCTACTACCATGTGAAACAGCATGGGAGGACACAGTGAGAAGATGGTCATCAACAAGTAGAAAATGGGCTTTGGGAAAAACCAAACATGTTAAACAATGCCTTGATCTTGGCCCCGGAGCCTCCAGAACTGTGAAAAATAATTTTCTTCTGTTCAAGCCACCCAGTGTGTGATACTTTATATTGGCAGCCCCTTAGGACTTAGACAGCATTGCAAAAGCCAAATAAGAAAAATACGTGTTATTACTCATTTTGTGACTTTCAGAGGAAGAAGCTATCATCTCTGGTTGGTGGAACTGAGGGAAACTCTTGTGGAGTTGTATAAACTGAAGGCTGTAAAAAATAACTGTACCTAAGTGGTAACATTATGAGGACTTAGGAAGAATATATGCCATATTTCCACATATATACATGACTTCATGTGGCTCTTCCCATGCTTTGGATCATTTTTCTGGCACTTTGAAGTTCTTAATTGTCAGTTCACTCACGTTCCACTTGCTTTCCAAAGCCTCATCATCCTTGGCCTCATCTCCTGACTCTGAACTCTGGCTTTGTGACCTTGAGCCTCTGAGATGGCTCCCAGTGGTCCCAAGGGCCTGCTGTTTTTCACCTTGTAAGACTCCTTCCATGAGAAATCAAGGAATGGACCATACAACACAGTGAAGTGCAGCAGATATGACACTGTGTGACTTCCAAAGCTAGGTCATAAAAGACCCTTGCAGTCTCTGCATGATTTCTTGAATCAGTAACTCTGGGAGGAGCCAGTCATTGAACTATGAGGATACTAAGTATCTCTGTGAGGAAGAGAGCATGAAGAGGAGCACAGACCTTCATCACCACGGACGGCCAGCTCATCAGCCATCAGAGTGACTGCCCCAGCAGACCCTTCAGTCCTGGATGACAGTCTCATGAGTCTCAGCTGATCTGCCTGATTTCATCAGAGGCTGTGTCAGAACTCCCTGGCCATCCCAGATACTTCTGAATTTCTGACCATGGAAACCATGAGAGTAGGTGACTGTTAGTATTTCATCAAAGTGACTACATTTTGGGTTGTTACAGCGTATGAAGGAACTAATACAAAATTCATAATCTTCCATGTAACACACAGTTCTCCATATTATCTTTGTCTTTTTATATCATCTTCTTATAAAACAACTAAACAAGTAGAAAGCTAGCTAATAAATTATTTATATTGGTCTGTTATGGGATATCCCCTTTCCTTCTTGCAAATTATCCAGTACCCAGTTCATTCTCCATCTCTAGTAGCTCGTGGTTGGAAATTTGGAAAGTTTTGTTCTAATTATTTGTAACTGGAATCACTGTCCTGGATCTTATTTATGTCACATGTGTTTATTCGTTAAGACAAAGATGATACATATTTCTTCTGTGTTTCCCACAGCATTTAACATAATGCTACACATTTAGCAGTTACCTTCGTGAAATTATTGAATTTTTAGTAGGCCACTATCCAGTAGAATAATGGGACATTTATTGTTTTCTTTTTATTATAAAACCAAAGTTCTTACTTTTTTTTTAATCTATAAGGATTAGGCAACTTTCAGACACTCATTGTCCTTGCAAACCTGGTTATGAAAAATAGTTGTGAATGTATATAAAATGTTTTACCTATAAAAGGGAAATGTAAAGTGGGGATCACTAAATATAACTATTGGGTCCTATCATGTGACAGGGTAGTCAGGACTATGGGCACTGCATAGATCACACACTAATCTAAGGGTTATTCTCCCGACATAATGGTGATAAAATCCTAATGATCTACAGAAACCTGTTTCAGAAATATCAAGACTATGAGCCAGCATCACAAGTGAAATTCTGTTCTTTACAGGACCCTGTAACCTATTCAGGAAGAATCCAATCACCTCTGTTTTCTTAGCATAATGCCTTCCCACCGGAGACACCAATTTAATGATCCCTTAAACTCATGGTCAAAAGTACAACCTTGGTTCATTATCATCATTAAATGGTTTCAGAAACTGAAGAGAATTTTGGAGGAAAGAAATTGAGTAAAAACTGTTAATACATTTCAAGTTAAACTTTAAAATCATTGCTTGGTATATTTGTAAGAGGCACTCAGATTAGTGAACCAATGCATGTCCATTGCTCAATGTGTTTAATATGGAGAGCTTATTGTTGAAAACATTTTTTTTTTGAGGCAAGGCTTCATATTGTACTTCAGGCTGGCCTTGAACTTGGAATGTATTCATGTGTGCATACTTTTATGAAACTCAGGCAAGATTATATTCTGTCTCTCACTCTCTCTCCCTCTCTCCTTTCCTTGCTGAGGATTGAACCCAGGGTCATGTGCACACTAGACAAAATGTACCACTGAGCAACTTTTACCCTCTTACATACTGTCTTGTATGACAGTCCTTATTCCAGGATTTCTTCTTTGGCCAACCTCAGCTTTCGCTCTTCAGGCCTTCCACTGATTGGAACCAAAGCATGGAGAGTGATTTGCTTTACTCAAATTCAATGAATTGTAAATATTAATGACCTCTACAAATATCATCATAAGGCCATTTTTGATCAGACACATGGGCACACAGCACATTCAAGTTGACTCACAGAGTTAACCATCACATGCCATATTTGATAGTAGTTTGGAGGGGAATTAAGTTTTCTATATCATTACATATGCCCTACACAGAATACTCCAAATGTTCTGGGCACTGCATAGATCACATACTGATTGAAAAGCTAGTCTCCAGACATAAGGGTCATAAATTCCTATCTGATGAAGTACAGAAACACAGTTCAAGAAACTTACTTTTCTATTGGTGATCATTTATTTTTACTAAAAACAATGTATGTACACTAAATCATAAAATCCTAAGGTGTTATTCAATCATATTTAATAAAATGTCTCATATTCAGCTTGCACATGTGCAACAAGTAAAATTGCCAATTTATTCTGCATAAAACTCTTAACAAAACTTGCCCCCTCCCCATGTGATACTGCAGCTCAAAAATGTTTTGCAGGGTCGGGAATTTAGCTCAGTGGTTTTGGTGCCTACCTTGCAAGTGAAAGGGTCCAAGTTCAATCCCCAGTAACAAAAAAAAAAAATTTTCCCCATTGGAGGCAGCTTATTCCCCAGGGACGCTTAATGCTTATTTACAAGGTGGCACAAAGATGAGTGACTGCAAAGAAGATAATCCCATCCCTTCTAAATACGATTTAAGGAGACTCAGTTGCAAAATGCTGGGTTGAATGGAACAAAGGGTTGATTTTTCTCAATCCCTAGGAGTTTCTGAATTACAGGGAATGCTTAAAAACTCTTCTGGAAATAATAAACTGTATTATTCCCCAGGTCATGTTTTACATATAAAAACACTCTGTGATGACAAAGGTCACCCTCAGGCCCTTGTTTATTGGTCTTCTACTCAGTGCTGGTACACTGGCTGGACAAAGAAATAACAGGTGTGTGCATGTGGTCACACTCCCAGGGCTTTCTCTTTAGAGCAAATCGCAGTATTTTAGCCTAAGAAAAAATGAGGGACAGTGCAGAAGTGGGTCTAGGAGTACATTTAATATCACAATTGAGTTTTTGGTTCAGGTAAAAAAGATTTAAGGTCTTCAACATCTCTGGCCCTTAGAGAAATGATTCTATCTTACTCCACAAAGAATGGTTATCATCAAGAAATCAAATCAAGAACACTGAGCCAAATCCCTGGCCCTACATACTCAAATTCTTACAGGTATGGTTCTAAACTTTTGGGGCTTGAAGATCACCTTAAGAATTTGATAATTCCCAGTCCTCTGTCTAAAAGACAAGACCACATTCACACAACATTTTAAAAATAACTTCGGGGGGAAGTAGCCTGGGCCCCGATCCACCATGGGAAGGAAAGCCATGCCTACTCCTGACCCAGCCGCCATCGCTCAAGTGCCAGGAAGGTAGCTGCATGGGTGCCCCTGAACCTCAACAAGCCCCCCCCCCCACACACACTCTCAGACCTCCTGACTGTGCCAGTCTTTGTACCCACTCTGCAAAGACAGAGGTGGTCATCAAGGGTATTTTTATGAGTTCCCAACTTTGAACATCTTTAAAGAAAGAGTGTGGGAAATCTGTAATAGAATGTTGCGGAGTTCAACCATTCAGAAGGTTGGGGAACTCAATCTGGGCCATGCAGCCAGAGGTCAGTCAGCGTCATGGGGTTGAGCCATCAGCTAACTGAGATCAGGGGTCTTGCATGCTCGCTCTGTCTAAGTCATTAAATGGTAAATACACTGTATTGAAATTTTGTTCACTGCAGACATGTTCTGGACTGCTTCTTTTTCAAATTAATTCAAATGATTTAAGGGTGATAGACTAGTGACTACCACAGGTGGTCAGTGTCCAAGTTGTGCTTGATCTTAATGTGTTGCTGATTGTATCAGTTGGGGTAAAGCATTGCCATTGATTTGATGAGCTGTTTTCTCTGATATTATGAAGATGAGAATGTCTTTGGGTCGTTAGAGACACAGAAGCTAGGGCACAACTATATTAGGAAGATTTGGGTGATAATCCAGAGATTAAACCAAGGACAGTCTGACAACAAAAATAAAATGAGAAAACATTTAAGCAAGACACAAGGACAGACTTCCAGTTTACCAATGGCAAACAGTAGGGCAAATGAGGATTAAAAGGCCAATAGTGAACCACCAGGACACCCTGAACTCAAAGCACAGGATGTAACAAAACAGATCAATCAGGCTCTAGAAAAATTCAAAACAGAAATAATTTCCCAGATAACCACAGAGATAGTGAGTAAAAGGTAAGCCGTGATTCGAGACTCTAGAGCAGAAACTGACCAAAAAAATAGATGAGCTCAGGACCATGATAGAAGCCATGAAGGCCCAGCATAAGAAAGAAATGGAAAAAATAAACGCCCAACATAGGAAAGAAATGGAATCCATAAAATAGATTCAAACAGATATCCAGGAGACTAAACACTCTATTGAAAGTGTACTCAACAGAATAAAAGAATGTGAAGATAGGCTCTCAGATATAGAAGATAAGATTGCAGTCAGTGACCATGAAAAGAGAGGTATCTTAAAAACAGTAAGAGATCATGAGAAATCGATCCAACAACTCCTAGATGATGCAAAGAAGAATAACATAAGACTGAAAGGAATACATGAAGTAGCAGGAGAAAATACAAATGATTTTAAAAAGCTGTTTGCAGAATTAATGACAGAAAACCTCCCAAACAGAGGGGAAGAATTTGACATTCAGATAACTGAGGCATATAGGACCCCAACTAGCTGCAATCAAAAAAAATCTACACCTAGACATATAATAATCAAGATCCCAGAAACCAAACAGAACAAAATTCTACA
>NW_022900941.1:9363533-9363971 GCF_012274545.1 Fukomys damarensis | reverse complement strand
ATCAAGAGAAATAGACTGGCAAAATGGAATAAGAAGCAAAATCCAACAATATGTTGTATACAAGAAACACACCTAGTGCAAAAAGAAGCCCATAGACTGAAAGTGAAAAGATAGAAAACAATTCTCCATGTGACAGGAGCTCAGAAAAAAACAGGGGTAGCAATCTTATTTGCAGACAAAGTAAATTTCAAACCAAATCTGATTCTAGTATTATTGATGTAGGATGGTACTGTATCATACCTCTATGAACATAAAATATCTAGTACCTGCTTTATGATACATAGTAGGGACCATGCTTTATCAGAGCTACATTTAATGTTATTATTCTAGAATGTTCTCTTTCCAGATGATGATTAAGAGGCTAACAGAAAAAAATGGTGCCAGGTACCACAACAGCAACAGAACTTCGCTGTTTTCTGGATATTATTCTTTTCTTTG
>NW_022900941.1:9359188-9362638 GCF_012274545.1 Fukomys damarensis | reverse complement strand
GAAACTTTGACGGTGCTGCCAACTTTGCAAATTTCATCCCAATTTACTGTGTTGAGTTGGCATTGTACAGAAATGGACAACCATATTGGTCTAGAAATGTTAATTTATTTTTATTTTTATGTTTTATTTTTTTTCCATGTGTACAGGGGTAACATACTAAATATGTAAGGTCATATCTATGTGGGTTTGATTTCAGAAACTAGTAAAGTATTCTCTAAAAAAGAATCAGATAAGACTATAAGAGCGAGAAGCAATTTAAATATGTTCAGGGACCATTTTCATCTCCAGAATTAAGGATTATTTTAATGTTACATCATTGCCTTTTCTCTTTTAGATTCCTTTTTAGTTTTATTTTAGGATTCCCCATTTTTAATGTTCATACAGAGATTTCTTTAACTGAAATACCGAATAGTTTCTTTGGTGTGAAAAACTATAGTAGTACAGAGGATCCTAATATGATAATTAATAATGTGAAATAGGAGGTAAAGAGCTAAAGGTGTAGGGAAAGTAGGAAGGGTGGGGGAAAGGTAATAAGGGAGAGGAAAAAATATGAGAAACTGAAAAAATGGAAATAAAGTATTTGTAAATGGGGAGGGGAGGAGGGAGTGAAGTGAGGGCAGGGACAAGGGGAAAAAATGAGAATGAAGATCTATTATGTAAAGGTACAGAATCCCAATGATGAATGTAATTGTATACCTAGATTGTACCAATAAACTCAATAAAAAGAAATAAAAAAAGTCTGAAAACACAAATAGGCCCCACAATCACATATTGTGGCACACTAGGTTTTAGAAATATACTAGTCAATGACTAGGGTGGCTAACCACCCCAAAATATACTCTTATGACAGCATATGTGATTTTCTTTCTCTGGGTAGAGACCTCTGAACTTAGGGCAACAAACACTGACTAATCAGAGTTCTTCTGGATCTTAGAAACAGATTCTGGGAGAGAGAAGCCCTCCTCGGATTCAGGGAGAAGCTGGTTTCTAATGTCAATGCATAGAGAAAGCAGAAAGAGAAAGTGAGAGGCCCTATGAGCCAAAGGCCCCCAAAGTTCATTCACCTCTGCTCTTCCCACAGTTAGATTAAGCAGATTAAATTCTATTGACTTGCTCTCACAAGTTGACATAAGGATTCCACCACTAGAAGCCAGAATTCTAGCTAGTACAGGCACAGAATTGTATTACTGTAAGGACTCTTGGAATTTATTTGGTTCAAAATCCTCCTATTAGGGATTAGGAAAATGGATTAGAGGGTTTAAGTATCTCACCCAAAGCCCCACAGTGAACCTGCAAGGAAGCAGAAATCTGTTGCAGGTTCTGTAAGCTGGCCTACTCTGTACTCATTGGAACTTCTTTGGTACTTATCCTTTCTGTATTATAGGAGCTGCAAATAAAAAACACCTCCCAATCTTCTACAGCTGGGGTGTATGCATGTGTCCTAAAACCCAGGCAAGCCTAAGTCTGCCCAGGGTGTGGACCAAGGAGAGAGTCTGTATCTTCTGAGGAGCATGGCACGGGAACCATGTGGTTCGTTTGAGAAAAATGGGTTTTGAGTATCAGGGGCAGATTCTGGAATCAAGAAAGCCAGTATCTCCTGTGGAGCACCAGGTTTACAAAGCTGTTCCTGGCTGAAACTGTAAAGCAGACTATGTCTTGTAAATATCCCCTTGGAAGAAATAGTATGTATAATTTGGTCCAGCATAAAACATGGAACAAGATTTGAATAATATTATGACAGAATTCCTATGTTTCCCATATTCAGCGTCACTTAGACACTTTTTCGTGATGCATCAGAAACTCAAAACCAAAACAAGCAAAAAGCTAGTGACTGAAACAAATTGGATGTTTTGTTTTTCTTTCACATGTCTGCAGATTAATAAATACGGAAGGGAGAGTCAGTCTATGCACTTCATCTATTCACAATAACAGCCCTAAATCATCAGTAAACAGTAAATCAATGGACAATATGATGTTCAATAAGACTGAGATTGGTCATATGTTATTAAAAATATTTCACTAATAGTACTTTGTATTCTGCACATCTATACTGCTACACAACTTAAAATGTAATTCCTCATTCTGGTGCCCAGTTTGGCCTTTCTTTTATGGCCCTATAACCCTGAAGGGTATCTGACCAGCTATGATTCAATATTTTTTTGACTTCTGAGACAAAGAAATGCAGACTCTTACAAAGTTTTGTAACTTTGTTACATAAACAGCCAGAGGTTGACTCCCTACTATGCAGAAGTGGAACAGGTCCAGGTTATGTAAGTTCTAATGTTAGTATACATCTTAGAAGCTTTGTCAAGAAAAATTCTACAAAGTAAAAAAAATAGGAAACAAGGTATGAAAGGAAATGAGGTATAAATTTTACAAAGCTGACAAATGCCCACTATCATCACAGAATCTATTGAAACAGTATATTTTTTCTCCACTGTCTAACATTCCACTGTATATATCTTCTTATATTTCTATGCTGTATATTCTGGTCATATTGATAAATGCAAATAATTTTTAAATATAATTTCTTGAAAAGATATTAAATGTTTTAGTTTTCTCTTCAGAACAGTAGGTTGAAATGTATTCTTTGTCATACATAGTTTGGAGGAAGAAACACGTCAGTTTTATCACACTTTTATGTTATACAAATCTGTAGAATCATTGGGAAACTTGTATCTAAGTTTTTTGTCTCATGAATGAGCTGTAAGATTTTTAGGGCATTTCATTTCCTTTTTTTTCAGTTTTAAGTGAGTTTATTGGTACATTTTAGGGATACAGTACAGCTACATTCATTGTTGGGATCTTGTACCTCTACATGACAAGTCTTGATTCTCATTTTGTCCCCTTACCTCTGCCCTCCCTTCAACCCCTTCTACCCTCCCCATCTACAAACACTTTATTTCCATCTTTTCATTCTCTCACATTTTTTTCTTTTCCCTTATTACCCTTCCCCAACCCATCTCACCTTCCCTACACCTTTAGCTCCTTTCTTCCCATTTCTAAATGTCAGTAATCTTACTAGGATCTTATGTATTATTGCAGATTATTCACACCCGAAAAACTATTCGGTATTTACACATTTGTGACTTATTTATTTCACTTAGGAGTATATCTTCAATATGTATCCATTTTCCTATGAATGAATCTATTTTCTCATTCTTTATGGCTGAGTAATATTCCATTTTATAGAAAAACCACATCTTCTTTATCCAGTTTCCAACGGATGGGCAAATGGGCTGTTTCCAAGATTTAACTATTACAAACTGTGCCACTATAAACATGGGTGCGCATACTTCTCTGTGATATGATTCTTTTAGTTCTTTTGGAAAGATACCCATCAGAGGGATGGCTGGGTCAAATGGAACCTCCAGTCCAAGCTCTTTGAGGTATCTCCATATTGATTTCCATAGTGGTTGCACCAGTCTGCACTCCCACCAACAATGGAGA
>NW_022900941.1:9358164-9358433 GCF_012274545.1 Fukomys damarensis | reverse complement strand
TGTTTCTGTTGCCTAAAATGGTTTTTGCTATTCTAGGTCTCTTATGGTTCCAGATGAATTTTTGGATTCTTTTTCTAGTTCTATGAAATATAGTGTTGAAATTTCAATTGGCATTGCATTGAATGTATATAGAAGTTTTGATAGTATGGACATTTTCACTATGTTGATTAATCCTACCCAGGAGCAGGGGATATCTTTCCATTTTTTTATATCCTCTTCAATTTCTTTTTTCAGAGTACTGTAGTTTTCAGTGGAGAGATTTTGCTTCT
>NW_022900941.1:9356444-9357924 GCF_012274545.1 Fukomys damarensis | reverse complement strand
CTTCAATGTAGAGTATCATATCATCAGCAAATAATGACAGTTTAACTTCTTCCTTTCCTATCTTTATTGCTTTAATTTCTTTCTCTTGTCTAATTGCTGTGGCTAATGTTTCCAGAACTATATTGAAGAGGAGTGGTGATAATGGGCATCCTTGTCTTGTTCCTGATTTTAACATGAAGGTTTTCAGTTTTTGGCCATTTAATATGATGTTGGCTGATGATTTTTCATAGATAGCCTTTATTAAATTGAGGTATAGACCATCTATTCCAATTTTTTGCAGGGTTTTTATCATGATTGAGTGTTGAATTTTATCAAATGCTTTTTCTGCATCTATTGATAGGATCATATGGTTTTTGTCCTCGACTTTGTTAATATAATGTATTACGTTTATTGACTTTCGTATATTGAACCACCCTTGCATGTCTGGAACAAATCCAACTTGGTCAGGATGGATGATCTTCTTAACAATCCTCTGTATTCTGTTTGCTAGTATCTTATTAAGGATTTTTGCATCTATATTCATTAAGGAGATTGGTCTGTAATTCTCCTTTTTAGTTGTATCTTTCCCTGGTTTGGGAATCAAAGTGATACTTGCTTCCAAGAATGAATTTGGAAGTATAGCTTCCCTTTTGATTTCATTGAAAAGTTTGAAGAGTAATGGTAGTAGTTCTTCTCTAAATGTCTTGCAAAATTCATCAGTGAATCCATCAGGACCTGGGCTTTTCTTTGTTGGTAAATTTTTAATTACATTTTCAATTTCACTCACTGTAATTGGAGTATTTAAAATGTTTTTATCTTCTTTGTTCAACTTTGGTAATTCATAAGTATCTAAAAATCTGTCCATTTCTTCTGTGTTTTCCATTTTATTGGAGTACAGGTTCTCAAAGTAGGTATTTATGATCCTCTGGATTTCTTTTGGATCTGTTGTGACTTCGCCTTTTTCATTCTTGATTGCATGGATCTGAGCCTTTTCTTTCCTTTTTTTCATAAGATTAGCTAAGGGATTGTTGATCTTATTTCAAAAAACCAGATCTTTGTTTCATTTATTTTTTTGTATCATTTTCTTAGTTTCAATTGCATTGATTTCTGCTCAGATCTTTATAATTTCCTCTCTTTTTCGAGCTTTGGGTTTTTCTTGCTCTTGTTTTTCTAGAAGTCTAAGTTTTATCATTAAGTTGTTTATTTGAACCCGCTCTGTTTTCCTAATGTGGGCATTCAATGTTATGAATTTTCCCCATAGAACTGCTTTCATTGTGTCCCATAGATTCCTGTATGTTGTATTGGCATTCTCATTTATTTGTAAAAACAGTCTAATTTCTTCTTTAATTTCCTCTGTAATCCATTGATTGTTTAGGAGAGTGTTGTTCAGTTTCCATGTGCTTGTGAAGTTTCTATAGTTTCTTGTGCTATTGATCTCCAGTTTGATTGCACTATGATCTGATAATATACAGGGGATGACTTCAATTTTTTTGCATTTATT
>NW_022900941.1:9346084-9356374 GCF_012274545.1 Fukomys damarensis | reverse complement strand
TTCAGTTCTATTATTTCATTGTTGATTTTCTGCCTAGATGATCTGTCAGTTTGTGATAGTGGGGTATTTAAATCCCCCACTACAATTGTATTAGTGCTTATTTGTTTTTTCATGTTACTTAATATTTGTTTTATATAGTTGGGGGCATTTATATTTGGTGCATATATGTTTATGATTGTCAACTCTTCCTCTTGAATTGTTCCCTTTACAAGGATGTAGTGTCCTTCTTTGTCTCTCTTAAGGAATTTTGGTTTGAAATTCCCTTTATCTGAGAATAAGATAGCTACCCTTGCTTTTTTCTGGGCTCCTGATGCCTGGAGAATTGTTTTCCATCCTTTCACTTTCAGTCTATGGGCTTCTTTTTGCACTAGGTGTGTTTCTTGTATACAACATATTGTTGGATTTTGCTTCTTAATCCATTCTGCCAGTCTATTTCTCTTGATTGGTGAATTGAGGCCATTAACATTGATGGTTATAACTGATATATTCTGACTTATTCTTGTCATGTTATTGTCCTTTTGTTAACTCTTTTTACTTTTTCTCCCATCTCCTTTTAGTTTTTGCCTTGACTATTTGATTTAGTCTGTTGGGCCTCATGTTATTGTGAACTTCATTGTCCTTTTCTAGGGTATTGTTTAGAATTCCTTGCAGTGCTGGTTTGGTGTTCATGAAATTTCTCAGGTGCTCTTTGTCATGGAAGTATCTTATTTCCCCATCTATTTTGAAAGAGAGTTTTGCTGGATACATCAGTCTAGGTTGGAGGTTCTTTGCTTTTAGGACTTGGAATACCTCACTCCAAGCTCTCCTTGACCTAAGGGTTTGTGTTGGAAAGTCTGCTGTGATTATGATGGGCTTTCCTTTGCATGTGATTTATTTCTTTTCTCTTACTGCTTGAAGTATTTTGTTTTTCTGTTGGATTTCTGAGATCTTGATGATTAGATGTCTAGATGTAGATTTTTTTTGATCGTGGCTAGTTGGAGTTCTATATGCCTCACTTATCTGTATGTCTAATTCTTCCCTTCTGTTTGGGAAGTATTCTGTCATTAATTCTGTGAAAAGCTTTTTTAGGTCATTTGCATTTTCTCCTGCTTTTTCATGAATTCCTATCAGTCTTATGTTATTTTTCTTTGCATCGTCTAGAAGTTGTTGGATTGATTTCTCATGATCCCTTATTGTTTTTGAGAGACCTCCTTTTTCATGGTCACGGACTGCGATCCTGTCTTCTATATCTGAAATTCTATCTTCGCAATCTTTTATTCTGTTGCATACATTTTCAATAGAGTTTTTAATCTCCTGGATATCTGTTATTTAATGACACTGGGTAATAAAAATAAAGAAATAAATTCTTTTTCTGGAGGAGTCCTGGACTTGAACCTAGGAACCACTGATCTAAATCCCAGGCCCAGAAATCAGCATTTCACATTCTCAAAACACAGATTTTGAAAATATTACAGCTTTATCACACTTTGATCTTTAGCAACTAGTTGACCAAGAACATGGTTTTTTTCTTGCTTCTGGAAGTACAAATTTGTTGAATGAACAAAGATTTGCAAATCTTGAAGACCTAGGCTTGAACTTTAGTTTAGCTGTGTCTTGTTGGGGCAAGCAGCTCCATTTGTCTCCCTCTCCTCTCCCATAAAATGAGCTTTATACACACATTCAAAGGGAGTCACGAGGACTAAATAACTAAGAAGCCTGTCTCACGCTACCGAGTAGTAGTACCATAGCTGGTGCAGTTAGTTTTTCTCTCCTTTTCCAGATGACTCTGTAGATAATGTGCATTTTAAACAGGGCTTCTAGTTGCACACAATTCAAAAGAAGACATAATGGCTGATTCCCAGTCTAAGGCCTGAAATGATATTCAAAAGCTTCTGGAGTCTGAACAAGTTTAAATATTACTGCTATCATTTCAATAAATCCTTTCAGGCAAGCTATATTTTATGGCCCAATTAGTTCCATCTTTAAATGGATATACAAGCAACTAGTTTGAAATCAGGGTCCCCAGTCAAACAAAAATACAGCAAACCTCTCAGTTGAGGCCCAGAGTGTAAAGAAAGAGGCATCAGGATAATAAAGACAGCAAAGTAAACAGTGGAAAGAGATAGTTGGCTTTTGCTGTCTCTGTTGAACATGTCACAGTGCAGCATGTAAAAATATGTGAAAATTTTGCCTATTTTCCATCTGTTATATTTCTCACAGCATAACTGAAAGTTCATGCAAAAGTTCATTGTAAGTTCAAATGTATCGTATCAGGTCATTTATAGAATAAAAGTTCACAAAGACTTTATTATTATGTTTTGAAGAGTGAAGTGGAAAATGAAGAAATATACTAATTGGAGTCATTCTATGTTATGACCACCACACTTTTAAACATCATAAATAATTATTTTATTTTATTTTATTTTATTCTGCTAGCAGGGATTGAACTTGGGAACCTGTGCTTGTGAGGCAGGTAGCAGAACCACTGAGCTAAATCCCCAACCCAAATTTATTTTATAAATAATAATTTTAAAAGTCTCCATGTAATTCATGATGGCAGCAATAATGATTGTAAGGAAGATTCCTAAGATAGTATTCCTTAGGACTATCTTTAAAGAAGCTATGGATAAACCTTGATTGTTTTAGATATTATTTCAGATAAAACAACTGTTAGATTTCATGTTGTACCCTATACTTATTTAAATGACATTTTTTTTTTTGGTACCAAACGACATATTTTAAAGTGACTACATGGAGACATAAGTAAAAGGGAGGACATTAGAAAAAGCAGATGAATATCACCTTACTATTTAACTGAAAGAAGACAATGATTTTTAATTCATAACTGCTAAGAATGCTATTTTAAGTACACCATTTGTGTGTACTTCAAAAGTAGGACATCAGCTGGGGATTTAGCTCAGGGGTGCCACTGATTGCCTCACAAATGCAAGGACACGAGTTTGATCCCAGTACCAAAAAAAAAAAAAAACAAAAAAACTTTCAGTTCTTCAAATTAGGACATGAAGAGTTATGCTTCCTTTGGAACAAAATTATTGAATCATTTGAAAAACCTAATTTGATAGCATTAATCAATAACATTTGAATCAGTGTGGCAACTTAAGGTTGTTTTTAATTCATAACTGCTAAGAATGCTATTTTAAGTACACCATTTGTGTGTACTTCAAAAGTAGGACATCAGCTGGGGATTTAGCTCAGGGGTGCCACTGATTGCCTCACAAATGCAAGGACACGAGTTTGATCCCAGTACCAAAAAAAAAAAAAAACAAAAAAACTTTCAGTTCTTCAAATTAGGACATGAAGAGTTATGCTTCCTTTGGAACAAAATTATTGAATCATTTGAAAAACCTAATTTGATAGCATTAATCAATAACATTTGAATCAGTGTGGCAACTATTAAGGTTGTTTTGTTTTTTTGTTTGTTTGTTTTAGCAAAACCTCCATAATTAACAAAAAAAAGAGGTAGTGAAGGTCACAGGTTCGAGACAACCTACCTAGGAGACTGTGGATGCATGCTCGCTGCTCCTTGCTTTCCTGTCCTGCACCTTTCCATCTCAAACATGGATGCAATGGCTGGAGCTTCATCCCTGATCCTGAAGGGAAGGGCTGCTCTATAAGGGTGCAAAGTAGAAAGCTCAGAAGTACATGGGTCCTTAAAGCTTTGTGCAACACAGCAGCAGCACCAACCCTGAAGCCTTCCTCTGGGCTTTTGCAGGAGGAATGAATGCTGAACTCTTGTTTTAGCTCCTTCCTTGGGGTTTTCACGACTCGGTTAAACCCAGGTGCTAACAGTGAAAACACCACTTCTGTGGAGAAGATGGGCAGGTAGCTCCCCAATAGAAAGAAGGGGGTTAAGAAGTGGCAGTACAAAAATGCATACACAACTGGCTAAATATTAAAACAGGAAGAAAGGCATCAGGAATAAAGGGGAAAAAACAGCAGAAAAAAGAAATAAAGCAACGCCAGGATAAAAGGAGTCTGTGCATCTTTTGGAAACAATAGTTAAAGATTGTCAGGGGTCCCTGCCATGGCACCCTGCCCTGGAGCAAGCTGGTTAAGGATGAAACCACTGCATATTATGGGCCAAAATCAACATTTGCTCCTCTGACTTATGAGTATCAAGTATTTTGTCCCAGTGACAGAAAAAGTAACCAAGACATCTAGCATACCTGAGGCCCTGAGTTCAATCCCCAGAACTATGAAAATAAACAGAAGTAATAGGTATAAGTATTTTTTAAAATAGAAATAATGGAAACGTTAAACAACAACTTAGGAAATTATGAATATCATTCAGCCACTAGAAAATATAATTATTGAAAAGTATGATAGGAACATGGAGGGAGAACTAGTTATAAATATCAAACCTTTGAAAAAACTGGAAGTGGTGGTATATACGTGTAATCCCCACTTGGGAGGCTGAAGCAGGAGGATCATGAATAGAGGCCAGCGTGAGCTGCATAGTGAGACCCTGTCTCAAAAACATGTGAAGTACTACCTGCTTGATTATTGCAATAATCCAAGCATGATAAACCAAGGGAAAATTTACAAAATTGAAAGTAATTGCTATGGTATGATTTTGAATGATTTTATGCCTTCAAGCAGCAAGGATTGACTGCCGTGTATGTGTGTGCGTGCATGCATGACAGCCTGCTCAGAGGGGCCTGGGCCTACACCCTCTTTTTGCACCAAGGTGACCATCCTGGTACCCGTTTCTGGCCCTGCATTGTTGGGACATGGCCAAGCTTCTGTCTGTCAGTAACTGTGCAGCCATGGGACCTGCTGTAGGAGCAGTTTTGACTGACAGTGCCAGCTGTTGTTTCTCTAGCCCCTCCTCCACCACCATGTTGGTCTGTGCCACCATGGGCTGCTTTCCACCAGTAACAGAGCACAGTGGCACTCCCACAGCAGGTGAACATCATGTGACTCCCCAGTTGGCAACAGTGGTTCAAGGACTCCCCAGTGGCCCCGTTATTGAAGTATTTTACAATTATCCAAACTCTGAGACCCTCCCTCACCCTCTCCCCCCAGGTATCAGCCCTGTACCCTGATCCAAACGTTGTCCGTGCTGATACTGTCCCCTCTCCCTTTGTCCTGCCTCAGTCTTTCCCCCATTGTACCCTTACTCGTGGACTCCTGTCTTGGTGCCTGATTCTCAAAGGACTTGAATGAACACAGTTAATCCCTTGCACAAGCAGGCAGTGAAGACAGGGCTACCTGCAGCGACAATGCACAAGATCAGTGCAGTGAAGCCGTGTAAGGGGCACAGAGAGGGTGCTTAACTCGGCCTGGAGGGAAGGATTTCCCAGGGAGGTGAGCCTGTTGCCAAAACCCCAAAGGGTGAGTTGAAAGAAGTTGCAATAATAACACCAATATTTATGTAACACCTAATATGTGCCAAATGCTTTACATTTATTAACTCATGAGAACCACATAATAATTCTGTTATCTCCTGTTGAGGTCTGAATGTTTATATTCCCCCAGTACTCATACATTATAACTTAATCCCCAATGTGGCACTATTAACAGGTATTGAGCTATTGGGGAGATGATTAAAGTATGAGGGTTCTGCCCTCGTAAATAATTAGGGCCCTCATAAAGGAGCCCTAAGGGTGCTCATTTGCCCCTTCCTCATGTACAAATACATAAAAGGCACCATCTGAAAGAAGCAGGTCCTCACTAGACACCCAGTTTGCTGGTACCTTAATCTCAGATGGCCCAGCCTCCAGTATCTTGAAACATTGATTTCTATTATTTATAAATTACTCAGTCTAGGGTATTTTTTATAGCAGCTGAGATAGACTAAGACATCCCCCTCTTACACACAAGGAGATCAAGCATGGAGAGGTAGAGAGGCCTCCCACCAGCCAGCACAGGATGTGGCTTCTGACCTGCAGTGTGGCTACAGCATCCATGCCCTTAACCCATATACCATGGTACCAGGTGAGATGTGCCAGGGAAAAAGCGTGCACAAAAGCCAGGAGTGAGACAATTGTGTAGGGTTTTTGTGTCAGTCTGGGTCTAAATAGCTTGAAACCACACAGTAATTTGGACAGGGACTGTTCCAAAGAAAGAACTGCTACTCTTGAATGCACGGCAAGGGACTGTTTGTAAGAAGTACATGCACAGCAACTGAAAGGGGCAGTCCCTCCTTGCAGAGCAAGATGCAGACCTCCCTAAGTTGCTACGGTGTGGCACTGGCAGAATGTTCTGGAAATGCCCTCTGTGGGACAGCAGAGAAGCTATAACAGGAGGTGCTCAGAACTTGATACAAAGCCATGGGAAGCTGACCATGGCAGAGGCTTCACCAGAGCTCACTGGGCAAAGCCATAGGGCAGCTGCCACAACAACTAGTTAGGCATGGACCAGACCGTTCTCAGCATGTCTGTAATCATGCCTACCTTACCCAACCCAGCCAGTGGTACTATTTATCTGCTCACTGGCTTGGATTTCCAAATCACTGTCAGTGTTAAATTTTCCCTAACTTTACCAGCATGGTGAGAAGGCCAAGATCTTTGTCCTTTTCCCTGTTGGCAGTGACTCCCTACTTCCTAGGTCCCTGAGCTGAAATTTCTTGAGCTGGTCCATGTCAGAGTTAAACCAGCAGATTGGAAGGGCCCCCACTGGTTCCATTGCTTGTGAGCAGCCCAGCATGCCTGACACTGCACATCTCTGCCAAACTACTAAGACTGGGAAAAACTGGAACAAGAGTCCTGGGAAACTGGGTCACCTAGAGGGCCCTTGACTGGGGCAAATCTGCAGGTGCCTCTCCAGGCAGCCTTTGCCGGAGAGCCAAACCACCTCTGTTAAGATTCGGGGCCCAAGGATTTAGCTCAGTGGTTCCCCTGCCTGTCTTGTAAGTGCAAGGTCCAGAGTTGGATCCCCGGTACCAAAAAAAAGGTTCTGACTGCAACTTGATACTCTGTGCCTTGGTTTCCCCCAGTCTAGTGGAAATAATAACCACCCCTTTCTCCAATGAGTTAGTGCTTGTAAAGCACCTTGAACAGCATCTGGCCCAGAGCCAACGATTGAGGAAAAAGAACATAATCTTTATCCAGCAGTCACTCCTTACTCAAGGCACGGTTGACAAGAAGTGACTGCATCAGGGCTGGCTCAGTGTGGAACTTTTAGTGGTGTCTCAGGTGACTAGAAGGTGATTCAGGGTTGGCAGCAGTACCCTACACGGTGCTCTTAAAACTGAGCAGAGACCCGACTGACGCCACCCTGGCCTGGGACTCCATGAAGGCAGTGAGAGGTGACACCACCACTCTTCCTGATCCTTAACACAGTTGCTGCTCAGGAATTGTTTGCTGAAGATACGACTGAAGATGTAATGGTCAAGTCAACCCACCTTTCACCACAGAAGGGATCCTAGCACCTTGTGACACTCCTATTAGCTGCCACTAGTGGCCATTCTCAGCCAGCCTGCTGGGAGAATGCCATATGGGTGGCTCTGGGTCTTGAGGCAGACTCTGCCGGGGAAGCATGCACAGATGCCCCAGCTACAGGGAGCATGGGCTCAACCTCACCTGGGCTCAGACCCAGTGCCCACAGGGTCCTCACCCTGGAAACCCACAGCTTCCCGTCTCCCGACTCCTATTCAGCCCATTCGAATGCAATCCTCAGGTCTCTCTCTCTGCCAAACGGATGTCAGAAGCCATCTGCTGCCAAGCTAGTGGCAGCTGTTGGGAACATGCTTGCATACATATGAATAGACTTTGTTTTGCCTCATGACAAGATCTTCAGTTGAGCAAGGGGACAGTTGCTAAATTATTCAGAGGTTACATTAACCTGCAGCCCAGGAGGAGGGCAGGAGAAGGGGAGAGGGTACCACTAAGGCCCAGTGAGCTGCAGCCTCAGCTTCAGAAGAATACTAGGCCCGGATCCCAGGGTGGCAGAGATGGCAGAGCTGGAACTGGTTTTTGGTGCCCCTCTGAGGTGAGCCTTCCCTCAGCTGGTTCTGCCAAGCCCCACAGCGGAGCTGTCGCTTCCATAGAACAATAGCACAGCTCCCAAGTAGGAAGACAGGCGATGTCCTTGTGTTACTTCATATAACCTTCACGAAACTCCTCAAAGAGAGGCAGGGATTCGTCCCTGGGTCCCAGCTGGGAAGTAGCAGCTTGGAAATGTTAAGTCATTCACTCATGGTCACAAGCTCTTAGGGTGGGGTCTACGTGGGGATCCACAAGAGAATGCAGACATGTGCACCCTGTGCTATTTCCCCTTTCGATGGAGAGCAGGACCACCATGGCAAAGCCTCCTGGAGGCCATGCAAAGCACCACACAGGCTGATCTTAGAGAGTGGAGTAGCCCATGTTGGCACAGAGGGACCCCACGTAGATATTTCAGTCACAACTTTGTCCCTGTATGGCACCAACCTAAGGTCTGGCTTCTAAAACGTCCTCCAACACGAAGAAGATGGAGCATGAAATGAGATTCGCTTTAGGAGAGGAAGCTCTCCAACCCACCCAGGTCCCCATAGAATGCAGAATCTCAGGCTTGCCTGAGAACTTCTCTGTGAGAACCAGGAAGCTGCTATTTCCACTGGCTTCATCCTGAGGTGATTCTATATGTCCTGAAATGTGAGATCACTGCTTTTGGACAAGCCCAGCCTAAGGGTAGTGTTCTTAAATTCCCGAGAGCCTCTCAACTCTCAGCCCTGTCTGAGGAAAGGGCCTCAGCCAGGCCTGAGGCAGAGGTCTCTGCAGGCATACATGGCCACCCACATGGCCTCTCTCTACCAGCTGGAGCCACAGGAGACACACACATACATACACCAGCTACACACACTGCACATGTACCACACACAACACGTGCACAGCCACAGCCACACAGACACCGTGCCTACATACTCTGCACACCCCATATACACTGACACACACCAGCACATACCACATCCGTACAGCCACATTACCACATGCACCTCACAGCACATACAAGCACACCATACACTTACAGCGCACATATGAATACATACCACACACAGACACATACCATACAGAGCCCATGCACACATAGCACACACCCGTACATTCCACACAGATGCATCACAAACATGACATGCTGTACACACCACATATACACAGGGACAGGCACTATATCGGCACCGATGATTCGCTAGGTCCAGCAGATTCTCACCCCTTAAAGCCGAGCAGCAGAAAGGCCTGGCCAAGTGTTCACCTGGTGCTGCTCTCCTCTCCACTTTCAAAGTGGGCATGGCCTTGTGACCCACAGAGGTTCTTGTGAGTGATAAATGAAGGGTCTCTTCCACATGAAGCATCCAAGAATCCTTCTCTGTCTTCCACCCCACTGAAAGGGCTCCAGAAATTGGGTTCCCCCATGACGGTGGCATGGAGCAGACCCCACCACCTGATGGACACCGGTGGGCACAGAGACAAACCTTCCTGGTCTCACAACACAGAGCTGGGGTCCTTTTGTCACCACTTCTCCCTACCTCATCCTACCTCATCATCACCCTGGAGTGTCAGGCCCCCAAAGGGACTCACAAGTAACTCACGGTGCTTAGACACAGCATGAAACAGCCATGGGTGGGAAGTGGCTTCCTAGTGGGAAATGAGGATTCAGCTTTCCAGGTATCCTGAGACCCTGACACTCGGGCCTTCACACCTGGTGCCAACTCTTGCTACAGAGCCTTTCTGAAAGACATACAGCAAAAAATAAAGCCATGCCACACCAACCTGTAAAAGTACCTTGTCTGTGTGTGTGCAAGTGTGTCTCGAGCCCCCGGGGAAGGAGCATAAGCTCAAAGAAAGTGACAGTCCTGGAATACAAACCAGCGGCACCAGGAGCACTCCCCTGCTTGCTCTTTAGCCCCCCCCCAACTTTTCACACCCTTCTCTTTGAAAAGCTGAAAGAATCACAGATGTAAGGTGCTGTTGTCATTCGCGTGGTTAGGGCCCTCCCCTCTGTTCCCATGGCAGCCTGGCACACTGTGCCGTGCACTCTTCACACCGCGTGCTGTCTGGCTCCTTGTCTGGCTCTCCCAGCTGGGCTGTGAATGGCTGGTGGGCAGCATCCCAGGCACCTGGCTGGGCACCTGGCCCACCAAAGGTGCAGTGACTGGTGAAGGGGCAGATGGACACGTGAGAAGACGGAGGGGAGTAAAGAACCAGAGGAGACGCACTGTGGGGTGAGACCTGTGGGCTGGAGAGAGACTCAAGCCAAAAGCATTTCTTTTTTTTTTGTTGTTATTGCAAAGTAGAAATCAATGTTTTTATTTTTATTTTTTGGGTTTTTTTTTTCAGCTTTAATTGAGTTTGTTGGTACATTTTAGGG
>NW_022900941.1:9332787-9341889 GCF_012274545.1 Fukomys damarensis | reverse complement strand
CTTGTTCGAGCTTTGGGTTTTTCTTGCTCTTGTTTTTCTAGGAGTCTAAGTTTCATCGTTAAGTTGTTTATTTGAGCCCGCTCTGTTTTCCTAGTGTGGGCATTCAATGTTATGAATTTTCCACTTAGAACTGCTTTGATTGTGTCCCATAGATTCCTTTATGTTGTATTGGCATTCTCATTTATTTGTAAAAACTGTCTAATTTCTTCTTTAATTTCCTCTGTAATCCATTGATTGTTTAGGAGAGTGTTGTTCAGTTTCCATGTGCTTGTGAAGTTTCTATAGTTTCTTGTGCTATTGATGTCTAGTTTGATTGCACTATGATCTGATAATAAACAGGGGATGACTTCAATTTTTTTGCATTTATTTAGACCTGTTTTGTGAGCCAGTATGTGGTCTATTTTGGAGAATGATCCATGTGCAGCCGAAAAGAATGTATATTCTGGTTTTTGGGGGTGGAATACTCTATAAACATCTATTAAGTCCATGTGTTCCAAAGCTTGGTTCAGTTCTATTATTTCATTGTTGATTTTCTGCCTAGTAGATCTGTCAATTTGTGATAGTGGGGTATTTAAATCCCCCACTACAATTGTATTAGTGCTTATTTGGTTTTTCATGTTACTTAATATTTGTTTTATATAGTTGGGGGCATTTATATTTGGTGCATATATGTTTATGATTGTCAGCTCTTCCTCTTGAATTGTTCCCTTTACAAGGATGTAGTGTCCTTCTTTGTCTCTCTTAATGAGTTTTGGTTTGAAATTTACTTTATCTGAGAATAAGATTGCTACCCCTGCTTTTTTCTGGACTCCTGACGCATGGAGAATTGTTTTCCATCCTTTCACTTTCAGTCTATGGACTTCCTTTTGCACTAGGTGTGTTTCTTGTATACAACATATTGTTGGATTTTGCTTCTTAATCCATTCTGCCAATCTGTTTCTCTTGATTGGTGAATTGAGGCCATTAACATTGATGGTTACAACTGATATATTTTGACTTATTCTTGTCATGTTTTTGTCCATTTGTTGACTCTTTTTACTTTTTCTCCCATCTCCTTTTAGTTTCTTGCCTTGCCTATTTGATTTGGTCTGTTGGGCCTCATGTTATTGTGAATTTCGTTGTCCTTTTCTAGGATATTGTTTAGAATTCCTTGCAGTGCTGGTTTGGTGTTCATGAAATTTCTCAGGTGCTCTTTGTCGTGGAAGTATTTTATTTCCCCATCTATTTTGAAAGAGAGTTTTGCAGGATACAAAAGTCTAGGTTGGAGATTCTTTTCTTTTAGGACTTGGAATACCTCACTCCAGGCTCTCCTTGACCTAAGGGTTTGTGTTGAAAAGTCTGCTGTGATTCTAATGGGCTTCCCTTTGCATGTGATTTGTTTCTTTTCTCTTACTGCTTGTAGTATTTTGTTTTTCTGTTGGATTTCTGGAATCTTGATTATTATATGTCTAGGTGTAGATTTTTTTTGATCGTGGCTAGTTGGGGTTCTATATGCCTCACTTATCTGTATGTCTAATTCTTCCCTTCTGTTTGGGAAGTTTTCTGTCATTAATTCTGTGAAGAGCTTTTTTATATCATTTGTGTTTTCTCCTGTTTTTTCATGAATTCCTATCAGTCTTATGTTATTTTTCTTTGTATCGTCTAGGAGTTGTTGGATTGATTTCTCATGATCCCTTACTGTTTTTAATAGACCTCTTTTTTCACGGTCACTGACTGCTATCCTATCTTCTATATCTGAAATTCTATCTTCGCAATCTTTTATTCTGTTTCGTACACTTTCAATAGAGTTTTTAATCTCCTGGATATCTGTTTGAATCTGTTTTATGGATTCCATTTCTTTCCTCTGTTGGGCATTCATTGTTTCCATGTCTTTCTTATGCTGAGTCTTCATGGCTTCTATCACAGTCTTGAGCTCATCTATTTTTTTCTCAGTTTCTGCTCTAGAGTCTCGAATCATGACTTCTATTTTGCTCATCATCTCTCTGGCTAGCTGGGAAATTATTTCTGATTTGAATTTTTCTAGAGCCTGATTGATCAATTTTGTTACCTCCTGTGCTATGGGTCCAGGGAGTCCTGTTGGTTCACTATCAGACTTTTCATCCTCATTTGTCCTACTATTTGCTATTGGTGAACTGGATATTTGTTTTTGTGTCTTGCTTAAGTGTTTTCTCATTTTTATTTTTATTGTTGGGTTGTCCTTCTTTAATTTCTGGGTATTACTTAAATCTTCCTAATATAGTTGCGTTTTAGCTTTTGAGTTTCTAATGACTCATAGACATTCTCGTTTTCATAATATCAGAGAAAACAACTCTTTAAATCAATCACCACTCTTTGTCCCAATTGATACATTCAGCAGCCCAATAGGATCAGGCACAGCTTGCCAACTGACCACTTATGGTAGTCATTAATGTATCACCTTTAACTCATGTGAATTAGATTAATTTCAAGAAGCAGCTCATAGTATGTTTGCAGTGAATATTCTTTTCAATATGGCATCTTTACCATTTAGGATGGGGGGTTCGACTTAGAACAAGAGGATTAGATAAGTGAAAGAATTAGAGCAGGTTTGAAGTGAATCCAGAGGTTGTAGAATTACCTTACTATCTTTACAAAGCTATTAACTTCAGGGGGGATAGAGAGAGTGCAGGAATAAGGACAGGAATATATCCCCTTAACAATAACAGGCGCTTGCCTTCCCTTGAAGGTACAGAGCCATGAGTGAGGTAAAATGACTGGAGAAAAGAACATAAAGAGAAACCCCTCCTAAAAACAAAAAATAATAAAAGAAGAAGTCTGAGTTAGGGCAGGAGCTGGAATAAAAAGGGAGATGAGGGACAATATGGTGGAGCAAGAGACTGAGTTGGAGAGAGAGGACAGAAAAAAGAAAGAAATTTTAGGGTGGAATGAGGAAAAGAAAAAAGAGAGAGAGAAAAAAAAAAGAATTTGAAGGGCCTCTTTCAGACTGTCTCTGTTCTCATATTATACCACATGTACAGCCATATGCAGAACCAAATCCCCTGGTCTCAGCTAGCCAATGGCAGTTCCCCACGACTGAGACTGAACACAGTCTACAAGGCCTAACTTGAGTTTCCCTACCCTCAGGGTTGAACTCCACTCAGTTCTATTACAGGTTTCCCCCACCCTTTCTTTAAAGATGTTCAAAGTTGGGAGCTCAGAAAACTACCCTTCATGAGAACCTACGCCTCTGCAGAGTTGGTCTAAGGACTGGCCCAATCAGGAGGTTTGAGAACGGGTGGGGGGAGGCCATGGGGGTGTTTCAAGGGTGCCCGCACGGCTACCTTCCTTACTGGGTCTGTTGTTGCGCAGTCCGGGAGGTCGCGCACCCGCCAGGTGATCTCAGGCAGGCAGCTGAAGAGACCCCCTCCGGGGTCTTTGGGTCCTTGCTGGGTCTGTGTCGTGCAGTCCGGGAGGTCGCGCACCTGCCAGGTGATCTCAGGCAGGCAGGCAGGCAGCTGAAGAGACCCTCTCCAGGGTCTTTGGGTCCTTGCTGGGTCTGTGTCGCGCAGTCCAGGAGGTCACACACCCATGGGTGATCTCAGGCAGGCAGGCAGCTGAAGAGAACCCCTCCGGGGTCTTAGTCCTTGCTTTTGGTCACACACCCATGGGTGATCTCAGGCAGGCAGGCAGCTGAAGAGACCCCCTCCGGGGTCTTTGAGTCCTTGCTGGGTCTGTATCAAGCAGTCCGGGAGGTTGCACACCCGCCGGGTGATCTCAGGCAGGCAGGCAGCTGAAGAGACCCCCTCCAGGGTCTTTGGGTCCTTGCTGGGTCTGTGTCTCGCAGTCTGGGAGGTCGCGTACCCACCGGGTGATCTCAGGCAGGCAGGCAGCTGAAGAGACCCCCTCCGGGGTCTTTGGGTCCCTCCAAAAGCATTTCTTGAGCGCTCACTGTATACAAGTCAATGAGAGGCTCTGGAGAGACGTCTAGACTGTGAGATACACTTTCTAATCTAAAAACACCAACTTCACAGCATCCTGGGGAGGTAATTGTGCATGCATGTTGATGTTTGGGAGTGGGCTTACAGGGAGGGACACCATAAAGGGAAGTGGGCCTGGGCCGTACGTCTTGTGCTCCTTCCTCAGCCAGCTGTGTGCCTTGGGAAGCCTCAGCATCCTGGTGTATACAGGAAGGGCCAGCCATGCACCCACTCACTCTGGCAGCACCCTGCCCTGGCCTGCAGCCTAGCCGTGCTACATCTATGAACCCCAGATTGTACAACAGGTGGGGGAAGCTGGGCCAGGGATGGGGCCAGAGGCTACGACTGCCCAGTTCTGTATCTTCAGAGCATCCTCTAGGGCAGTGATGGCAAACCTTTTAGAGCTTTCAGTGATACAGACAGCCCTCTGTGGCACATGTGTCGAGGTTCAACACCACTGCTTTAAGGTCTGACCGGGACCCCCACAGTGCATAGTGAAGAGTGGCAGTGTCTGTCCTACAAGCCCAGCTGTTCAACAGCCTGCCAGGATTGGACTGAACCAAGGGAGGGGTGTGGCAGTGTGGACAGCTGCTGAGGTCCTCACAGAGAGCACTGTAAGTCCAGGAGGTCGGGACCTGGGAGGAACATCTCTTGCTGGTGTCACTTTGTTCCTGACCTTACAATGACCACTAGGCAGGGGCACATGACACAAACCTGCTGTCTCCACCACCAGACCTTTGCTCATCAGCACACACTCAATGCCTACTAGGTGCCGAGTTCTGTCTTGGGCTCTGGAGGAAGAGCAATGGATGAGAAACCCTGCCTTCAGACTCTAGAGAGGGGCACAGATGGTTAACAAGGGATACATAAGGAAACAGCATTAAGATGACAGCAAGACTATGGGCAAGGGATGGGAGGTGCTGTGTTGGGGGAGCAGGTGCTTTCCAACACAAGGTGGCCAAAGACAGCCGACACTGAGAAGGTGACATCGGAGTAAAGAAGGAGTAAGCCAGGTAGGCATTTGGGGACAGAGCAGTCCTGGCAGAGGAAAAGTGCAGAGGTCCAGGGGCAGGAGTGTGTCTGGCATATTTGAGGTTAGAGCGGCAGGGGGAAAGAGCAGTAGGGGGTACCAGAGAGGCAGGAAAAGGAGCCACATTATGTCAGGTCTTCGGAAGGAAGGACAAGGGTTTTCCCCACCTTCAACTGGAAGCTTGTTTTTCTCTGCACGCTGTAGAAGTGCTTGTTTCCAGGGAAGCAGCCCGCCCCAAAGAAGACATCTAGGAGATGCCAGTGGCTAGAGCAGGCCTGACTGCCAGTGTCAGGTCAGTGCCAACAGCTCAGGAGGCCCAAAGGTACCACAGACAGATCCCAGGTCATACCCTGCTTGCCCTTAAATAGCACTATAACCAAGGCCCTTAACACCTCTGAGGGGCAGAGTCTCCCTCAGATCTCCTGACATCTCACTTAGGGATCCAGTTCTATATTCCTATGGGCCATTCTTTCTTGCCTCTTGATATCTGCGCTTGTGTCCCCTCTGCCTGAAGCACCAGAGCTGTTTCCCGAGGAACCTGTCTCCCTATCCTGTCCTGTCCACCAGGTCTGTGGTCTGCTGCTCCCCCGGCATCCTTGCCATTCACTCTGTCACTCTCCTGATGAGCCCGTTTCTGTTTCCCTCCTTGAGGATGCCTTCTGTCCCTGTGACAGAATACCTGGGAAAGTCAACTGAAAGGAGGACAGGTGTGTTTTTGGCTCAAGGATTCAGAGGTTTCAGTCCATGGTTAGCTGGCTCCATTGCTTTTAGAGCCATGTTAAGGTAGAACATCACAGTGGCAGGAGCAAAGCAGCTCACCTCATGGCAGATAGGATATGGTGGGGGTGGGGGTGAGGGCACACCAGAGAGGAAAGGAGTCAGGAATAAAATATACCCTTCAAAGCCACACGTCCAGTGATCCACTCCATCCAGTTAACCTTCATTTCATTTTTTTTTTTTTTTTTTTTTTTTTTTTTTTTTGGTGCCAGGGATCAAACTCAAGCCCTTGAACTTTCAAGGCAGACCTCAGAACCGCCTGGCCAAATCCCCAGCCCCAGCCCTCATTTCTTAACAAGCCCATTCAACAATGATTTCGTCAATGGATTAACCCACTCGGAAGTCACAGCCCTCATGATTCAATCACTTCTCCAAAGCCAGCAGCTCTGAGCAGTGCCACACCGGGAACCAAGCCCCCACCATGTGAGCCTTTTAGATGTAATCCATAGGAGACAGCAAGTTCCCTGAGGGCAGAGGTCAGGTTTATTCTGTTCCCTTCCATTTGAGCAGTTGATGTCATTGCTGCTATGTAAGAAAATTTCAAGACATCCTGGTTGAACAATGGGAGGAAAGGAAGCAGGTTGTTGCTCACTGGTTCTGGAGACCAAACTCGAGGGTGGAGAGGACCCAGGGATGGAAAAGAGACCGAAGATGGAGTCCAGGGAAGGTACTCAGGGAGAGAACCGACAGCTGGACATCATGGGAGTCTATAGGCCAGTGACTTGTAAAGTAAAACCAAGAGCACTACAGTTCACTTTTGCTGAGAGCCTGCGAGTTCCTGCCATGCGGTCTGTTATGGTTTCTATCTAGAGGCACTTTAAGAGCCTCATGCACTCATAGGGAGAGCTTTTGAAAGCCCTGGCTGGACTGGATTATAGTGGTTTATAGATGATTTCTTGTTAGGAGGTGGGGTTTGGTCAGAAGAAGAGGTCACTGGGGACTGGCCTGAAAGGATATGTCTCTCTCTGCCCTGCCTCTCTCTAGTCTGGACACCATACTGAGAACAACTCCCCACTATACCTGAGCAATTCTCCTCTGCCATAACCCTCTGCCATGCTGTTCTTCCTTGAAGCCAATGGACTATGGACAGAAACCTCTGCCAACTGTGAACCAAAATAAACGTTTGCAGGTGTTGGGTGCTATGTCTCAGCAACAAGTACGTAAGACACTGTCCTTGGCTAAAGCACTCTCTCATCCACATGGGTAGTGCACTGCATCTCCACATACCTGGCAGGTCCATTCGCCTCTCTTCTCACTTCATCTGCACAATAAATACTTACTGTAACAGGAGGCTCTGGATTTGGTTTGGTTTGGTTTGGCTGGTGCTGGAGATGGAACCCAGAACCTCACACATGCTAAGCACCTCCTCTCCTGAGCTGCGCCATCAGCACTAACATGGGAAGATTCTCATCTTCTCTTTAGAGGATAGAAAGATGAGACAGAGAGCTCAAGCACAGTCACATCTACCACTGGGCTAAGCAGAAAGTAGAGTGCCCTCAAATGCCAAGACCAGCATCTTTCTACTTGTGCTGCCCAGATGTGAGCCCTGGCCCTGGCTGGCCCACAGCAGGACGGAAGCCCCAGGGGGAAGGTCTCAGCGCTGCTAGGGCTCCAGCTCTGGGTCAAGTGCTCACTCTGTAAAGGCAGTTTCTCCAGGCAGAGTTCTACTCTAGGAGATTCGTGAGTCTTTATTTGTTTGTTTGTTCTGTCTCTCATGGTTTCTGTGTCTCTTTCATGAAGATTTTTCTGGCTGTTACAAAAATCTTTACTAAATCCATGCATCTGCAATTCCCTCAGTTCAAGCCTGTGCTGGGGACTGGGTTGGAGGGGGCCGGACTCTGCCCCAAGGGACTCACAACCCCTCCTCAGAGTCTGAGCTCAGCTA
This sequence comes from Fukomys damarensis, assembly GCF_012274545.1. Lineage (NCBI taxonomy): Eukaryota > Metazoa > Chordata > Mammalia > Rodentia > Bathyergidae > Fukomys > Fukomys damarensis. The sequence continues at coordinate 9,334,262 of NW_022900941.1, read as the reverse complement.
CAACCCTGACTCGCCCCTAGGGGTAGGAGGGGCTGGCACCGAAGTAGAGACCGGAGGAGGGGCATAGGGCGTGATGTTCTGAAATGGTGGTGGTTTACCTGTGTTTTCTCTTTCTTCCTTTTCTCTTCTCCTCCTTTTAAACTGCTGAGCTTCAGGAAGAGGGGCGAGAGCAGGAAGCAGAGGCCGGCCTCCTTCTCACCTGCGGATTGAAGCTAAAGGGCAGATTTTACAGAAGCAGGAAGTTGGATAGTAGTTACCAGAGGCTGGGGAGGGGGTTGGGTGGACTGAGGAGAGGCTGGATAATGAGTACAGCGTGCAGTTGGGGGCAGGGGAATAACTTCCATTGTTCTGTAGGCCAGTACGGTAATATGGTTAACAAAAACTTGCGGGATATTTCAAAATCGCTAGTAGAGAGGACCGTGAATGCTCCCAACACAAAAGTTAAATGTTTGAGGTGATGGATATGCCAGTCGCCCTGATCAGACCATTGCATATTGTATATATGGATTAAAATCTCACACCACATCCCATAAATATGTATAGTTATTATGGAGCAATGAATATAATGTAGATTTTAAAAGTAGTTGCTTCCCAGCTTTCATTTTCCAAAACTCCTTCTGGGCCTTCTGGGGCACAGAAGTTCACCGGGGCTGGGACAGAAGATCTGGGAGGGAAGAGCAGAAGAGCAACAGTGATGTTTCTTTGTGAAATCAGCTGAGACTCCTTGGGGTGGGGGTGGGGCGTGAAAGTGGCAAGCCCCTGGGGACTGGTGGGGTGTAAGCACAAGAGGGAGCCCCAAACGGTGTCCCCAGGGGCACTAGGTTTGGGGAGAGCAGGGAGGACTGAATGGAGCTCACCTTGGCCGTCTTTCAGAAATCCCAGTGAGAAATCCTCAAAGGGATCCCCGTGAGTCCAGATGGGAGCAGTGTAGGGGTCCTGCCAGCAGGAGCAGGGGGTCTCTTGGGGGGACCCCATGGATGCCACACAGGAACGTCTGAGTAGGTGCCTGTGAGACAGGACAAAGGACTGGTTGTTCTTATGTCTCAGCACTGCATAAGAGTCTGCCCTCCCATGCCTCACTGTGCCACACCAGCCCAGGGGAAAGGCCAGGGAGGACCCCGAAATGATGGAAATCAAGTGGCCACCATGTCTTTATGGAACTGAAGTTCCAAACAGAAAAGGAAACATTAGGATACAATAAAGTTACTTTTCCTTGTTCACCTGAGTCAGAGACAGGAAGATGCCATACAGCAGGGAAAGGGAGTGTAGAGATTATACTGAAGGTTTGGGGGATGTGATTGCAGAAGGCTTCCTGGAGGAGTGAGGCTGAATCAAAATTGTAACGTTCTTAAATTTGCCAATTTGAATTTCCACCAAGTGTCAGATGCTGTTCTGACCAAGACAGGTCTGGGGCAGGGGATTTAGCTCAGCAAGCGCAAGGACTGGAGGTCAATTCCTGGTACCAAAAAAAAAAA
>NW_022900941.1:9303851-9332075 GCF_012274545.1 Fukomys damarensis | reverse complement strand
GGAGAGGGAGAGAGAGAGAGAGAGAGAGAGAGAGAGAGAGAGAGAGATCTGGGCTGTATCCCAGGGAGATGGATACAAGGATTTCTCAGAGCTGGTACGCACCGCTGAGCGCCCTGGGGTGGTAAATCCCTGTGATCTGCCTGACTCCGCAGGGCACAGCTCCCTGCAGGTGCCTGGGTGGCCAGCAGAGGAAGCAAGCTTGCCGCGGCCCAGGCAGCGAGGACCGAGCCCAGAGGACTGAGCGCTTCCTGGCCTTGAACAGCCTGCTAGGGAGTGGGCACTTTGAGATCATCCCCTGCACATCCATCCTTCCTCTTTAGGCCCAGGGCCTGCATTTCTTCTAGAGCCACCAGACCCTTGTCCTCTTCTGTAACTGGCCAAAGAAAGGCTGGCGTTGATGGCCCTGTGTTGGCTTCCGGGGCCTCTTGGAAAGCGCCCATCCACGGAGTCAGATAGTGGCAGATATGGGAAGGTATTGTCAGGCAAAGACACCCGAAAGGGACTGGGGACTTAGCTCAGTGGTGCCACACCTGCCTCACAAGCACAAGGTTCTGAGTTCGATCCACGATACCGAAAAAAATAAACAAAGACACCTGAACAGAGACTGATCCAAATGTCACCCAATATTATAGAGAGCTAAGTTAATTAAAAATATTGTAGACAATCAGACAGGGCCGGGGCCTCAAAGAAGCCAGGACAAAAGATAAGAACACCTGTAGCAGGTGGAGGCATACTTGTTAAAGGCCAGACCTCAAGCAAAGATGAGATGACTACTTTCCCAGGGATAAACAGTAATGACTGAAGTCCTACACAGCATCAATCACCTAGGTGGGGGACCAAGACCTTGACCCTTCCTTCCGGAAAAAGGACCCAGATCCATTCTAAGAAGAGCCTTTGTTTTTTTGTGACCTTCTTCCCCATTCAATCAATATCACCTCAGGGACTGTACTTGTAATCTTATTAATTGACTATAGTTTTGTCCCACCCTGTACCCGCCTTGTTATTTTTCATTAGGTCAACATTACCTAAACAACTATACTTATAACTTTATTGGTTGATCATAGCTTTGTCGTACCTTGCACCCACCTCAGGATTTCATACTCAATCTGTGATTTTGCTCTATAAAGCCTCCCTTGTAAGTGGAGTCTCCGGGAACCCACTTTTCTTAGACAGAAGCTATCTTTCCTTCAATAGATATTTCCTACTCTTAACCTCCATTGTACCTAAAATTAATTCTTCGATTTTAGAGAAGAACTCAGCATATCAGACATCTAACAGGTTGGGAGTTATAATATTTCCTTTATGTCACTTATAGAGTCTTACGTCATCCCTAGATCAATATTACGGCTACCACCAATAATGACAAACTTTAGACCCTTCGTACCACAAAATGTTATTTAGCCATCAGGAGCCTTGTCTCTAAGGGATAGGCAATGACACGGGGCCATCCTTCCATGTAATGTGGTCGTTCTCCTTCCAGAGTCAAGTGGGCCCTGCCCTCTACCTCCAGACGTTGCCCAAAGGCGTCTAAGCCGTGCTGACTACTTTGCTGTTTGCAGGCAATTTGGGCTGAGCGACAGGGGACCCCCGCAGGAGATGAGAGGGAGGGTAGGAGCCGGGCTGGGAGATGCTTCTCTGCTCTCTCCCTGTCTCCTGGCTTCAGGACCACAGCTCCCTCTGGACTCCATCACCTTCACCGGCAGTTTTGCCCCAGCCCTTTGCCCTGAGGGTGGAACAGCTTCCTGCTACTGCCAGATCCTGGATGCATCCTCTGCTGGCCCGCAAACCTGTCCACCTGTCTGTGCCTAACGCCTCACTAAATGGCTCTTCATCTGAACAATCTGGGGCAGCGCTGTTCCTGCCAGGACTCAGATCTCACAGGTTCGGTGAAAAGAGAATGCAGAACTGTGCATAGAAAAACAAGTCCTGATGCTTTATCTGCACGATCTCCTGGAACCCCTGTGGCAGTACAGAGGAGTGTGGCCCAAAGGAGCGATGACACCAGGTTCAAATTTAGAAAGCATTGAAGGAACAGTCTAATAATGTCGCCACGAAAGGGCTGCGTGCGCTGGCAAAGGCCGAGGGAAGAAGAGGCACCAAATGCTTATTTTATTTAAAACTTTCCATCCAGTACTACCACACTGTACTTTCAAAAATCCATACTATTTAAACTCTATTAAGGACATGCTTCTGTGGAAGCACAAGAGGTGGAGGGGAAAGAGGAGGGACGGAAGGGGAGGGAGGCAGCTTGATAAAATAGGCCACATGAGCTCAGATGACCTGGTTTTTCCCTAAGCCAAATTCTTCCCCATCTTGGGTGGCACTGACTCAGTCTCTTAGAAGCCCTGCCCCCCCAGCCCTCGGTCCTCGCGTCTGCGCAATGGTGATGTTAAAGCATCTTTGTGGGTCCCTGGGATCTGATCCAGTCAGCCTGTGTGAAGTGGCCCGGGACCTTGTGGGGACTCAGTACCTGTGAACCCCCTTCCTGTCCCCTTCACCCCATCTGGGTAGGAATGTCACTGCTCTGGGTGTGTGGTGAAGGACAAAGAGAGGGTGTGTGACCAAAGCTTCACGCTACGACCTGGAGCCCCAGCCCCTCCTAAGTGATTGGTGAGTGAGTAAGAACAGGAGAATATGTTCCGGTCCAGGCAAGCCTGCCTCCCCCATGACCAAAGCATCTGTATTCTGCATCCTTTGGATTTGTTTTTTCACCGGGTATGAAATCCCTGTGGCCTCAGTGGCTGAACACAGCACACATTCTTAATCTCACGTCCCCAGGCCTTGCTCGTTGGGGCCCACAAAGCGGTAGTCGTAACTGGTGGCTGGGCAGGGCTGGCCTCAGAGGTCCCCTCCAGGTCCCCCGGGTCTCACAGCATCACTCAGTTGCCAGGCGTCATCACCTCCTGGTTTTAGGATTGAGCTCACTGTCTCCTTGCTGGCTGTTGGCAGGAGCCCTTTGCAGCTTCTAAAAGCTGGCTGTGGTTCCTTGCCACCTGGTCCTCTCCACAAGGCAGCTTTTCTAGTGTGCTCAGAGCCATGTACATGTGTGTGTGTGTGTGTAAATGACACATGTGCCACACATCACTACCTAACTCAGGGTGACATCCGTCACCTTTGCCATACCCTAGTGGCTAGGAACAAGTCCCAGTTTTCCCTCCTCCCGAGTAGAGAGGATGGGAGCCTCATCAGCTGTGACCCATGTGGCGGTCACCTCAGTGTGTCTGCCACATCTGTCCCTCGGAGTCCTGTTATTTGTTGGGGAATGAACAAACTCCCGGATTCTCCTTCTGTGGAGGCTGTTCTTGTTTTTACGGCAACATTAGGAAATAATTTCTCAAGACATCAGCCCTCCTGGTAATGTTTGTTGCTGGTTTCCTGGACGGGGTTGTCCTCACAGCCTTCACATTCGCTATGCAGAAGGCCACTCTGTCCACACTCACCACGCAGTTGCTGGCTTAGATTTCCCCTGCTCAGGGCTCAGCACTGGGCCACAGAGGTTGTGCTGCCACTTTTGTCCCTGGTAGTCACTTCTTTTTCCCCTTTTCTTAAGGAAGGACATTTTTTGCTTTGAGTCAAAGCATGTATTCAACTGCAAATAGCACCAGCAAACAGTGGATTAAAGGCATGAGGGACTTATTTCAATCACCTAACAAGAGGCCTGGTGTAGGCAGCCCTGGGCTGGTGCAGCTACTCAAAGATGTTCCAGGCTCTTTGCTCCAGCATCTAACTTTAGTTCTCATGATCACAAAACCGCTACTGCCTCTCTAGGCATTGCACCGGAGCTGCACACAGGAAGAAGCAGGAAGAGCAGAAACTTGCCTTTTTATTCTGGAAGTTTCATCCTCCCCAAGGATCACAAAATCACCAGCAACTTTAAGAGTACGGTGGAAGCAGTTTCATTCTTTTTTTTTTTAAACTGGACACACTGCTGGCTTGAACAGAGATCAAAGTGCTGTTAGTAGGCACACAGGGAAATGGATTCAAGGCAGGACATCAGCAGGACCACTCTGGGAAATGAGGCCAAATCTCCCCGGTTTCTCAAAGGCAATGGTTCTGCAGTGACAGCACTTGATTCTCTCCGGGCCTGAAGTGGGAGGCTGTGCTGACACAGAAACATTCTTGCTGTACTTGCCAGAAAGGTATCATCTGAAAGTATTAGCTGCTGTCAAGGGGCGCCGATGGCACCTGTGCCCAAGAGCCTGATGGGCAGGGTCTCTGGTGGGTAGCAAGGGCCTTCCTTGGGGAAGAAATGGGGAAGGGCTTCCCTGTCGCAGTGAGAACAGAGAGCTGTGCCTAGACCCTGGGAGGGCTCCTTCCACCTGCACCCTCCTCTCTGCTCCTGTGCTCCTGTGCTGGCCCCTGGGCTCTTTCAGTTGCCGTTAGGCTTGGCAGGGAAGTGCTGGTGGAGGTAGGAGACTGGGGTGGGAGGAAGGGAGAAGCCAGTCCCCATGACCTTTCCACCTTGGGTAGAGTCCCCAGTGCGTGTGACGCCCCCTGCTCTGGCACCTGACCACATCCGGGGTGGCTGTGACTCGGGGAGACAACCCCACCAGGGCCAGCACCTTCCTGCCTCACCCCCACCCGAGGGTCAGCAGGTCTGACCTGAATCCTTGGGTTTCTTTGCTTGGCTCCTCAGCCTGCCCTATGTCATGTAACCAACACTCAGCCTCAGAGTCCTTCTGCTTTAAATAGATACCAGTGGTTTTTGTCTCCTGCCTAGATCCTGACTCACACAGATGGCGCAATAGGCACTCAGACAGCCATCACTTAGCTCTAACAATGATTACCAATTCTGCCACACTTGCTCGATCTATTTTTATATGTTTGTGGAAGAAAAAAATCCCAAGCATTGTGATGGTGTTAAATGATTTCAGCGTGTATCTCTAAAAACTAAAGACATTTCCTTACATGACAAGGGTGTTAAGTCGTTCACACCTGTGTACACATACTAACACACCCAAAGAGACCAGCAAATGTAGTTATCATATTCAAATTCTCCCACGTTCCTGAGAGGCTTATTTCACAGTTGGTTTGTTCAAATCAGCATTTAAATAAGGCCCACACAAACTGCATTTGGTAGACTTAACTTTCCATAGTCCTCCCACCAGAGGATGTCACACACACACACCCCACATACAGGCCCCCTACGTACACAAAGCTCAGACACCACCACCATCACCCCCACAGCACAAAAACCACATACACAACCACCATCACAGCACATCGTCACCATGTATAACACACACAGATACTACCCCCATCACACACACCACCACCACCACATACTTTACACACCACCATCGCCACAAACACTCCACACACACCCACACACGCCACATTACCGCTCCACACGCCTACAGACCATACCATGTGCACACACACATGCACACAGAAGGCACCACACACACTACCTGTGGAGCCCTGACTCACCCTGCTCATGCCCCCTTCTTACAGAACCCTTAAACAGTGGCCCTCCCTCACGGGGCACATGCCCTCCTTCCCTTCTCCAGGCCCTAGAGGCTCCAAGCCGCTCCACCACGGCTTGAAGCCGACTCTATTTTTTTCTACTTTGTCTGGTTTTCCCCAGTCATATGGGAAGGCACCTAAAGGCAAGAATGAAGGCATTTAATGACTCTCAGTCTCAAACGGATCTTAAAGGCAATCTAAACTAAGCCTCAGTTTCTTTTTTGTATGGTGTTAGAATCTGTGCAAATAGTACATAGCCACCCACCTTACAGATGAGGAAACGGAAAACCAGGAAATCCAAATGATGTGCCCAAGGACACACAGTGGCTGGCAGCAGAGCAGCACCACGGTTGGCAGATTTCCCACTACACTGTGCACCTCTGTCTCTCTACTTCCTGCGGCAGCCAGCACTGTGTCAGCCTGCCTGACAGACATTTATATTTAACTGCTCTGTGCAATTGTGGCCATGAGAGTGATTGAAAGTTAATGATTGGTACTTTCTGGCTAAAACTCTCACTTCTTATTCCAATCACTTTGAATTTTTAGGTAGTATTTGGCCCACTGAGGGTGCCAAGAGCCCTTCATGATGTCTAATAAAGTCATCCATCATTCTTAGTGTCTTAGTCGCTGTCTTGTCACAATACGGTCCACCACAATTGAAAGAATGAAAGGTTTCTTTTGGCTCATGTTTCTGTCCATCATCAGCTTTCTCCAAAACAGGACAACATGGCAGAGGGGCATGGCAAAGGAGAGCTGTTTATGGCATAGCAGCAGGGAAGCAGGGAGGTCAAGGGAAGAGCTGAGAAGGGAGGTATAATTTTCTGGGTCACACCCACAGTGACCCACTTTATCCAATAAGACCTAACCACCTAACAGTAAATCAGCTATAATGCCACTTTAACCCAACCACCTTCCAAATATCCCAACTATGCTTGGATGAGGCTTTAGGGTATATCTATATATAAACTATAACATTCCACCCCTCCCTCCCAAAAGCTCATGAGCATCTCTTTATGCAAAATATATTTAGTCTACATCTGAGAGTCACTGAAGTTTTAACAGTTCCAGCATTGCTGGAAAGTCCAAGTTCAAAGTCTCCTGTGAGACTTAAGGCAAATTCTTAGCTGTCAACCCTTATTAAAATCAGAAATAAAATTATACTTCCAAGATATAGCAGCACAAGATAAATATTCCCATTTCCAAAGGGAGGAAGAGGGATATAGAAAAGAATAGGACCAACATAAGACCAAAATCCAGCAGGGCAAACATTAAATCCTTGTAGCTCCATGTCCAGCACCTGGGGCAAATTGTGGTGAGAAGATGTGAATTCCAAAGGGCTTGAGTGCCTCCACCCATATAGCATTGCCATTGGGTGCCCTTGTGGCTTCTCTCTTGGGCTGGCTGTAATCACTCTTGCAGTTTTCCTCAGACATTCCACATTCCTGGCTTCTCCAGCTTTCTAGGGTCTTCACTGCATTTTTTTTTTAAGATACCAGGGGATTGAACTCAGGACCTTGTGCTTGCTGCTGGCTGTAATCACTCCTTGCAGTTTTCCTCAGACATTCCACATTCCTGTTTTCTCCAGCTTTCTAGGGTCTTCACTGCATTTTTTTTTAAGATACCAGGGGATTGAACTCAGGACCTTGTGCTTGCAAAGCAGTCATGGTGCACTGAGCTAAATCCCTGGCCGCCTGCTGCACTTTTGGCCTCACTCTCACAGTTTCATGCACTACTCTCTCAGGGGCACACTGCTTGGTCTGCTAGTCCTTCCTCTGAAATCTGGATGGAAGCCTCCTTTATCCCACAATTCTCGTTTTCTGCATGCCTATAAAACCAATGTCACATGGATGACACCAAGGTCTGTCACCAGCTTGGGAAGTAGCTGGGCTCCCTTGAATCATGGCTGCAGTGGTCTCTAAATTCTTGGAAGGATGAGTACTGTGAACCGAGTCCTGAAGAATGAATTCCCAAGATAGCCTTAGTTATGGAGCGTGGTACTTTGGGGCTCTCTTCTGAAGGCAAAGTCTTCCACCTTTTCAGTGCTGAGCTTTGGAAGGAACCCTTGCAGATTCTTCACATCCCAAGTCATTTCTTCTATTGTCCTGATCAAATGTACTTGGCTTCTTTCTAATGCTAATCTTTTCAGCAACCAAGTTCTCCTCTGCTCCATCTTTGCAATTTCCTCAGCCAAATTTGTCTATTACCCTTAATCTCAATCTCAGGACATGAACAAAATGTAGACAAATTTTCTGCCAAAGCATAACACACATGGTCTGGAGTCCAACTGCTAATGCAATTCTGGTTCCCAGATGAAACCTCCTGAACCTACTCTTTTTCATCTCTTTTTTTATCAGTATTCTGGTCTCCTGGTCTCTCACCAGAATTTCCAGTCAAGCTCAGCTTACAGCATTCTAGGACTGCTTTTTCAGCCAGCATCCAAACTGCTCCCACAAACAATTTTTAAAAGCTTCCAAACCACATGCTAAGGTAGTGTCCCAGCAGCAACCCCACTCCTGGAACAAAGACCTGGCTTACTCACTGTCTCATGCCTGAAACACCCACAACTTAAAGGAGGAGTGATTTACATTGGCTCAAGTTTCATTTCATAGTTGGCTGACAGGACAGCATTGCAGAAGAAATCTGCTAACAGCAAGATGGTAGGAAAGCAGAGAGGTCAAGGGAGAAACCAGGAAGATAAATATAACCTATTTATAAGAGGTGGCCAAGTGATCCACCTCTTCCATCCAGGCCCACACCTCCTGACATAAGTCAGCTATAATGTCCTTAGAATCCAATCACCTTCCATAGGTCCAGCCTGTGATCGTGTGAGGCTTTAGGGAAACATCTAGATACAAACCAAAACTTAGGAAAAGCAAACATGGACCATCAAAATGCATTGCACTTGTAACCCACTGAGACAGAAAGCAGATTGGTGGTGGCTGGGGAAAGGGGAGAGGAAATGAGGGATCACTGATCAAGGGGTACAGTGATGAAGTAGGGATGATAAATATATCTTCAAATTAGACAGAAGTGGTGGTTCCACAACCTTGTGAGTATACTAAATGTCACTTTTGAATGGTTAATTTCATGTTATGTGGACTTTACAACAATAAAAATAAATGCTATACTTAAGCAGTATAAATGCTATACTTAACCAGTATAAGTGTCCCAAGTCAGCTCTGATAGAGCCAACTACACTCTAGCCTTGACAGCAGCTTTGACCATGTAAAGGAAAGAAGAGATTCCAGAGAAAAATTCAGAGTTGGAGGGAGCACTACATTGAGAAGTATCTGGGAGTTTCTCTCTTCAGTCAAAGGTAGGAGAGTTGCCCTTCCAGATGCTGAGTGCCAGTGGAAGCAAGAAATAAGGTGTGGACAGAATGGAGTTTGCAAGCTAGCTGTTCATATGCTCCCCAAGCATCCCTAAGTTCTGGGAGGAAATGTATTTCCTACACTGCCCCCTGTCAGCCCTCCCTCCACATACACTGAGAAGAGAAGATTAGATTCCAGACAAAGGGACTCCGGCTATCAGGAGGAACTGAAGAGTGGTTGAGGGCAGGGCCCAAATGGTTCCTCCGGAGATGGCATTCTAACACCTGCTATCCTGAAAACAGTTGTTAAGAACTTATAGGTCCCATAGAGGAGACTTGCAATGAAATGCTCAGAGAAGCACACAAATTCTCATCCTCTCCTCTCCCTTCTGCAAGTTCTCAAGCATGGGAAGAGAAAGGGGCCAACTAGAGTGACACGAAGAGCGGCCACACCCTGCCTCAACCCAGACCTCTAGCTTGAGGCAGGTTGGTCCTGGGGATGTTACATCCCACTCAGCATAAGCCCTAGACTGCTCTGGATGGATTTTTTCTTTCTTTCTTTCTTTTTGGTACCAGGGATCGAACTTGAGACCTTGCATTTGCAAGGCAGGCAGTAGAACCACTGAGCTAAATCCACGGCCCTGGATTTTTTTTTTTTTTAACTAACAGTTGTATAAAGGAGATATGGCATTATTCTCCAAAACATACAGGGATAAAAAATAGAATCATTTCATGCTAGTATTCCATGAAGTTCAAACTATTAAGTAAATTAATCTACAACTTTATTTTTTAAAAGAATTTTTAGTATTATCTGCAATGCTAAGGATGGAACCCAGGGCCTCACACATGCTAATCAAGTGCTCTACCACTGAGCTAGGACTCTAGCCCTAAACTGCTTAATCTGAATCTGTTTTCTTATCTGTAAAATGGGGAAAGCCATTCCCTCTTGTTGGGTGCTTAGGAATGTTCAATAAAACAACATTCCTGAAGTACCTGATATATAAGTTGTCATTAAAACATAGCACAGAGTAACAGCTTTCAGAAAGCAAGATACTCTTCTGGGCAGAAGCACATATCCTCTGGGGAAGCTGAGATGCCTGCACAAAGGCTCAGACTTTCTCTTCTGCTGGGACATTGATATTATTTTCAGTAAAGAGACCCAAGCCTCACTCAGTCAAACTGGGGAGAAAACCAGTGGCATTCTTTGAGTGGTGGTCACATTATGAATATTCATCGTGATGATGATTATGGTAATGAGACTGCAAGTGTTTCTTTTCTACAATTCTTCAAAAGGGAAATATGTTTCCATCCATGGGGTGCCAAGAAATGTAGATATTGGCAGTAATCTGCCTTTCTGCAGATCATAAGAGGTGTGCTATTTGTGGAGAAACTAAAAATAACAACAATAATACTAAAACTGTGCCAGGAATGTAGCTCAGAGGCACCACACCTATCTGGCAAGTACAAGGTCCTGAGTTTGATTCCTGGTACTACTACTACTACTACTACTAATGATAATAATAATAATAATAAAACTACTTGGTATGGACTGAACTATACCCTTCCAAAAAAACACATGTTGAAGCCCCAATCATAAAATAATTAGAGATAGGACATTTATGGAAGTAATTAAAATTGAGTGAGGTCATAACAGTAAGAGCCTGATATGATATGATTGATCCTCTTAATCAAAAAGACAGGAGTGAGATGACCTCTCTGCCATAAGAGGGCACAGCAAGCCAGGAAGGGAGCCTTCACTAGGAACCAAATCTGCCAGCACTTTTGTCTAGAACCTCCTTATCTCCGGAACTGTGAGGATAAATATCCCTTTGTCTAAGCCACACAGCCTATGGGGTTTCGTTATATAGCAGCCCAAGCTGATGGAGCCAACACCAATCAGTCTACTCGTCTGCACCAGCATGCCCCATTTAGAGCCAGGCCTGGTGGCGCACACTTGTAATCCCAGCACTCGGGAGGCTGAGGCAGGAGGATCGCTGTGAGTTCAAGACCAGCCTGGGCTACATAGCGAGTTCCAGGTCAGTCTCAACTACATAGTAAGACCCTGTCTCAAAAAACAAACAAACAAAAAACAAGAGTGCCCCAACTATTCTGAATAATGTCATTGAGAAAATACTTTCTGAATTGTCCTTCCAAGACTAATAAGGACTTGGGGTGCAGCTCAGTGGTAGAGTGCTTGAGACCTTGAAATTGTTCCCCAGCACTGAAAAACAAAAAAATGTGGGAATCAGCCAGGTATGGTGCAACAACCTACAGTCCCAGCTACTTGGGAGGCTGAGGCAGTAAAATCACCCAAGCCCATGAATTGCAAAGCAGCTAGGGCAACACAGTACCTACCTCAAACAAACAAACATTATAACTGCCATCACCAAGAACTCGGAAGATACAATGTCGAGTGAAATAAACCAGACACACAAGCTTAAATACCATATGCTATCTCTCATCTGAGTAAGGCCAAGTGAAAATAAAATAATAAAGGATGGATAGAAAGAGACACAGGGTTGGATCTCTTGTGACAGGGAAGGGGTCCAAGGGAACAAGGGCAAGATGTGAGGAGGAGAAGGGAAATAAGTAGAAGAATGATAAGCCACATACAGACACCTAATAACCTCAGTTAATGTAAACATCAACAGTCATAACCTGAACTAAGGTAAATAATATTACCATGAGTGAAAATTGGGATAGGACAACTAGAAGGAAGGAGAAAGAAAGGAAAGGGAAAGGGATTTAAAGAAAGAAGAAATAAACTGTGTTATGTCTACGTACCCTTTTCCCAAGATGATTGTAAACTGCATATAGTAAAAACATGTACTAATGAAAAGTTTAAAACGTTTAAAAAATGCCACTTTCTTCCTTTATTTATTTATTTGGTACTGGGGATCAAACTCTGGACCTTGCACTTGAGAGATAGGCAGAGGCACAAATACCACTTTAAAAAGTGAAAAAATACCTAAACCAGGCGTGGTGGTGCACGCCTGTAATCCCAGCACTCGGGAGGCTGAGGCAGGAGGATCGCTGTGAGTTCAAGACCAGCCTGGGATACACAGTGAGTTCAGGTCAGTCTCAACTACATAGTGAGACCCTGTCTCAAAAACCAAAAAAATAAATAAATAAATAAGTGATAAAATAGCAGTATAAAAGTCAATACACATTTATAGAGTAAATTTTATATTTTATATAGTAAAAACCTTGCAAGCAATACTACGTATTATTTAGGTGCACATACACATTAACCAAAACACAAAGACTTTCCTAGAAATTTAAGATAAATTTTTCTCGGATGGGGAGTAGAGAAGAAAGATGAAGTTCATAGACATAAAGTTGACATTTCATTTCTTAAGTCAATACACATTTATAGAGTAAATTTTATATTTTATATAGTAAAAACCTTGCAAGCAATACTACGTATTATTTAGGTGCACATACACATTAACCAAAACACAAAGACTTTCCTAGAAATTTAAGATAAATTTTTCTCGGATGGGGAGTAGAGAAGAAAGATGAAGTTCATAGACATAAAGTTGACATTTCATTTCTTAAGCCGGGTGGTTCATATACTATTCCCTCTAGTTTTTGTATAATTTACACGTTGCCTTCAAAAGGCCACATCACTCAGTCGAGGAGCCTGCTGTCTCACCCACACTGGAACAGGCCCACTGAGAGACTCGCTCTGTTTTCTGGGACCTTGGTCCCCTTCTGGCCTGGAGACACGACCTGGCCTGGAACTCTAGGGAACACCAGGCTGTTCAGGATGACTGAGCCCAAGTCTGGTAGCTAACAGGGCAAGGGACGTGGCTGAGCAGGTGCGCGGTGGCTGGGTTGTGAAGGGCCACGCTGGGCTTTTTGTGAAGACCACAGCCATCAGGATAGATCAGAGGCTTGACAACCGGAAATGGATGATACTGGAGGTGACAGTAGGGTGGGTTGCTCGGGGGGAAATGGGCAGTTCCAGCCCTGTGGCAGTCTGCTGTAGGATGATAGCCCATTCCAGCCCGAGGTGGAGTTTTCCTGGATAAAAATGGAAGCAGCCAGCGATTGCTATTTATAAAAATAACTACAAAGGCTTGACAACCCAGAGAGAATGCTGAAAAAGTAAATTGAAGGCTGTTGGGAAAATGCTTAGTGATTCCCATCTTCAAAGCATTTCTGAGACATGAGCTCACGTATCCTCCTTCCGGAGAGAAACAGGGGGAAGCAGGAAGGGGGAGGGGAGGTACAAAGTCCGGTGACCCGGAGGATGTTCTCACCGGTGCCTGTCAGAAGCTCGCTCTTGGCTCTGCTCCTCCACCCGGACTCCTCGCACCCTGCCTGGTGTGGAGTGAAAAAGGCTGGGGCAGCCGCAGGGAGGGCAGAGCGGGCAGGACACACTGGTGGCCTTGCTGGGTCACCACAAGCCTCCCAGCCCACTAAGATGCAGGGGGTGGGCAGTCTGAGCTGCGGGTCAGGGCTAACAGAGCTGGAGAGGCAGCTGAGGTACATGGGACTTAACCTCCAAATTGGCACAGGAGGAGCCGCGGTGCAAACCCCAGGTGGGAGAGGACTTGACAAGGTGACAGGTAGGGAAAAGAGGGGAGCAGGCAGACGGGAAGTAATGCTGGAAAGTGAGCCAGAGGCCAGTGCTGGGCCAGGGATTTAGCTCAGTGGTTCCACTGCCTGCCTCACAACCACAAGGTCCTGAGTTCGATCCCCAGAACAAACAAACAAAAAATGACTACAGAAGCCAGTGCTAAGCGACCACTTTTGTGAACCCTGCACACCTCAGGTGTCAAGCCGCGGCCTCTTTGCCACAGAAAGAAACCCAAGCTGTCTCAAGGAGGCATCTCAGTGAGCAGCAATGCTGGGACTGGAACCCAGCTTGCTAGGTTCATGCCCCAGTTCCTGGCAAAATGCAGCTCAAAGTACCCCCTCCAGAAGCCTTCCCCACTGCCCCTGGAAGGAAAGAGCAGTTTTGTGTCTATAGCAGCCCAGCGTTGACTAAACACATCTAAATTGTTCCTGAAGTTGTAGGGGGAGAGCTTTGGCCCGCGAAGTCCCAACAGACCAGGCTCAGGCATTCGTCCCATGATGCCACGCAGTGGTGTGGCAGGAAAGGAGCTTTAACTCGCATGGCCATGCCTGGAAGTACTGGTAAAGAGGACTAAGATCTGTCTTTGAAGGGCTGAGAAAAGCTTTGGGGCTTTCTAGAAAAGGAGAATAAAGGTGAGATAGAGGGTTTACAAGATGTGGTTATTTGCATAGCCGGCAGAGTAGGTAATCATGGTCCAATCATGGGGCAGTTGGTCAATATCTCAGGACTGGCTTGTGAGGCCCTAGGAAAGCCAACACTGCCTTTGGGAGCAGGTCAGTCCCACCATGAAGTGACAGTTCCAGCTTTGGATGACAGCCTCATTCCCAACATGGGGGAACTGCTCATGTTTATGGGGGTGCCGCAGTATGGGGTGCTTGGCTTGTCCTAGAATCTGGTGACAATAGATTTAGGACAATACTGGAGACTTCTAGGCATCTCCCCAGGGGCTGTAGAACTGGACATTGTGAAAAACTGACAATTGTGAAAACTACAAATCCTGAAAAAGTATTTTTAGTTGCTCTTATCTTAATGTCTTCAGTTTCAAGGCAGGAAGACTAGGTAAACCTTGTATTACTAGTTTTCAGACAGACACTCCTTAAGCAATTAATGTGCGTATGTGCAGAGCTGAGCATGAATCTGATCCAAAGCTTTAAAGAAATAAAGGAGACAAATATAAAAATGAAGGCTGAGATACCAAGCTTCAACTTGCTTTTAGTTGCCCATTGGGTATCTATCTGGAGGCCCAGCCTCTAAGACTCTGTATCAGTCTCACTGGAGATTGTGGCTCCTTGCTTACTGTCTCCCACTAGAATCCTAGCTTCCCCAAACAGCCTCCACAGCCCAGGCAATAACTAGCTCACAGCAGGTGTTCCCTAGTATTTAGCTCGCCAGGTATCCTGCAAGACAACCTCTCACTGACAGAGACTTTCCCTGGGTCTAGGTCAGCCTCTCAGGAGTGAGAAACACACCGGCCAGTAGCTCAGGTCAGGCAGCCATCCCTGTGGCTAAGAGGAAGGTGGCCCAACCTGTAGGTGGCACTGATCAAGAGTTCCAAGACAAAGATAAACTTTGCCCACATGTGGCGTGCACAGCATGTAACAGAGAGGACTGAGCATCTGAGTCACAGGTGCTGGCCGTACATCAGTATACAAAAGATCTTAGAGCTACCATTATAACAAGCCTAAGGGGAGATGGGCAACACCCAAAACAACCAATAAGGAGGTATAGTTCCCCAGCACCATACACATAAAAAGAGAAGTGTGAATAAGGCAATCTCAGAGAGGGTTCTGTGCTGGGAAGAAAATAAAAGAAATATAGGGTGAGCTGTCTTCTCCCAGGAGCCAACACTGGAGCCATCGCTCTCAGAGACCACTCCAACTTGCTGACTATTCAAGTCCCACAGTGCTCAGCAAGGGTGAAAATTGGGCCTGTACTCCATGTACCCAGACCTTAAAACGTTGCCTCACCTTCATAGGGCTGCACATTTTCTCCAGCCTCTGTGGTGGAAGATTCTTTCACTGCCTTCAACAGAAGGCGTATTTGTGTGTGTACATATGCTTGGGAGAAATTTACTGAAAAGATGTGGGTACGAGACCAGCTGGCAGCACTTCCCATGCCAGGATAATCTTCTAGCAATCTGCCCAAGAGCTCTCATTTGCAATGCCTGAATCCCAGTTGAAGAAATGGCAGTAAGGAATGCATAGGGGCAAATTGGCCCTTACCCCAGAGCTCCATATGCCCCCAGAGAAAGGGAGTTCCTGACCTTGGAGAGGGGAATGTAATAAAGCTTTTCCAGGGTCTTTGGGCAATGGGTCTGGTCCAGAGTGCAGATTCCACATTCTGAAGGGCAAGAGAGAAATACAATTATAGAATTCCAGGATCTCTCTCCTAGTCTCCTTCGAAAAGGCCTTTTCCTAGAGCCTCAATTGTTGTACCTACTCAATGGGTAGAATTTCTACCACTTTCTCATAAGTAATGTTTTATTCAAACATTAAATCTCTGTTGATCTTCAAGTGTGCAATGCATAGTAATGCTAAACAGAGACGGAAGGGATGAAAGGAGTTTTGAGAGTTCATGCACATGTTTACCTCTTCCTTCCCTTCTCTCCTCCCTTCTTTCTTCTTTTTTTTCCCATTGGTTTCTCTTCATGGTTAATATAAGAGCTGAAAACAACACTCACACAGCAAGGGGCAAGATATGCTGGGACCCCAAACTGGAAAAAGAAAGGAAAAGATACCACGCAGTGGGCAAAAAAAAAAAAAGTCACATTGTCCCAAGGATGTCCTCATTCTAGTACACAGAATCTGTATGTTAGCTTTCTTCACAGAAGGGAAATTAAGGTTGAAGATGGGGTTAAGGGTGTTCATCAACTGTCACAAAGGTAGAGATTACTCAGGAAGGCTGGTGTAATCATGGGGTCCTTACAGTGAAAGAGGGGGCAGAAAGAAATGTCAAGATGATGCTATGTGAGAAAATGCCTCCCTATCCTTGCTGGCTTTGAAGAGGGAGGAAGGGGCCAAGGGCCGGGAAATGTAGGTGGCCCCAAAAGTTGAACATGGCAGGGAAAGAGTTTGTCCCTCCTAACCTCTAGTCTACTTTGATTTTAGCCCAGTGAGACACATTTGGGACTCCCACAGAAATGAAAGATAATAAATTTGTACTGTGGAAACTACTACGTTGTAATTATATTGTAATTATTACAAGAACAATCAGAAATTGAAGCAGAGAGAGAGAGAGGGAAAAGGAAAGGTTGACAAGAAAGAAGGCAGAGAAGACATGAAGTAGTGAGCTAGAGAAAAAGGCAATTCTGGGGTCAGGAGTGCCAGGCAAAATTGGATCCAGTTCTTCAAGGGGCACCATGGTTCTTGGGATGAGGAGGGCAAAAGGTATCTCCCTGGCTTGCCATTCTCATGCTCAGGACCACCACGTAATTGCAAAATGAAAATAAAGGTCATTTGTGTAAAATTATTAAAATACTTTGAGACAATAGGCTCTTTGGAGCATGAGGCCCCCTGTGCTTGCCCAGGGCTCACCCTACTTGTGGTCACTGGTGTCTGCCTGTAGGAATGGGCCGTTCAGATTTTATGTGGGCTCTGGGTGGTGGCTAAGCCTCTTGTCTGTTGAAGCCCTTGGCTCCTTGAGCCTGTTTCCCGCATGACTGAGCTCTGCCCTTGACCTAAGACCTTCTGAGGAGTATAAGCCTGATCCACATGAACACAAGCATACCTCATTTTATTGTGCCTTGCTTTATTGCAGTCCTCAGATACCGTGAAATATTCTTTTACAAACCAAAAGTTTCTGGCAACTCCACATCAAGAAAGTCTATTGGCATCATGTTTCCAACAGCTCAGATGTCTGTTAGCATTTTTTAGCAATAAAGTATTTTTTAATTGAGGTATGTACATTGTTTTTTAGCTATGATGCTACTGCATATTTATTAGGTAACACTAGGGTGTAAACGGAACTTTTAGATGTGCTGGAAAACCAAAAGAATCATGCGGCTTGCTTCATTGCAGTGCTTGTGTTATTGCAGTAGTCTGGAGCTGAACCACAGTATCGTGAAGTGGACCAGCAGGCACCTCTTCCCACTCTCTGCCTGTCCGTCCCACAGAGCTGTCCCTTCCAGGGTGGCTGTGGACTCTTCAGCACCATCAGGGGGCCCATAGGAAGGTCCGAGAGAGGTTGAATTGTAGGCAGAAATCAGAAGCAGAATTTCTGCCTTACATAAGAACAAAACAAATGGACATGCTGTTCCTAAAACATCTATGTTTCTAGGGTTTAGAACCCTAATTTATGTTCCTTCTGGAAAAACATGCATCATTGCAGAACAAATAGTCCTTATCAGGGAGTCTTAGGATGGACTCCTGAAAGTGATGTGCATTTTTCCCCCAATTCCTGTGGGTGAAAGATTCAGCCACATTTGGTGCCACACAGACCAGCCTCCCTGACACTCCCTGCCCCGGCCTAGGGCAATATGATGGCTTAAGCGGGGTCTCTGTCCTTCACTCTTTCTCAGTGGGGGTAAGAGGCTCTTATCATTTCCCCAAAGTCTAATTCTTTGCTGCTTCCAAGGGAATGAGGGTGGCATTTCAGAGGAAAGGGCCGTCTCACTCTTACTGTTCCCACATTGTCCGTGCCACGTGACCAGCTTGGTATCGATACCAATTCCCCACCCCCACCCCACCTCCATACTTACCAGTACTGCCTGCCGCCTGGAGGGGCCCAGAAAGACAGACTGTGCAGAGGAAAGGAGGGAAAGTGAAAAACAGGTGAAGAGAGGAAGAAAGAAGAATAAAACATTGCCGATGAATAGGGATCAGTAAGCACCCACTTTGGAAGCACCCTGAGGAATAGGTAAGCATCTACATGTAGCCCATAGCCACAGAGAGCTTCCGGTTTAGCTTTAGAGTTGACCCTCTTCCTTTTCTATTCAAACCCACTCTACTTCCCCCGCCTTCTTTACTGCTAGCAAAGTCCTGATATTTTCTATAAAAGCAATTTTAAAAATTGAAATATAATATTGTGTTCCCAAACACCTGGCAACATCGCGTGATATTGTGTATCACCTGGCAATATTGCTAAAATGCAATTTCCAATTCAGCGGATGGTAGGACATGAGATGGTAGGGCATCCTAGAAGATTTGATGCTGCTGGATTTGGACCACTCTTTGAGTAGCAAGGGTATGAAGAAAGGTATAAGTCACATGCACACAGCTTGATGGTGAATACACTCATATAGTCATAACCCAGATGAAGAAAATAGACAGGGCTGGTACTGTAGCTGAGTGATACAGTATATGCTTGGCATGTACACAGCCCTAAGATCCATCACTAGCACCATGAAGGGGAGGGGAGGGGAGAGAGGGGAAGAGAAGGGAAGGGAAGGGAACACTTCTTGTATCCCAGAAGCTGTCCTTGTGTCCCCTTTCATTTCTACCCCCATCCATTTCCCCAAAGGAGACAACACCCCAGAGTTCTATCACCACTGATCAGTGTGGCTTATTTTAAAACTCTATGTAGAATGTACTCTTTGGGTTAAAGTCAAGATTAATCAGGTGTCCGGCTTCTATGAGGCCGTGTGCTCAGGGAAGACGACAGACTTTGATTGCTGTGAGCCACGTGTGGGCATCCCATTGCCTTTGTCAGTGATTGTCTACATCAGGGAAAGTGGTATAATTCTGGCCAATGAGGACAGTCTGCTGGGGTCTGCTGGAAAAGTTGTCCTTGTTGAAATAGATGCACCAGAGGAAGAAATCTGTCTCTATTTGATATTCTCATGTCTGAATTTGTGGTGGTCAACTGAGAAGCAGGAAGGGAAATGGCTGGGTTATAACGTCCGTGTCCTAAGGATAGAAGAGGGACATGGGACGAAGGAATGAGTGAGGCAAGGGCAAGGGGAAGGACACTCACATGAAGCCCAGCGGTGAAGTAAGTCAAGACATCTCAACACTCGAGATAATTTTGTAAATAAAAATTTCTATTTAAAAAAGTCCGCAATGAGCTGGGTGTGGTGGTACATAACTGTAACCTTAGCTACTCAAAAGGCCAAGGCCAGAGGACTGCAAATTCAAGGTCAGAAACTTACTGAGAGCCTGTCTCAACATGAAAATTAAAAAGGGTTGGGGTCACGGCTCCATGGCTGACAGCTTGCTAGCATGTGCCTGAATCAAAAAGAAACGTAATACTGCTCCTGTCTTTGCTTAAAATTTTAATATTTGGGCCAGGGATTTAGCTCAGTGGTTCCACCGCCTGCCTTGCAAGTGCAAGGACTCGAGTTTGATCCCCAGTACCAAAATAAATAAAGAAAATAAATAAAAAAGAAGTAAAATTTTGCTATTTTGTTCACTATTATCTTTTTATATTTTTCATTTTTAAAATATTATATTAAATGTTATTCATATTGATCAAATTTGCTGACCTCTTAAATCTTATGTGCAAGGCAAAATGGCTCACTTACCTCACCTTGTGCCCACCCCGAGTGGAAAAGTGAAAATTCTAGAAGTGTTTTACCTTTTCACATATGTAAGTAATAAAAGTTTTCTCTGTTTAAATTACTTTAAGGTGGGGTTTATTTCTTATATCTCAAATCATAATAACAAATACAAGTCCAAACTCATTTCAAATTGGCTGAAACAATGAACTAAGGTACCATCTCACATTTCAGAGGACAAAGGAGGCACAGGTCAATCCGGGCCCTGACTTTCTTTCTATTTATTTATTTGTTTATTTGGTACTGGCGATTGAACTCTCAACCTGGCCCACAGCCCTGGCCCTGGCTTTCTTTCTCTCTCTTTCTAGCAATATTTTCCACCATGTTTGGCTAAAGGTCAGAGTTGTATACTAAAAACTTTCTCTAGTTCGGTCCCAGGTCCCTAAGCATAGAACTTCCAAAAACTTCAGAATTTCCTAAGGGATAAGAGTGCTTTTGTTATTCATGAGTGCTATAGTTTGGGGTTTATTTATTTATGTATTTATTTTTAGGCAGGCTGGCCTCAAACTCACACTGATCCTCCTGCCTCGGCGTCTTCAATGCTGGGATTACAAGCGTGCACTACGCATGTCTGGCAAGTGGGTTCTTAATAAACCCATGTACTGAAAGCCCCCACCCCCATCTCTGGCACTATTGGAAAGTGGTAGAACCTTCCAATGTGGGCCCAGTAGGAGCAAGTTAAGTCACTGAATGTGCTCCTCGAAGGGAGCTGTGGGACCCCGATCTCTTCCTTCCTTT
Organism: Fukomys damarensis; assembly: GCF_012274545.1. Taxonomy (NCBI): domain Eukaryota; kingdom Metazoa; phylum Chordata; class Mammalia; order Rodentia; family Bathyergidae; genus Fukomys; species Fukomys damarensis. The sequence continues at coordinate 9,311,486 of NW_022900941.1, read as the reverse complement.
TTCACTTCCCAGCCACCAAGAAGTGAGCAGCTCTGTGACCACATGCTCGATGTCGTGCTGTGCTGTCTCAACGCAGACCCAAACCAGGCACTGAAACCTCCAAGTCTGTGAGACAAATAAAAGTTTCTTCTTTATAAGTTGATGAGCTCACACAGTTTTGTACAGTAACGAAAGCTGACTAACACGGAGCCCTGTGGATCTCACCTGAACAGATGCAAATGAGAAGGCTCAGGACGGAGCTGATCACCAGGAAGACCAACGTTGTGATGAGAGGGCTGGACTTTGAGCCAGCCCAATTTCCAGGAGAGGGAGGAGACAGGAGTTCGTTCATGCAGCCAATATCCAACAAACCACACCTGTGTCATGAAACCCTAATAAACACTGGGCATCGAAGCACACGGGAGCTTCCTGTCTGAGGAGCACATTGATGTAGTGATAGAACAATACATCCCAGTTCCACAGGGAAGGGGCCGGGAAGCTCCTCACCTGGGACCCTCATAGACCTTGCCCTGTGTTCTTGATTTAAGTCCTTCATGATAAAACTACTATCATAAGTATAGGATTTACTGAGGTCTGTAAATCAGTCTAACAAACTGTTGAAACTGAGTGGTTATGGGAATCCCTAGATTTGTAGCCAGCTGGTCAGAAATGCAAGAGGCTTGGAAGCCCACCCACTAGTGGCTTAGGTAAAGTAGAACAATTTGGAGGGTTCTGTGTCCTCTGTGTAGAGTCTACACTGAATCCAGGCGAATTCATACTTGTATTTGTGTTTGAGGAAGTGTATGTCAGTGTACCAGTTGGTGCCAGAACTGCTGAGATCGGAGAAATCAGTTTCCCCAATCATGAGATGCCTCCAGCCCCAGTGTACCTACTAGTTTATATCCAGCAAGAGAGAAGCGGTTCTTGCAAAAATGGAATAAACAATTTTTCCTTTGGCCTTAGTGTCCTCACAGTGTCATCCTAGACCTAAGACAATACCAAGAGACTGTCACATGTTGATGGATTTAAACCCAGATTCTTGGACCAATCCATGGCAAGCACAAGGTATGACTGTGTTTGGATTAGTGTAATCGATCTGCCTCCAAGAGTTAGAAACTGGGTCATTGTTCCTTGGCCCATATCAACTATACTGAGGAGTAGTAAATAACTAAAAGCTTAAAGTCTACTAACAAGGGAAAGGGGACTAAATAATGGAAGCTAGGGAGACCACCAACAGTATGACACCACATGAAAAGGAGAAGGGCCTTGACTCGAATCCCAACTTAACGTATTTACCTGTTGTGGGAATGGAGTCAATCCATTTTCTTATCTGCAAAAGGGGGATGATGATATCTACTTGACATAACTGTTTATGAGGGTTAAACAAAATTGCAGTGTCTGACATACAGTAGGTAAGTAAATACATAGTGTCTGACTTATAGTGGGTACATTTTTAAATGTATAATCTGATATCCACTAGGTAAATAATTGAAGCATGATGTCTAACTGTTTCTGTGACCAAATACCTGAGAGGATCAACTTAGAGGAAGAAAGATTTCTTTGAGCTCCATCAGGGTCACAGATTTCAGTCCATTGGGGTCACTTGGCTCTGTTTTCTCTGGGCCATGGTCTGGCAGAATGGTAGTAGAGCAAAGCAGCTGACCTCATAGTGAGCAGGAGACGGAGAGAGACAAAGAGAGGAGAGAGAGAAAGGCTCCAGGGAAAAGATATACTCTTCAAAAGCACATCCCCAGTGACCTGCTTTTTCTAACTAGGCCCAACCTCCTAATAGGAATCCATCAACAGATTAAACCATTGATGAGGTGACCACCATCACAATCCTGTAACCTCTTTAGGCCCCACCTCCAAACATTGCTGCAGTGGGGATCAATACATGAGTGTCTGGGGGACCCTTTCCATTTAAAACTTAACATTGACTGTGCTAGGAACATAATGAAATGTGTAGCACCGAACCTATAGTAGAGCCACAATTAAATGCATAGTGTCTGACACATAGTAAGCATGCAGATATAGTTCCCTCACTCAACCTCCCTTATACGCAGACTTCCAAGGTGCTAAGTGCAGCCTTTTAATCTTTGAATTAATCTGCACGGTGCCTGGTACAAGGTGAGCATTTCATAGATACTTACTAAATGAACGGACAAGAGATCACTGCCCTGAGTGAGTGGAACTTTTTTCTTCTGCCTAATACTAAGAATTATGCAAGTAACCATGTGGTCCGTTCTTTCTTTAGCACCAGGAAAATTGTAGGTAGCTGACTAAATTTGAATTTCAACTCTCAACAATTTGTCTTTCATTGTCTACACATCTGTGCCTCTGAGTTAATCTTGATTTTTATTCCCATTTTCTTTGGGCCTGCTTTTCTACCTCTTCTTGTTTTCCCAGCACCATTGTGTTGTAGGTGTCCTTGGTGTAAGCCATCTTTGTTAAAAGATGGGGGAAAACCACACAAGTAGACAAATCAAATCCTAGCTTAAAAAAAGAAACAAACAAAAAAGCTGCTAAGAAATATTGAAGCCTTTCCGCCATTAGTAACTGAACTCGTTCCCAGGCTGGTCTGAGCAGCACTGAGACTTTCCTTCAGGCTTTGTTCCAAGGGGTAGGGGGCTCCAGGGGAAATACTGCAGCCTGAAAGACGTCCAAGGAAAAAGGCTTCTTTTAGAGGCGAGCCCACATTACATAGTTGGCAGCGCTAAGGCTACCGTTCTCCCAGCTTTCAGGGGAAATGAAAGACATTCCCCCCATAGCTTCCCTTCCAAGCCCTACAGCTGGAAGGGCAGGAGAGCCAAGTTCCGCCCTTCTCAATGCAGTTGTCAGTCGGATGCCAGGATCTGCTGATAGATTAGCCAAACATACAACACAAGAAAACGGCCCATCACGCATCTTTCTGCTTATCCATCATTAAATGCTCCATTTAACCCAAAAGGACCTGCCTTTTTCTTTCTTCTTCTTCCTTAGCTCAAGGAGAACACAACTACGGAGAGTTTAAGGGGAAAATTACATAGGAACGTCAAAGAAAAGAACAGGATTTCTGGTCAGACCTCTCATTTTTAATTCTGTACCTGAGGCTGTTTGTGCTGCACAGAATCTGAGAACTGGAGGGGACCACGGGGATTCCCTTGAGTCACTTCTTTTTTCTACAGATTGCGAAGCAGATGCCCAGAGGGAAAAAGTGACTCATTCAAGGTCACATAACCCACTGAGGGCAAGGGTAGGACTAGAATGAGCAGGACTATTACCATAGCACCTGTCTCCTAATCCACTCTTTCAACAACGTACTTTTCCTCCTTGCTAGATCCACATCACTCAAGTCCTAATTCACTCTCTAAACTGTGTACTTTATAGTACTATATGCTTGTTCACAAACCTTTATAAGAGATGTATTGATTCAAAGAGATGATGATGCCCTCGCAGAATGACAAACTACAGCTCTGACTCGCTTCTTCCATGTTATTTTTAAACCAACAATCCAAATAGCAAAATGAAAGGGCCCAGTTTATTTTTCTTGTCATACAGAATGGAATAGTTTATAAGCAGTCATTCCCCAACTTACAAATAAGCTGTGTCCTAACAGTTTGTTTGGAATTTGCTATTTAGAATACAGGATGTGTGTTCTTCCCAGGAAGTCACATGGTCCAGTGTGGGCAGAACCCCAGACCAGGTCACAGAGGCCGACTTAACCAATAAGTAACCACAGTGGAGTCAAGGCGGGCCTTCACCATATTGTCCCACAGCCCACATTTGAGGTGGAATAGTGGAAACAGCCAGCCCGCCCAGGCCCCAGTGGGAAGACACCCCCCACCCCAAGAGCCTGGGAGGAGCTGAGAGTTTAGCCTAGGTAACAGCCAGGAAGCCAGGGCTGGCAGTATAGATCCACAACAGAGGATATGTTCAACACGTGCAAGGCCAGAGAGTTCCCCCCTCCCCAGCATAAAAAAAAAAAATTAAAAAATAACTTGAAAGGTAGATGCTGTATAGAACTGGGAGCTACGGCGATCTTTGGACAGAAATGGAACTGCTTTCCAGTCACATTTGCTACTGAATAGCAGGACAAGTATCTTACCTCCCTAAGTTATAAGGACCAGTTGAGACACCGAATCTCCAGGGCCTGTTATAGGATCTTACCTGTGTCAACAAGCTCTCATTTATTGCGGGAGCTTTTATGCACATGAGAAGGCTGGTCTCTGGCAGTTCGGAGATCTGAGATGTTCCCTCTAAAAAAGTGGAATCTGGGGTGGGGCAAGGGTCCTGCCTCAGCCTTCTGTGCAAGGAGTAGTCAGGGAATCTGGGTTCTCAGATCCCATACTTGCCTGCAGCAGTAGAAGAAGCAGCAGCTGTGGTCCCACCTCTGGTTTAGGGGAGGTGGCAAGACCCTGGGTGTGGGCAGGGCACACAGTGGCTACTCTATGCAACCCCATTATAAAAAGGGCTGAGTCCAGCAGTGTGCAATCATAAAACAGCCTCAGTCTGCCTCCTGCCCTCTGCAATCATTCTTCCCATTCCCTAGGGACATTTTTGGCAGCTCCCCCAGTGCTTCTGGGCCCTTTTGAGTCTCACTTTGGTGACTAAAATGTCTAAGTCATGATATAATCAAATTTTAAAAGTTGTGTTTTGAGCATCAGCCGTCTCCTCTCACAAACCCGGGTCTGCTTCCGGCCTCTAAGTCACACAGAGAGGGACCAGGTCTGTGTTGCTAGTGTTCTTTCTCTTGGTCCCACTCCCAGCCTCACACTCACTAGCTGGGTTTTGGAACGTCTGAGGTCAGGCCTAGAAGTGGAGGGAGGACACAGCGACATGGCCTAGCATGCAGTCCCCCAGTGTCTGGAGCAGAGGAGTTAGTGCAGTCTGGGGCATACGGCTGAAAGGAGGACACTCCAAGTCTCTCGCACTTGCCGTGGGGTGAGAGGCTTCCCCTAAGAATATGGAACCCAGCTGTTCCAGTTAGCCCAAACTAAGGAGTCTCGCGGGTTGCCAGGTTTCTAGTGCTAAAGCTGATAGTCCCAGGCAAACCAGGAGGAGTCTATCACCCTAGCAGAGGAAGAGGGCACATCCCACTACCCCTCTCTCCCACGCAGTCCTTTTTTCCTGAGCCTTCAGCCTGGACTGACCCAGGATAGACCTGACAGGGCAGGCTTATCCTGCCTTAGCAGATCCTACATGGATCTACCTTCATGTAGATTCTCAGAAAATTCTAAATGTTCGTCTCTGGAGCCTATGCCCAAGTAGACTCATCCTCAGATACACTAGAGGCATTTCTAGTGCTATGGTGAATCCTGAACAGAACAGTGCTACTAGATGTTTCAGAACATCTCACCAGGGACCCTCAAGAGAGCAACTAACTGTACAGCTTGATATAGGGGTGGCCTGGGTTGACATCTTAACTAATCCCCTCATGGTCTTGGCTGTGTTACCTGGAGCATCTTAATTAGCATTTCTGTGCCTCAGGTTTTTCACCTGTAAAATGGCTTGATCATGGTACCTGCCTTATAGCAAAATGTATACGATTATAAGAGTTAATTTATGTAACACTATCTGGGACATGGGTAACCACCCAATGAATGTTGGCTGCTATCAACATTATTATAGCAAGCTAGTAACTTTAATAAGTTTCAGATCTGCTGCAGGCATACTTTCGTAAGTTATTTTCTTAATTTTAATACAAATTGATAAACTGGTGTTTGCAAAGGTACCAAAGAAAGGTCATGCACTCACACAGTGTTGGGGGCTATGTAAATTTAAAGTGTTTGGGGAAGTCATTTAGAAATAAATTGCAAAAATCTCTAAAAATGCTTTTGACCCAGTGATTCCACTTCTAGGAATTTATCCTCAGGAAATACTTGGAGAACTGGCTAAACATTAATGTGTGAGATTATTCATTGCAGTGTGCTTAAAACAGGAAAAGACTGGAAGCTATTTGAATGTCTTATAGTAGGAAATCAGGTAAATGTTGGTTCATGTGTACAATGAAATGCCATGCAACTATTAAATAACACAATAGATTTATTTATTGAGGATATCTGTGATATGTAGTGTACATATGTATAGAACATACACTTTGTGAATCAAACCTGAGGCCTTAAGGCCAGGGCCCTACCGTTGATCTACATCCCCAGCCCTACAATGTACATTTAAAAATAATGTATATTCCAGGATTTTTATGAACATAGGAATTACTATAGTCTTAGATTGAAATGTATATGTAATTTTGTATCTTGCTTTTGTTTTGCTTAACATTGTTTAAGAACTATTTTGTACCTTATAACAAACCTTTTATAAACATCCTGATGGTAATAATACTAATCAAGTTGATACTTCCTCTGGTTTAGATAATAATGTATTATTAAGTAGCTTATTCAAAAGAGAGAGAGAGAATGAAAGAGAAGAAAAAGGAAAAGAAAATAAAAAAGAAAGGAATGAGAGGGAAAGAAGGAAGACAGAAGAAAAAGAAGAGAAATTTAAGGAATGCAGTATTAGCATCTTGGTGCATAATACATTTTTTTCATCTTCAGGAATATCTCCTTAGATTAATAACCCAAAGTTGAATCACTGTATCACAATGTAATAAGAATATGTGTATATTTTAGAGGGTTAAGGACTGCAATACAAAAAGATGCATCAACTCTAAGATTTTATTTGGAAATCAGATGCTTGTCCACTTAACATAGCTTTTCTACTTTACTCTGCAAGGAAGAGACTGCTCACGTGATATTTTCCACAGGTTTATTGTTCCAACTGAACAGATCATTTTTAAAGCATCTGATCCATCCATTCTGAGGAACTCTAATGTTTCTTGGAGAAATTGTGCATCAAACTGCCACAGACTCAAAATGAAAAAAAAAAATAGGAAAAAGTTTCCCAGGGTAATGAAACCCCTACACACACTAATAGATTAGTCTGTGTGGCAAAAGAGTAGCTTGACTGTGCATGTGTAACCCAATACACTACAGCAATTTTTGGATGCATTTGAGCTGCTCTTAAGAATGCCTCTGTTTCAAAATTATTTATCATACAAAATGCAAATGTGCTAAGCAAGAAGCAATCCTAGTGTGAGCCTCAGGCAAAAACAGAGTTCAAAGACTAGAAAAGGTTTCAGAATGTCACAAACTGGCTTCTATTATAACAGAAACTAACAAAATCAGATGAACAAAAGAATGAGATTAAGGAAAAGAATAATGACAGTTAAGAAATATAAATAGTGAAAATGACAAGAGAACAAAGAGTGCAGGAATCATATGGTGCCCAAAGCAGCACTTCATTAATAGGAAGCCTTACCCTTAAAGCATCAATAAGTCTTCAGGCAGAATACATAAAAATGTACAATCAAAATATTAGACCCTGCTGAAATGAAAGACCCAAGCAAAAAATGAGGAACTGAAATCAACAGACACTTCTCAAAAGTACTATAAATGACCAAAAATACATGAAAAGATGTTCAACATCTCTGGCCATTACAGAAATGCAAATTAAAATAACACTAAGATTCCGTCTTACTCCAGAAAGAATGGTAATCATCAAGAAATAAAAAAACTACCGAACTGGGGATTTAGCTCAGTGGTTCCAGTGCCTGCCTTGCAAGCACAAGGTCCTGAGTTCGATCCCCTGTACCAAAAAAAAAAAAAAAAAAAAAAAAAAAAA
>NW_022900941.1:9260178-9303496 GCF_012274545.1 Fukomys damarensis | reverse complement strand
AAAAAAAAAAAAAAAAAAAAAAAAAAAAAAAAAAAACCCAAAAAACAAAAAACAAAAAAATAAAAAAACTTACAAATGCTGGTAAGGCAGTGGGTACAAAAATGAGCCCTTCCACATTGTTGGTGGGAGTGTAAAACTAGTACAATCATTATGGAAATCAGTATGGTGAATTCTCAAAAAATTAAAACTAGAAATTCCATTCGACCCAGGTATCCCCTTCTATGTACCTATGTGAAAGAGTTAAAGACATCCTATTACAGTGATACATGCCTACCCATGTTTATAGCAGTATGATTTGTAATACAGTAGCTAGCTCTTGGAAGTGGCCAATATATATATATATATGTATATATATCCAACACCAGGTGAATAAATTTTTAAAAATGGTGTTTAGGGTTGGGGATTTAGTTCAGTGGTTCCACCACCTGCCTCGCAAGTGCAAGGACCTGAGTTTGATCCCTGGTACCCCCCACCCCCCAAGAAGAAATTGAGGATTAAAAAAATGGTGTTTATACATAATGGAGTACTATTCTGCTATAAAGAAGGATTAATTTCTGTCATTTGTAGAAAATGGATATGCCTTGAGACTATAATGTCAAGTAAAATAAATCACAAGCTTAAATATGACATGATTTTTCTTATATGAGAAATCCAAAGTATAAATAAAAGATAGATAATAGAAAACAGAGATTTAGAACTTTTGTAAATGCAAAGACAATATAGTGGAGGGAAGGGGGAAAGAGGGAAGGCGAAGAGAAAGTAAAGAGGATTAATATGAGATATACACATACACATGTACCAGCTTCTCCCCATGAATCATTCATTATGGTTTGCAGATATATACTAATAAAAATTAAAATTAAATAAAAAATTTAAAAGCATAAGTATTTTAAATAATCCAATTTAATAAAGAAGATAAAATCATATTAATATATTGAAAAAGAGTTACAATCTTAGTGATTTGACCACAAATACAGACATCAATAATAATAATAATATAAACTCATAATTGTCCACTTAGCAGGATGTTACATTCATGGGTTATATATAGCTGTCCCCCCAAAGCCTCATGCAGTCATAAGTGGGACTTTTGGAAGGGGGCTGGGTCATGGCTGCACTCTGCTGGGATCAGGGATGTGATGCTGGAATCAATTCATAGTGCAATGCTAGGGTTAAGGCTGCCCTACCCTGGGTGTGAGTACTAGCCTGGATATGATATAAGGGAAAAAAAGGAAGCTGTGTTGTCATTTGCTGCTTACCTCCTTGCTGCTTTGCTGCCCACCATGAAGAGTTTCTCCTCTGTGGCTCCCCTCTGCCACACTATCTTGCCTTGGAGCCAGCCAACTACGAACTGAAACTTCTACAAAGTGTGAGCCAATTAAAACTTTCTTCTTTAATTTTGGGTGTCAGGTATTTTGTCTCAGCAACAAGGAAAATGACAAACATTGCCCTAAAACAATGAAAGAAAGATTTTTAAAATGCAGGAAAAAAATGTATTGTGGTGTGTCCAAGTTAGTCATAACAAATATTTTGTTATTTTTCTGGGTTTTATGGTGTATGCAATATCTGTAAGTTTTTCTAAATTTTAAATTTCCTATGATCACTTCTAAACTAATATTAATATTTATGTCTAATTTAGACTAAAAACATGTTATTCTTTTATGTTATTTTCTTTTTATAAAAATTATGCATTTTATAAAATTTATGGGCTACCAAGTAATGCTTTGGTACATGTATATATGATGTGATATTAAAATCAGAGTAAGCATATTTATCTCCTCAAACATTTATCATTTATTGGTGGTGAAAACATTCTAACTCCTTTCTATCTCTTTTGAAATATTTTAATATTCCTTTCCTTAAAGCAGGCCCCAGAGTGTACAAGGGCTCAGGTTACACAAAACACCAAGCACCTGAAAATGTCCTTAGGGAAGATTCCAGTCCAATCTAGCTACCCCCAGCCTCACACCTGGCATATTTTGTAACAAGGTTTATTACAGCTCATACGCCTTGGAGAAGGGTTATACAGTGCCAGGAAAGATTTACCCTCTTAGGTCCCCTAGGTGAAAGAAACAGGTCAATTCACTAAAAATTTTCATGTCCAGTGCTCAAATGTTTGCTGAGCATCTACTTCTTACGAAACTGATGGCCCCAGTGTCTGGTAAGACTCTAGTGAGAGAGATGGATATGGCAACAAAGAGTCAGTTTGGCATTAGTGTCATTCAGTGACACTAAAGCAGTTCTGTTCTTTCTTCCGCTGTCTTTTCAACCTAGCTCTAGGGTCTGCTTCTCAGCAGCCTGTGGACATGATGTCTGAGGTAGACTTCATAGGTTCCTTTAAATCACAAAAAGAAAGTTGCAAGTCTGCTCCAGATAATACTCAATTGTTCGATTTCACTGAAAGTGTATCCCTGCTCTGGCTTGGCAGCCTCAAGAGACAGAGGTGGTCACCTCTTCTTCCAAGCCCTCTTTTCCTCTACCTCCCAACTACCAGTCTGGGTGACCAATGAGAGGTGGGAGTTGGGGACAGGGTACGGGACAAGGACTTAAGAAAAAAGGTTCTTATTTTACTGCTTCAGTAGTGACCTAACACTGGGGTTCAGTAGCTGCCTTTCCTTTGGGGCTTTCAGGGGGCTCTTGAAGAAGCCACTGGGATTTCTGCTGAGATGCTCCCAACTTAGGTTTGCCAGATAAAGTGAAAAATACACAATTAAATTTGCAGTTCAGGCAAACAATAAATAATTTTTAGTATAAGTATGTTTCAAATACTGCATGTGATATACTAAAAATGCATGCATGTTTTATATTTTTCGCTTGTGAAATCTGGCAACTGTGTTCCGATTATGATTCTCATCATGACGTCAGGCTGTGTGTAGTTGTGAGGAGGTGTTGCAGTAGCCCTATGGCCTCTGGTTTTCCAGTACTCCAACTCTCTGCTGGGCCCCTTTGCCCCTTGGGGGAGCCCCCTCAGGTGGGGTCCTTTCTGAAGAGGCTCTGGGAGTCTTCTCACCTCATGACCCATACCTGGTCCCCAGGAGCCACGCACCTTTGGCTCACAGCTGTCTAAAACATGGTGTTGTGGTCCAGTGCAGGCCTCCTACTCAGGCCCCTCTTCACACTTCCCCAAACACTTAAAGAGACAAAGGAAGGTGCCCGAAGCCCTCCTCACATCTACAAGGTGAGCACAGAGTGCTTGCTCTGTCTGCCATTAAAGCCCTCAGTCACTGTCTTCAAGGAAACCTGCACTAATACCCTGTTCACTTCCAGCCAGGGAGTGGGTGGAGGGCTGGAGGGGAATTTGAACATCTTCCGAGCTTGTCCTGCACATCTTACGGATGTGGTCTTCTTGGCACCTATTATTTTCTCTGCCTTTGAGGCTTCTGCTGAAATTTCTAGATAACAAGAAAAGTCCTTTTAACATCTGCTATACTTTAAATCTTAAATGTCCCCCATATGTTAAAGTCCCAGTCCCAAGTCCATGGCTCTACTAGGAGCTAGTGGAACCTTTAAGAGGTGAAGCCTAGTGGGAAAATGTTAGGTCATTAGAGATGTGCCCTTAAAGGGAATACTGGAGCCCAGACTCTTCTTTTTCCTCTCCTGGCTTCCTGCTCCGCAACATGTGTCCCACCTTACCACAGTGTGCTGCCTTACCACAATCCCAAACTCAGTGGGGCTGACTATGGGCTGAAACCTCCGAAACCATGAGCTAAAATAAACCTTCTTCTTTTTAGGTGGACTATGTCAGATATTTTTGTCCTAGCAACGCAAAGCCGATGAGTACAGTATCCAGTTGGAATCCCTTCTTAGGAAAGAAGTCCAAGTAGGGAAGAAGGGGCAAAAGAAGAAGAATATTTACCTGGGGCTGGGACTGTTAGGGAAGCTATTACCTGAAAGGAGCTGCCCCAGCAGGCCCCGGCCAAGGATTGCTGAAACTTTAAAGTGCTTATGAATCCCTAGGATCGTGTTAAAAAATTGACTGGGCTTCAGTAGGTCCAGGATGGGACCTGAGATTCTGCATTTCCCACAGCTCCCAGGTGATGGCCTCAGATGCCCTGTGAGCACAGAGGGGCTAGTTAGTTGATAGGAGGAGCTGCTAGCCTGACTAGGGAGGGGAAGGAGTTGGGGACTGCAGGCTGAGGGAAGAGCAAGTATGAATGCAGAGGAGTTCGGGTCATAGCAGCACTGCCTGGAGGTCAGAGGCTAAGAGGGACTGAGCTACACTGCTGGAAAGGGTATGGGGGAGCTGGCACACTGACATTCCAGAAGCAACCTGACTGCCTGGAAGACTTCAAACAGGAAAATCAAGACAAGTTGGTTCCATTTGTGTCAGATCTCGTAAAAACAGTTTATGAGCCTACACAACTGCACTTCACAAAGCTACGTGGACCTGGATTACTCAGTGCAGCAGATGGCTTGACCACAAAATGTCTGTGATGGAAGCATTCAAGTCTTGCCTTTCACAATGCCATGTGGCACTGGCTTGCTGCAGTTCACAGGGATCTGTGTTCCCCCATCGGCACAGGTGCTGAGTCTCCTGGGAGGGTTTACTGCTTTGGTGTATCATCCAGCAAGGGTCAGCAAAACTCATAGTTTAACAGGACTGGGAGTAGCAGGCTCACTAAGAATGTCCACTTTCTAATCCACAGGACCTTTGAATATGCCCTTACCCAGCAAAACAGACTTTGCATATATGGTTAAGAACTTTGAGATGGGAAGATTATTCTGCATCATCTGGTGGACTCAGTCTAGTCACATGGCGGGGGGGGGCAGATGTGGTTCCAGAAGGAAGGTCACAGAGATGACAGCATGAGCAGGGACCCTGTTGCTGGTTCCGGGTGTACAAGGACCAGAGAGAAGCCTCTAGGGAGGAGCTAGGGAGCTCCCAGGTGACTGCCGGCAAGGAAATGGAGACATCAGTCCCCCAACCTTGTGGAACTGAATTGTGCCAACTGACAAGGAGATAGATCCTCCCCTTAAGTCTCCAAAAAGAAACACAGCCCGTGACCATGTGAAATTTTTGTCTGGCCTGAAAACTGTGTGGAAATAAATTACGCTGTTTGGAGCTGGTAAATTTATAGTGATTTGTTGTGGCAGCACAGAAAATAATACCCTGCCCGGAATGACTTCCCCTTGTCCTTGTCAAAGGGAGGCCTCAGCATTCCACTGAAAACCAGCTTCTCCAAGTTGTGGATCAGATGCTGAGTGCTCCCCAGGAGCAGTTGCCATTTTCTGACAACAGTGAGCTGCTTGCAAACCTGCAAATGGGATTCAAAGCCACTTAGCAAATAGTCCTACCTCTGATGGGCAGGCTGCAGATTCGGATTGGTCTTGGAATATCTGCATTCTGTCCGCTGCTTTCCCCCCATGGCTTCCTCAGTGGTTCATTTACCTTTCTGACTTCGTCCAGGCCTCCAGGAAGCCATCCCAACAGTCTTCATAGCACAAAAGCTGTATGGATATCACATGCAGAACAACCACATGTCATCCTCAGTGGTTTCCGGGAGGGGCCTTGCCTAGATGTCCCTGTGGCCACTTTCATCAGACCTGTTAGGGTAGTTAGAGCAGGCAAGGATTGGGAAGTCCATCCAGTCCAAAGGTTTTATTTTACTTGGAAGGAGGAAAGGAAGAAAGAAGGGAAGGGAGGGAAGGAGGGAGAGAAGAAGGGAGGGAGGCAAGAAAGAAGGGAACTGAGGTCAACCCTCTTCCAGGGGTAGCCCTGGCTAGCAGGAATCCCAAAGGGTGGCATGACACTGAAATGAAGAAACACAGGAAACGAGACCCAGTCACAGAGAAGGGCTTTCCTGAGGGCTAACAGCCATCAGAACCAGGTCACTTTTATGCACAAACCCACCAAGGGATGGGAGGTCCCTGGAACCAGCTGACCAAGTCACCACCAGATCAACAGCTACCTGGACTTCAAACTGAGCACGTCATTGTGCCATCACATTCACCACCTCCCATAAACCATGAGCATTTGCTCCATGTTGTTAAACGTAAGCAGGTCATGTAAACAGATTCATGAAGGTCAACATGTTAGCTTTCTGAGCAACTGAGCAAATTAAACTTTCATCCTTTCCCTACCCTTGCTCACTCCATTTAAAACATATTCTCTATGTGAGTTAAAATATCACAGCTTTAGACAAATGCCTACTTTTTCCGTTTCTGGTTGACGAATGAAGGCTTTCGTACTTGTGGAGATTTATGTACCTCATGGGGGACCTGATTCCCTAGTGCCAGAGTCAAAACAGTGGCAGCAGCTTGGGCTCAGGAGCAGAGAAGCCTTTACAATGCAGTTTGAGAGACCCCAAAGGGGCTTCCTGCCCCATCCTACCTAAAGAGCCACTTTTCCCTCCAAAAGACTATCTTCAGTTGACGAACTATTAATTAATTCAACAAGTCAACTGATCACCTCCCCTTTTCAAGATATAGGAGTCCAAAATACTGCAACCACCAGCTTTCTGCACTGTGAAATAATCAACTTATACGGAAGAAAGGTTTACTTCTGCTTCAGACAGAGATTTCAGTTCATGGCCACTTAGCACTTTTGTTTGAAGCCTGTGGCAAGAGGAGGGCTGTTCACTTCATGGCAGCTGGGAGCAGAGAGAGAGAGAGAGAGAGAGATTGAGAGAGGAGTAGGGTCTCAATATCCCTTTCAAGGCACACTCCCAGTGACTTAACTTCTGTTTACCCCAGCTATTATGAGTTCCACCACATTCAGTGGCACCATGGGCTGGGGGACAAAGCCTTTAAGGCATGGACCTTTGGAGGATATTCCATATCCAAATTCTAGCACAGGATCTATTTTGGTTCTTTCTCCCTAGCTCAGTAAATACATGGACAATTCCACACCACCTGACAGGCAGCACCTCTCCCTGTCCCGCCTTGCCCTTGGCTCCAGGGCCAGGGCAGGATCCTGGCCCACGAATAATGTACTTGGAGCTTCAGTTCTGTCTCTGTGGGAGTCAACAGCAGATGGTGATCACCCTGGGTGACCGGGGCCAAATACCTGCTCCTCAGCGCAGCAGAAGCTTCCACTCAGACCCTGACAGGCAGTCTAATTGTCCATCAGTAGGGGGCTCCTGACAACAGCTGGAGGATGCCCGTCTTCCCCGAAGCCCCTACACACACACACACACACACACACACACACACACACACACACGGCCAGCTTGCACCGCTTCATGATGATTAATGCTAAAGCTCTTTCCACTCTGCAAAATGCCTTTTCATGCTGTGTGTTGAGAGAAAGGACTCAGCCATCTGCCGTGGACTTGTGCAGAAATATGGGGAAATGATTATGTGTTTATTTATGTCATCCATTGTTAGCTAAGAATAGCCAAGTGTGCTAATAATGAAGGTACCAAGAAAGGAAGAAGCTTTAGATGGTAGGAAGGATGCAGGGCTCAGGGTCATAGGAGCCCCACAGATGAGCTAAGTGACCCACAAGTTTCTTTTAGTTCTTTGGCCTCAGTTTCTTCCTGTGTGGAAAATTAAATGAGCCAACTGGTACTTGCTTTCAGAAGTTAAAGGGATGGAATAAGGATCTATCCGATGAGCGGATGTATGCATTCCACATCTCGCAGGCCCAGCCCCCAGAGCGACAAATGAATCTGCAAAAACAGATGTCACCATCTAGTGCCTCCCACCTGCTGACACAGGGCCTACAGCACCCATTTCCCAAAGAAGATTCAACAAAGACAGCTTGGAGCTCCTAGGAATGACTTAGGAGAACCTCCACGCAATCCTCTCTCTCACGTCACTGGCTGAGTCGGGTTCACCCCTTTCCATTCTTTCCTAGGTTCCTACTGAGGAACCTCCCCGTAGTACCAGGCATTACCTCCAGGGTCGCCACGATATTCCCGAGGGCCACATTCCAGTGGATGAGCATTTCAGAGGGAGACTGTAGCTGAAATACTTCCCCACCATGCATGCTTTCCTGCAATGTACATGGGCTTTCTTTCTTTCTTTTTCTCGTTGAGTTTATTGGTACTTTTTAGGGATACAGTACAGTTCCATTCATCATTGGGCTCTTGTACCTTTACATGACAGGTGTTGGTTCTCATTTTTTCCCCATACCCCTGCCTCCCTTCATCCCACACAGGCTTTCTTAAATGTGTTCCCTGAGAAGTGAGTGGTATTATCCTAGAGCCAATCATCCCTCTTTGTTCCTAGGGAAAAAGATGCTGAAAAAATTTAGTAGGAGGCCTAAGATCTCTACTGAAGCATTTCACACAAGCACGCAACCATTCCACTGCGGTTTAGGGGAAACTCACCTTTCCCCAAAACACATGTTCTTTTAAAATTTATTTTCAATTAACATATAATAATTCCATATATTTGTGGGGTACAGTGTGATAATTCTACACATATATGCAATGTGCAATGATGAAATCTAAGCAATTAGCATTTCTCTTTCCTTAAACATCATCTCTTTATATTTGAAGCCTACAATCTTTTCTCTTCTCCAAAACCACATTTTCTTAAGTAGCTCTGGAGGACCCATCCATCCAGAAGGTAGGTCTTCCCTAGCCTGAGCTTTGTAGTTAACCAGAGAGCTGAGGCCCAAACGCAGGGCAATGACGTGCAAACTTCAGGAAAAACAAGATCAGCTGATTCACAGTGATACAGAAAGTTCCCCCAATTTTACTGGGGATGTAAAAATCAAATGCGATAACTGATCACATATATATAAAAAAACAAATACTGTAAGTTAGTAAAATATACAGAAAACTTCTAAAAAGAGACACTTGAAAATGTAGCAGTGTTTGCTTGTAAGAGCAGTGATGCGGCAGTGGGGCTATGGGGATATCCAGAAGGGAAGGGTGGACCTTCTTTTTCTTTCTCTCTCTTTTCTTTTCACTTAAATCGTCTCTGTAATGTTTACATTAGCAACAATATTAAAAAACAACTATGAATACACGTTAACCTTGGTAAGTAAAAAGAGAAGTTAATTCTTTTTTAAAATCTAGTTTTCTAAGAATTACCCCCACACTTCCCCTAGATCTGGGGTGGGTAGGGGGTTTGGACATCTGTAATTTACCAAACTTTCAGATGGTTTTCATGTGCACTTGCAGTTGAAGACAATTGGTTTGAGCTGTCCTGAGGTCGCCAATAACAAATTAACTGGGATGGAAGACATGTTATAGAGTTATCTTTTTTTGGTACGGGGGATCAGACTCAGGACCTTGCACTTGCAGGGCAGGTGCAGTGCCACTGAGCTGAATCCCTGGCCCTAGGGTTATCTTAATATAAATCATTCTATCAGATTGGCTTCTGAGGACAAAAGGATGCTGACAAATTCGGCAGAACCATTCAGTGTATTTCATGGGACAGAAGTGGGTACCTCAGTTACCTCAGGGACTACTATATGGCACTGGGATTGGTGCTCAAGAAGAGAGAAAAAAGAGGATGAAGATATAATTTTTGTTTGTTTGTTTGTTTTTTGAGACTTTGTCTCACTGCGCAGTTGAGTTTGAACTGGAACTCACTATGTAGCCCAGGTTGGTCTCAAACTCACAGTGATCTTCCTGCCTCAGCCTCCCAAGTGCTGGGATTACAGGCGTGCACCACCACGCCCAGCTCTGAAGATATAGTTTAGTGGCAGAATACACATCTAGCATGTGTGAGGCCCTGGTTCCATCCCCAGCACTGCAAAACAACAATAAAGGAAATGTGAGAAGAAAGAAGGGCATGCAACTCAGACCGTCAGTCTCGGAGGCCCATGCATGTCCTTGGAGCTGGCCCTCTTGGGTCCCTGTCCTCTAGTCTCCCCACCACCAAGTAAGGACTTATAACCACAGGCAATTCGGATACTTGTCTTATTTGGAAGTCTCCAAATTATGTTTAAAAATAATCCTAGGTTTCTTTTGAGAGCAAGGTTGGGTAGAAACCCACAGACCAAAAGAGAAAGAAAAAAACCCAGCCCGATGGTGCCAGGAAAGACATGAATGAAAGGGGCGGGGCAAGCTTTTGAGTAATTTTAAAAGAGGTTGGAGAAAACCAGAGTGTGGGTGGGGCTGGAAGGGCTTTGCTCTCACATTTTGGAAAGAAAGAAATTTCATCTCAGTAATTTTGAGGTTTTCTCAAGAAAGTAATTTTTATGTGTGGTTCTAAATTATACGGTGAAGTCAGCTCAGAGGAACATCACACAAGATGGATATTTCAGGCCCCGCTTTCCCAGCCAGGTGTGGTGTGAGGTGCCTGTAGCTCCACATACTTGGGAGGATAAGAGGATTGCTTGAGCCCAGAACAGCCTGGGAAATAGGATGAGACCTTGTTTCAAAGATATTTAGATGAGATTAGATTAGATTAGATTAAATTAGATTAGATCAAAAATCCATTCCTTCTTCCCCCACAGACCTGGCTAAATAGTCTGCATGCCTCTCCACTCACCAACAACGCTTGTATTCTCCTGAAATAAATAGCCAATTCTCAAAAGTATAAATGGCCGCCGGGCGTGGTGGCGCACGCCTGTAACCCCAGCACTCGGGAGGTTGAGGCAGGAGGATCGCTGTGAGTTCAAGACCAGCCTGGGCTACACAGTGAGTTCCAGGTCAGTCTCAAATACATAGTGAGACCCTGTCTCAAAAAAAAAAGTATAAATGGCCAATATTTTTTTTAAATGGCCAATATTTACATGAAAATATGTTCAACATTTCTTGGCACTAGAAGTATGTCACTTATGTTCTCTACATTTTGCAGATGAGGAAACTGAGTCAGAGGGAGGCCAGGCTCCAGACTCAAGCAAATCTAGCTTTATGCTATTATCTGTGACTTTGGGTAAGTTGCTTAGTTCCTCTTCCCTGTTCCTTCTCCTCTTTAAAAAGGAGACAGTAATGAAACACCTCAAATAGAGTAACAGAGGGAATCAGGATACATATCATAATGTAGAGAAATAAGCAGTCCAGTGACAGTAGGGACCATCATAATCTTTACATTTCAAATGTTTTTCATTTAATTTTTATTTCTATTAGTACATGTTTGCACGTATAATGATTATATTCATTGTGGGGAAATGGTACATGTACATAACGTATCTTTCTGCTCCGGCTGTTTCTGACTGCTGTTCCTGACTGCTGTTCTCAGCAGCGGAGGTGGCATGTGAGCAGTCAGTATTATCATTTGAGTCTAGGTACAGTTTAGTTTCTTCCTTGATTTTTTTCTGTGACTCACTGATAATTCAAAAGTGTATTGTTTAATTTCTATGTGTTTGCATAATTTCTGTGGTTCTTTTGCCATTGATTTCTAGTTTCATTGCACTATGATCTAATACTATGCATGGGAGAATTTTGATTCTTTTACTAAAGCATGCTGTATGGTCTATTATGTGATCTATTTTGGAGAAACTTTATGTTCTGCTTAAAATAATGTATATTCTGTTGTTCTTGTTGGGTAGATCATTCCGTAGATATTTATTAAGTCCATTTGTGCAAAGGTGTGGTTCAACTCTGATATTTCTTTGTTGACTTTTTGTACAGTTCATCTGTTTGTGTTAGTAAGATACTGAGATCTCCCTATATAATTCTGTTGATGTTTATCTGATCTTTTAGGTCCAATATCATTTGTTTTATGAAGGTGAGTGTGCTGGCATTCAGTCCTTATATATTTATAATTGTTATCTCTTCCTGTTGAATTGTTTCTTTAAACAATATGGAGTGACCTTCTTTGCCTCTTTTGATAAGTTTTGGCTTGAAGTCCACTTTTTCTGAAAATAGGATAGCTACTCCTGCTTGTTTTGGAGGTTCCTGTTACATGTAATATTGTTTCCCTTCCTTTGATTTTTAGTCTATGAGTTTTCTTTTTGGACTAAGCATGTTTCTTGTGCACAGAATACCTTAGGATTTTGTTTTTTGATCCATTCTGCCAATTTCTGTCTTTTGATTGGGGAATTCAGACCATTCACATTGAAACTTATTACTCAGAAGTTTTTATTTATTGCTGTCATTGCATTATTTTCCTGTTGGTGATACCTTTATTTCCCTTCTGCTTAACTGCTCACCCTGCCTATAAATTCATTCCCAGCTTTTGTCATTTTGGCTGCATTGTCTCTTTTTAGTATGTTCTTGAAATTTTTCTGGAGTACTGGTTTGGCGATTATGAATTTTTTATGTTCTCTTTGTCATGGGAAGATCTTATTTCTCCATTAATTTTGAAAGATAATATTTATAGGATACATCAGTCTAGATTGGAAGTTGTTTTCTTTTAGAGCTTGAAATACCTCACTCCAAGCTCTCCTGGCCTTTATTTGCAGTTTGTGTTGAGAAGTCTTCAATAATTCTAATGGGTCTGCCTTTATAAGTGATTTGTTGTTTTTCTCTAATAGATTTTAATATTCTGTTCTTGCATTGGACTTCTAGGATTTTAAATGTAATGTGTGGTGGGGAAGTTCTTTTCTCATAGTAGCTATTTATATATTTATATTTATATACCTCACTTATTTGCATGTTAAATTATTTCCCAATATTTGAAAAGGTTTCTGCTACTATTTCTGTAAACAGGTTTTTTATGCAATTTGTGTTGTCTTTTGGTTCTTCACAAATTGCAATTAGTCCTCATCTTTTTTGTGTCATCTAGCAGCTGTTTGATCCATTTTTTAGTTTTGTCATGTTGTTTTCAAGTTATCTCTGAGTGACTATTCACCTGCAACTGCCATATCTTTTAGTTCTGACACTTTCCTCACAGTGTCATTTCTACTGCCCACATATTCAATAGAATTTTTAACCTCCTGGATTTTTGTTTGATAAATTTTTATGGACTCTAATTCTTTGCTAACTTATCACTCATATTTTGTATCATTTTGTTTAGCTCAGCTGACTTTTTATTAGTGTTTTCCATAAGCTCACTGTTTTGTTTATTGAGTCCATTACCTGTTTAGTTATATCATCTTCGAGCTTGCTGAGCACCTTATTGGTCTATTTGTTTGTTTGGTTGTTGGTTGATTGGCTGCTTTTGGTTCTCTGAGACAAGATCTCACTAAAATAGAGGATCCTATATCCTTCCTGACCTGAGTCTAAACTTCTTGACCTGAGTTTAAACTTCTCAGGACAGTTTATGTCTAGCCCATTCCCTCTCTGTAATGGTCTCTTGTGGCCATCTCCCATCCAGTCACTGTTGTAAAGAGATAGTGGAAACCCTGAAGTATAGTTGTTCTATAGTTCAGTCTTAAACAATTAACTCCTTCCCAAAATGGTTCCTGATTAAGCCCTCTCAAATACGGTGAGCACTGCACTGGATTCCTTCTCCAGCCCTAGCCTGCCATGAAGAAGGAGTCACTTTCACAGTAAAACACCACATGATTTTTGCCATTTACAGTGTCTATGGGCTTTCCTTGGGGCTAGCACTACTGGCTCAGTCCATTGTTTCACCGAGGATTCTACCTTCCAGAAGCTTACATTGTGTCATCGGAGACAGGTCTCGATCCCTGGGAGATGGGATGAGTTTTCTAGGCTGCTTTGTTCTTTTTTCTGCATTGTTCTTTGTTTCTCCAGCTTCTCTGTAGCTTCTAGTTTTTTCATAAGCTCTCTCCCAATTCCTATAGATCTACTTCCTTCTTCCTCTTCCTCCTCTTCTTCTTCTTCTTTCTTCTCCTCCTCCTCCCCCTCCCCCCCTCCTCCTCGTTATTGTTTTACAGGTCTCTTAATTCCAGGTCCTAGAGGATTTTTAGTTTCTGAAATGTTAAATAGTTTATTGCAATGAAACCAATCCCCATGAAGCTGGGATTCATCATTGTCTCAGCCCCCATACACATTCTCCCTGTCACTCCATACACAAATGAATTGTTTACTTCATTTTAGGTCACAGGTTTTACCTGCTGTAGCACAGGTCCAGGTTGAGGCCCAGGAGAACTCTGTTGACCAGGCATGGGCAGGTCAGGGCCAGAAGTTGGGGACAGGCTGGCCAGAACTGGAGAAACTGGGCTCTTACAGAGAGAAACAGGTCCTACAGCAAGGAAGGGGCACAGACTAAGTATTCAATACCACCAGGGGAATGTAGTCAGCCAGGCAGGCTACAGAGGCACATGCTCAAGCCAGCAGACTGTGGCAAGGCTAGAAGGAAGTCACCATGGATTGTGGCAGCCAATGAGTGTGGAAGGCTCTAGGACTCCCCTGGTCTCCAGGACAGGGGACTATTGGCTCGCAGTAATTTATTCATGGCCCTGGCCATTCCTAGTCTCTCCTAGTGAGGGTGTTTGAGTAGGGAATGGAGTATGCATAAAGAACCTCATTAGATTGGAGCAGACACTACCATTTATATGCTAGGCATTTTGCATATACTATCTTCGTTCTCACAACAGCCACAGCTGGTAGGTAATTCTCATCCCTCAAGTTAGAAATGAGAAAACTGGGCCGGGGATTTGGCTCAATGGTTCTGCCGCCTGTGCCTCACAAGCACAAGGGCCAGAATTCGATCCCCAGTACCAAAAAAAAAAAAAAAAAGAACTAAGAAAAATGAGGGGGACATGTTATTTTTTCAAAACCACATGATTCAGTACCAAAAAAAAAAAAAGAAAAAGAACTAAGAAAACTGAGGGTGACATGTTATTTGTTCAAAGCCACATGAGATAGATTAAGAAGCCAAACCAAAGTTTGCTCAATACATCTGCAAAGCACTTAAAACATGTCTTTGAAATAATTTGAAATTTGATTATTCTAAGAATGTATCAAAAGAGTCAAACCTACTCCCGTTTACCTTGTGTTTTCCAATCTTGCTGACTCACCCACCCAGGCAACCATTTGACCAAGCCAGAAGGCCAGGTCCCACCTCATAGTAATGAGATTGAAACATATTGTTTCTACTTAGTTAATATCTCAGGTATTGCTGTTTTCTTTTATGTACATTATTTCCATACATGCTCAAACAGGCTTTGGGTTATTACAAGGGTCTGAAACTGATCCCTCAGCTTTATGTTTACACTACCCTTCCAATGTATGGTCCAAAAAAAAAAAGTACGATGTATAAAAAGAGTATAGGTAAACACTTCTCCCCTCCACAAAAGCCTTCTTTGGCTCTTCTCTGCTGCAAACACAAAGTTTGTGACACACAAACACAAAAGCAACCCCTCTTTCCTGCTCATTCTTGTCCTTCCCGCCTCTTGGCTAATGCTCTCTCCATGCTGGCTGGCAAGGATACGACTGGACATCACATTGTCTTTCCTTCAGTAACATGCATTGTTTGCCTTATGTAGCACTTTGATTTTTTAAAGCTCCATTGGAAGGTTGATGTTAATGGCATGAAGCAATAGGCTAAGCTTCCGTCTTAAATGCTGTGTATCTGTCTTATCGTAATGTCTAAATCCAAGTTTCTTTTACCTATGAAATGAAGATGCTAAGACTTGCTCAGAGGGATTTGGGAGGTACACATTCAGTGATGTATGTAACATCATGGCACTCAGTAAGGGTCCAGTCAATAACAGCTGCTACTTATTGAGTACGTCTTACTCTGTGCAGGATGGTTCTAAATGTTTGTTAGTTAGTTTGATCTTCATCACAACACCATTAGGCAGGTTATAGCATTACCATTTTGTAAATAGAGAAAGAAGCACAGAAGATTAAATAGCTTGTCTGAGACCACACAGATTGGGCTGAGGATATAGCTCAGTGGTAGAATGTGTGCCTAGGATGTGTGAAATCCTAGATTTGATCTCAAATACTGCAAAGAATGAGACAGGGGGGCGGGGAGGGAGAGAGAGAGAAAGAGAGAGAGAGAGAGAGAGAGAACAAAACCAAAAAGAAAAAAGCAAAGAAAGATCACAGAAATAGTGAATGGCAAAGGAGGATTTGAATCCCAGCAGGGTAACATCAAATCCACATTCTTAACCACTATAGAACCCTGCTTATTCATGCCTGGTGGTTATTTAAATCAATGCATTTATTTTAGGTGCGTGCACCAGAAAGTACATTTGTAATTCCTAATAAATGTGCCACAGGTTATTTGGCAAGGAGACACAGAATCTAAGGATCAATTTCTAGAATACCAATATATAACCAATAGGATGACCTTTACCACAAGAACATTTTTTTTTTTTTATTCTTTGAAGTGCTATTTTTCCACAGCATTGATCCAGGAACCAAGTGTTTTGATAACACTAACAGGATTCAGACCAAAGTTAAATCTATCGTTCTGTAGATTAAAAAGTTTGGAAATTGCTTCAAAGAGGCTGACACTTTCGCTCTTTTTAAAATTGCTATATTGGGGCCAAGGCTTTAGCTCCATGGTTCTACTGCCTGCCTTACAAGCGCAAGGTCCCAAGTTTGATCCCTGGTACAAAAACAAAACAAAAAAATTTGCCATATTACATTGTCTTCATTTTGTAGGAGCACCTGTGGCCGCCCATGTACGTAAACTTGACTTTTAGCTGGAGCAAAGCCCTTCCACACTCAGAACATTTACCTAGTTTTCCCTGGTTTGGATTTCAGCTAGTCTTTCAACAATCTGAGGTGCTCAAGGATGACTAAAGTTGTATGACAGGAACTGATTGTGTGCTTTATGTCAATACAAACAGGTCTTCCACTCCTTGGTTTCAATTCCATGAACACTTGGAAATTTCACCACTTGTATAAGAGGCTTGTATAAAGCTTTTTAGATCAACCCTCCTGTGATCTACAAACTCCTTTATAGGACAGGGACTGTGTTGTATTAATCTCTGCAAATCCAGGTCTTGGCATGGAGATCCTGTCACAGAGAAGACACTCATATAAACCAAACACAAGGTTGCTGGGGGGATGGCTTCACCTAGAATTGGCTCAGAATAAGGGTTGAGGGCCAGGGATTTAGCTCAGGGGTTCTGCCACCTGCTTTGCAGATGCAAGGACCGGAGGTCAATCCCCGCTAACAACAACAACAACAAAAAAAATTGACAGAATAGGGGTTGGGGTGGCAGACTACATACGAGGGACAGGTATTAGCGCCCTCCCATAAAGGAACCTGAGTGGGGGAAATGGAAGTTGACAGTTGTTGAGAAATAGTTAAGTTCTTGGAAACACATATAGCTTCCCAAAATGACTAAGTGAGATGACTGTACTAATTTGAATGTGTAGATTCTGGTATTCTCGTAACAACGACAATAAAAGACATGCCTTACAGTTCTCATGCTTTATAGGACACATGGTCCCTCTTTCCTATAAACCAGGTGAAGATATCATTCCAATCCTCTCCTTTTTTTAGTTGATGTTTCTCCTACCCTATAAACTCTTTTCTTCCCTTCCTTATTATCCAAGCATATAAAAAATGCATATATAGAAAGATTCTGACATGAATGATAATTCCAAACATTGCAAGCTCAAAACAGAAAAATTGGAAAAGATTTCACTTTATTGCCATGACATTTTAAAATCAGGAATATCCTAAAGTGTTAAAAGAAATGAAGAAAGAGCTTAGAGCCAAGACCCAATTGTAGTAACAAGTAGTAAAACTGGCATTTGAAGGAAGATTGCTTGGGCAGAAGGGTGGAGCAGGTGTAAGGACCTTAAAATAATCTAGTCCCCAGCATACATGATTGAACTACTTTTTTTATTTGTGTAAGGAAGTGCTATCATTAATTGGTAACACTATGTGCCAGATATTGAGCTAAGTACCTATATTTATTATTTCTTTTACTTTTCAGGTATCAGTGACCTGTTTTAGAGGTTGAATAATTTACCAAAGTGCATACAACAAATACATTCGCCTACTCCACAACTCAGCTTCCTTCCACAGAACCACAAACAGAGGACCAAACCCTGGCATTGGTAGCAAACATGTGCTTGCTAGCTCTGTGGTTAAGAGGATTGAAGGGGTTAAAACTTTTAACATGCACAGGTCAGTGCCTGGCATATGGCAAGCAACCTCTTATAGTTTGTATCTAGATGTCCCTCCAAAGCCTCATGCTCCCATGCTGGGGCTTTCGGAAGGTGACTGGATTATAGGGGCTTATAGAGGAGCTTTGTTAGAAATTGGGGCCTGGTCAGAAAGATGGATCACCGTGGGCAAACTCTGGAAGGGATCATCTCCCACCTCAGGTTCTCCCTTTAGTCCCTACTTCCTGTCTGCCACACTTCCATGCTGTGAGCAGCTCTCCTCTGCCATGCTCACTGCCAGGTCATCCTGCCTTGGGGCCAGCTGACTATGGACTGAAACTCGAGCCCAAATAAACCTCTCCTTTCCTAACTTGTGGGTGTCAGATATGTTAAGAAAGAAAAGGAGAAGAAGAAACAGAGATACGAGCTAAACAGCACAGGTTTATTTCAGGGACTGCTCTGGCATTACAGACCAGACCAGTAACTCATATGGGTCATGGGTCTTTTACAGGGTCATAAGGTGGGGCAGGGAGTTCAGTTACAGGGGGTTGTGGCTACCTGCCAAGGATGCTTGCCCTAGGACAAGCCCTGGGAATATGCAGGTAGCATGACTGAATAATGACATGAATCGATGTCATTAGCAGGGCTGGATAATGGTATGAGTCACTAGGATAGCAGCTGTGCTACGAAAGGGGTGTTTAGAGGGGTCTCTCAGGATGGTGGCGGTCAGATTCCTTCAAGGTATTTTGTTCCAGAAAGTGATGAAGACACATCCAATACCTCTGCAATGGATGGAATATGATTGGTCCTCTCCACAATTCAGATTAGGATTTGCCATTGTGATGATGTTGGGAGACGGTGATTGGATCATTACCTTTCTCGTGGAAGGTCTTATTCTCACGGGACTGGAATAGTCCTACTGCAAGAGTGGGTTGTTCTAAAACAAGGCAGCTTCTTGTGTTTTGGCTCTTCAGCACGTGCTTGCTTGCTCTTATACTTTGTCATGTGGAAGCAGCACAGAGCTCTCACTAGAAGTCCCCGTGCATCCTGAACTGTGAGTCAAAATGAGCCTCTCTTTATTTTATAAACTATTCAGTCCCTTCTAGTCTGTGATAGCAACAGAAAATAGACTAAGATACTGCCCATGGTGAGAATGATAGCCCATTTTGTCCAGGTGGAAAAAGAGGCTCCAAATACAGACTAAGATTTTGCAGGGTGGACTATTACCCTAATAGTTGCCTGTTAAATGACCTAATCTGAGAAGAATTAAAACCAAGGTCAGAACCTACTTGATCCAAAGCAAATAGACCAGACCTCTGTTCTGGTGGGGCTTTGTTAAGATTTTTTTTTTTTTTTTTTTTTTTTTTTTGGTACCGGGGATTGAACTCGGGTCCTTGCACTTGCAAAGCAGGCCACTGAACCGCTGAGCTAAATCCCCAGCCCTTATGTTAAGATTTGATGGAGAGGACAAGGAGCACAGCTCAGTAGTACAGCACCTACTTAGCATATGCAAGGCCCAGAAAGGAAAAAGAGACAGGAAAAAAAAATAAAAACAAAATTTAATGGAAACCAGGGGGTTGGGAGAAGGCAGAAAGAAGCAGGTATGGAGGATGTCATCTGGCAGTTGACAAAACTGTCTTTGAACACCAGGCACAGTCTGTAGAGGGGTGATTTCAAACAGCTTCTCAATTCTAGCAATAAATCACCAAATGTTTCAGAGAATACCTTACAAAAAAACACACAACAGAATGCACACCAAACTGTTAATTCTTGGACAATGGGGAAGATTTGAGCTTGAGTAGTAATGAATGGTGATTATCTGTTGTATATATAATATATTTAAATATATTAACATAAATAAATGCAGTGTGTTAAAATAGGTCATGTATATAATAGGGCGGGTTTATTTTTTTGTCAACTGTAACACACAATGGAATACTAAGAGTGAGACGCAAATATGATGAGGGTGTAGGTCCCTAAGGTCCGGATTATAGAATATCAGTCATTCTCCACTGTGGCAACCATGCATCTCCCAGCTGCCAGTTGCCCCGGACCTGCGGTACTAGATGTGGAGAACAGCCACAATTCAGCAGGCATTATGGCAGCCCTGGAATAAAAGATCACACTTCCCAGCCTCCCTTGAATCCAGACTTGCATCAACCTGAGCCCCAGCCAATGATGAAGTGATAGGCATCAGCTTTAGGAGGCACCCTTCAAGCCACAGGTGTCCATCTTTGCATTTATTTTTATCTCTTCCCACAGTGGCTGCCTGGAATCTGGATGTGTTAGGACTCTCTTACCAATACAAAATTACACCCAAGAATACAAAAACCACACCCTTTAGGCAACAGCCAAGCAGGGAGCTAGAAAGAGCCTGAGCCCCTGAGGGCTGACGGTCTCCTGCTCATCACGGAAGAGGCATGCAACCTTTCCTGTACAAGCCACTGGATTATTTATTTATTTATTTAAGGTTTTCTGCCAAATGCAAAAGGAACCACCTCAGTCTCTTTTGGGTTGGTCTGTTCATTCTTGCTTCTTCTCTCCTATGCGTTAGGTCTTTTGGGAGTGGCCC
This sequence comes from Fukomys damarensis, assembly GCF_012274545.1. NCBI lineage: Eukaryota > Metazoa > Chordata > Mammalia > Rodentia > Bathyergidae > Fukomys > Fukomys damarensis. The sequence continues at coordinate 9,283,150 of NW_022900941.1, read as the reverse complement.
CTGCACACTCCCTGCCCCCAGCTGAGAAGGACGCTGAGACTGACCTCTGTATCTCAGTTTTTTGTGAGCCTCTAAGGACTTTCCAGATCCCATTATTGTTTAGCGGTCTGTTGTTAATGACGGTAATAAGCTAACCAAGCCCATTTTTATTGAACTTTGAGGGTTCGTAGTTACAAGAAAATGAAAAACTTCCAAAGAAAACATTAGGCTGTCTGTTCCATATTGTATTTTCAGGAAGCTAATTGGTCAGCCTTGAGCATCTCTGGTTTTCCTGTGATTTCTCAGCTATTTTCTGAGCATCACAGCCTCAGCTGCCTGCTAACTGGGACAGGAGAACCACTGCATTAGCATGACAAGGAGTCTGCCCCTAGGTTTTCCTAGCACAGATGGGGTAGGATGTAGCAGCTGGGAGGAGTATGTGATTGGGACCAGAGCTGGAGTGGGGGTGGGCTAGTGCACGTGAGACTAGGCAGCCTGGAGATTGATTCTTTTTGTTTGTTTGTTTGTTTGTTTCTGGGCTCGAACTCGGGACCTTGCACTTGAGAGGCAGGCGGCGGTGGAGAGTGATTCTTTAGACATCCACGTGAAGGTTGAGCTGCCCAGGTGTACAGGGAGGGTCTGGTGCTCTGGACACAAAGGGAGAGTAGGGAAGAGAGGATGCTGGGTCAGAGGATGGGCAGAGGTGATGCAGGAAGTAGCCCTTGTAGAAAGGAAAGGAGGACCATGAGAGGGAAAGTCAGAGAGCTTGTGTACATAGGCGTATATACTGTAGCAGGCATCAAAGGAGATCCCCAATCCCTGCCTCCAGTATGTACATTCTTTTGTTGTCCTATAGTGAATAAGATTGACTCTGTCATGAATAGGACAGTGCGAGTGACTTCCAAGATTATAAAAAATCATGGAGGATCTCACCTTGCTCTCTACAGGATCACTCCAGGTAGGGGAAGCCAGCCTTCATTCATGCATCACAGCTGTGGAGTTAGCCATCTTGGAAATGGGCCCTCCAGGCCCACTGCAGCCTTCAGTGATGGTGACCAAGTCCCAACTCCATCCTCACTGCAACTCCGTGAGACATCACGAAGCTCAACCACCCAGCTCTCAGATCCCTAAGAGAAATTATGATATAATTATTTATTGTTGTTTTAATGTCATTTGTAATTTTTAGGTAATTCATTAAGCAGCAATATGTAATTAACACAAATGATATATAGTTTTCCATATGTATAAAAATTTTCCATATGTATAAATTATACTACATATATAATTCCCCATAAGCATCAAAATAACATGTATTTATTGAAGAAATACTAGCAAATACAGAAATAGATTAAAGTCACCACAATTCCACCCCTCCAGAGATGATAATATTATTATAAGCTCGATATATGTGGTATGTAATGTGAGTCCATCATTATCTCATAGGATGACATATCTGGCTGATATTTTTTGCATTTCCTACCAGTCTTTTTTCTATACATTTAAAAAATTAATAGACTTTCAGAGCTGAGGATTGAACCCAACTTCTTGCACAGAGTAGGCAACTGCTTTACCACTGAGCTACATTCCCAGACCAATACACTTCATTTCCTAGAGAAGTTTTAGGGTTACAGAAAAAAATTGAGCAGAAAGTATAAAGAGTTCCCATGTATCCTCTTTCCTCACCCCTTTCACCATAGTTTCCCTATTATTAACATAAAGCATTAGTGTAGTATATTTGTTATCATTGATGAGGTAATATTAACACAATATTACGTTAAGCTAACAGTAGGTCTTGTTTTTGGTGTTGTACATTCAGTGGGTCTTCTTTTGAGTTTTAAAAATATTTATTTTTTTAAAAGCTAATATGTACATTACAAGAAACCAAAACATAAGAAACAAAGAACAAAGTCATTTGAAAACATGAACAGCTTATTTGCATGTGTCCTTCTAGGTCCTGCATGTACAAACACAATGTGCTATTCTGTGTGACCATGACTGTGCCGTGTGTGCCATGCTTTTCTACACATCATGAATATTCACCCATTTAAAATCCCAAAGCTCCACTCTATGGGTCTTGACAATTGTATATGACATGTAGCCACCATTATAGCATTATAACATATACTTTACCTCTCTAAAAAGCTCCTGTGCCCCACTTGTCCCTCCTCCCTCTGCCCATCATTTTTAACAGAGCTCATGTCACACATACTAATTTTGCATTCTATTTTTATCCAACCAGCATTACATAATAAACGTTTTTCCATGTCAGTAAAACCTATTTAAAAATACAATTTTCAATGCTTGAACGATATTCTATGTGTTCATGATAAGCCCTAACTAAATTAGCCTATTCCCTGTTTAGGGGCATTGAAATAGTTCTGCTAGAATCTTTTTGTAAGTCTTGGGGTAGGGGGCTCTTGACAACCCAACTCAGTACCCTTAATTGAAGTGTGCACCTGTCCAAGAATGGGTGTGGGCTTTAGCAAGAATACACAAACGCTATGATTTTAACACCCTAACCTGGCTCTGTTAGAAACTTAGAGGTGACTGTCTCTATAAGTTATTTCTAGCCTGTGAGTGTGCTTGTTCTATTTACCTACACAGGTGGCTTTTTGAATAAGTTTTCCACGGTTCCCACGAAATGGATCATTGGGAATTCGCTAAAAGCTAAAATGACTAAAAACTCTTCTTTGCATCCTGCTTCCCACATCAAAAACAGGCAGATGCTCCTGATGCCTTCCCAGGATTAAGAAGGATCCGAGAATAAACATGGGCTCAATAAAGAAAAGTGATACTGACTTGTCAAAAATTCTGTATTTCTTTTGCCCATTTCCAAATTCCTTCACTGATTTCCAAGTTTGATTTTAAAACTCTGCAAATTCCTACTGGATTAAATCTTTATGACCCGTCTGCACTTTCAGTTTCCTCTAATTGAAAATTCCCTTTGCAAGTGATTTTTCTACTTACCAAGGCACTTTTTTCTTTTCTTTTCTTTTCTTTGGTACTGGGGATTGAACTCAGGGCCTTGCACTTGCCAGACAGGCACGGTGCAACCGAGCTACCTCCCTGGCCCTACAGCATCTTTTTTGTGTGCCAGAGGACACTTTAGCCCGGCCCATGAGTCACACTGTCACTAATAAGAAAGGATAATGTACCAAATATAAACCTCGGTTTACGTCTTTCCCTGTTCTCTGTCTCTCTCCTCTCTGCGTCTCCTCTCCCTCTCCCCACCCCTTCTCCTCCCTCTCTGTCCCTGTCCCTGACTCTCTTTCTCGCTCTCTGAAACCTGATGCCCAATAGGCAGCAGAATATTCTAAGTTGTGTGATTTTGTTAATCCTTGGAGCAAGTGTTGGCATGAAAAGATTCTAGAGGAGTGAGGAACTTGAAATGGAATATGGACCGTTTACAAGGCTGTCACTGATTTTGGTTAAAGAAATATTTGTTTCACTCATTAGGGGCAGGTTTTTTAAATTCTAAGTTCAACCTAAAGAGAACAAAACACAATCTTAATTTTTGTTTTAGCATATTCCTGAGTGTTCAGATTGAAGAAAAAAGTTTTGTATAACGTACTGATTGCCTACAAGATAGTGTAGATAGCACTGGTAGTTTTCTAATGTATATTATTAGGTCACAAGAGAATACAATGTTAATTTGTCAAACATGTATAAGTAAAAGATAATTATAACACAGTGATAGGGAGCTAACAGCCCCCTATTATTAAACTTTAGACCAGGTGACTAGGAATAAGCTTTTCTTTTTTTATTTTATTTTATTTTATTTTTTTGGTACATGGGATTGAACTCGGGTCCTTGTGCCTGCGAGTAATAATAAGCTTTTGAGATAACCATTGATAATAAAATGTTAGTTTTGCTTTATCTCCAACAAAAGTTCAGACATAAAATTAGAAGGATTGTTTAAACTGGTTAAATATGTAACAATAACGCATTAGGTTTCAAGTATCTCACATCTAGATGATTACAACAGACTTCTGAACTTCCTTTCCCTGTACCTCAGGCACAGGGCAGACTTTTCAGCATCATTATTCCCATGGCAATGATCATTATCCAGGGAGATCGCTGGGAAAGGTATAGATGCCTCATCAAAATAGGACAGGGAAAGGGAATAGGAAAGCCAGGACTGAGGTGGTATCTCAGGGGATTCCAAAATGACTTTCATGAGGGATATAGTGTGTTTTAAGTAGACTACCAGATTCAGTCTCAACCCAAATTTAATCTCTCCTTCCTCGTTACCATGAAGTTCTTTTTTTAAATCACTGATTTCATCATCATACTGTCCTTACACACATTCATCACCTATCAGATATGCTTATCAGATATACCTATCAGATATACAGCTTAACTTTCAAAAAGCAATCAATCAAAAACATCTAATGGATTATAACAAATGGTTATACCCCATCACCACTGTGGTGAATTAACTAATGGTCAACTTGTAACGCCCAGGTAAAGTGAATTAGTGTGGTTCTGAGGATGGAACACACACCTGAGGATTGTTAACAATAGCATAAAAAGAGAACCGGGTGGGGGCTGGGGATGCTAATTTGCTGTTGATTTTCTAGGAGAAGCTTGTCATGGCCGGTTATCCTGATTGGAGCTTGGCTTTTCTTGCTGTTGTCAGAACTCAGGTCCTTGCTGTCTCTGAGAATGGCTGCTGTTATCAGGGTAGCTCTGATCTTTGCCTTGAGCATTGTTCCTGGGTCCAGTGTAGATCCCTCAGCCTGATGAAACAAATTTTTCACCCAGCTCGGTGCAGGCTTTCTAGCTTCCACCACTGGCTTTTGGGCCTTCTCAGTGCAGATCCTTGATATGGTCTTGCATGAGACATTGCCGTGGCATCTAGGCCTCTGGCTGGACTCATGGAGGACACTACCTTGGACTCTAAGCCTTTAGCTGGGCTTGTGTAGGACATTGCCATGGGATCCAGGCCTTTGGCTGGATTCTTTGGGTCCCTGGTGTGTGGACAGATCTCTTGCACTTCTCTGCATTTGACTTTTTGGGTGAATATTATAAAATAATCCTATAAATTATGTGTCCTGTATTAAATCTATTACCTTGCAAACCCTGCCTACAACAACCACCACCAAGCTTCATGAGTTTAGAAGTTAATCATACCTCCTATCACTCCTTGCAGTAATATCATCCTTTAAAAACGGATCTAGAAAATCAGTTTATCATACCAAACTTTTTTGGTTCTACTGTATATGGCCTCTGTAGACCCAAGAGTAAATGAAAGGAAGGATCACTATTCCCTTTTTTTTGGGGGGGTACCTGGAATCAAACTCAGGACCTTGTGCTTGTGAGGCAGGCGGCAGAATCACTGAGGTAAATCCCTGGTCCAAGGATCAGTATTATAAGAAGTTTAAAAGTTACCTTGGGGGGCCTGTGGACTGGTCCATTGCAGCAATGGGCTATGTGTTCTGCTGGGGCAGCATTGAGCACTAGGGCATGGGAGATTGTACAGCCTTCTGAAAGAAGACAATGTAAAGCTGAAATCTTTGCAAAAATAAGGCAAGGCATTATAGACAACTCTGTTACTGCATGCTGAATTTAACAGGTATAACTCAGGCTCTTGTGTACAATGAGCAATGAATTCCAAGTGCACACTTGGCAAATGGAAAGCAGTTGCATTTATTGAAGATCACAGAAAGCTATGCTCAAGATGTGTCGGTGCCAACAAAAGATATGGCACAAACAGAAGTGGTGCCAGGGTGACAGAAAAACAAAGACACTGTGCACAGATCATGGCACATAGCAGCCCCCAGATAAATCAGGCTTTTGGGATGTAAAGGTTATGCACCTCAACCCAGGTGCCTCCCCTGAGTCTCTAGGTATGAGTGACAGGAGTGACTGATAGGGCGCTGTGTCATCTCAAGATGCATGCTTCACTCTGATCTTAATTACATGCATGATACATAGCACCTATTTATGAATCCTTAATCAGGGTGGAGTAGAGTGAAGATGACTGAAGGTCAGGACAGGGAATCTAACAGTCATGAGCTGTCTGTTGCCCACAGCATCAGAGATTTACTTTTTTTTTTAAATGTAATTTTCTACCTCTCTTAGGACAGTGGAAGGAGGAATGGACTTAGGCTGCTGTTTAAAATTAAATGGGTGCAAGGGAGTGACTTCCTCAGTGCCATTGTTTCTCACTGTACTAAGACTTCATATGAAATGGTGAGAGGCCATCAGTTTATGATGGATAAGTCATCTGTAGACCAAATCTGTGCTAGAGATCGTTGACAAATGTCACCAACAAAAACCTGGGGCTCATTAAAGTCCAATCAAGGTATTATGGTTTATATCTAAACGTCCCCCCAAAGCCTCACGTACTCATAGGTAGGACTTTTGGAAGGTGATTAGATTATGGGGCCATTGTAGCTAAATGTGATGTTAGGATATGGAGTTTGGTCAGAAGAGGCACGACTAGGAAGGGTGTATTTCACTTTCCAGCTCCTCCCTTGTTGCTGCTTCCTGGATCCTCTGACAGGAGGAGCTTTCCTTAGCCCAGACCCTTTTGCCATGCCATTCTGCCTTGGAGGTGGTTGACTGGGACTGAAACCTCTACAAACTGTGAGTCAAAATAAATCTTTCCTCCCTACATTGCAGGCACTGGATATTTTTTGTCCCATTGACAAGAAAGGTGACTAAAATAGATATTGGTACTGATGAGGAAGGCAAAACTTAAAAAAAAAAAACAAAATTTAAATCAATTTAGGGACTTTTTTTGGTACTGGGGAATCGAACTTGGATCCTTGCAAGGCAAGCGGTGGCACCACTGAGCTAGATTCCCAGCCCTTAAGTCTTAAGTGATAGATAAAACCCTAACGGCCCTAACTAATACTCTCTGCCATCTTTCCTTTAATCGTCCCCCTCCCTGTGGCTGCTGTTCTTTGCCCTGACAACTCTGTTCCTATAGACAGTGGTTTTGCTGCATTCTGCTTTTATGGGAGCCTGTTTCCTTTTCGTCACCCAACCAAGGACACCCAGATGTGCTGTTACAAACGGTTGCTATTTGAATAATTGCCTTTATTCTGCTTCTGTAACTTTGATAAAAAAGAAACTGCATAAACCCCACTTGGGGCTCAGAATTTGAAGTCACAAATTCCTCTGGGCCCGCAGGTATAATAAACTCTGGTTACCTTCCACCGGAGCACTTCTTGGTTCTTTCATGTACTGTTCCTGCCATTACAGTGCCAGAGCAGTGAGGCTGTTGTGATGCTGCCTGACCATGTGATTTCGCAGCCTCTGCCACTGGTTTGCAGGAGTTTGGAGAGGTTTGGAGATACTGGCTAGAGAAGCCCTAGAATGCTGTGAGCCAAGCTTGATAGGATATTCTGCTCAGAACTTGGAAGACCAGAAGGCTGATAGAAATGCAGATGTGTTACTAGATTTTGGATCCCAAAGACAGTTTTTCCAAGTTCTTGGTATCCTGAACAAAGCACTGGATAAGAAATGTGGGAAAGGTAGTGAGGATTTACATCTGTTGAAAGTAGAAGAGAAGTGTGCTCTGTATAGTGAGAGCAAGTCAGTGAAAAGGCTCACGGAGGCCACAAGCATAATGTCAGGAATGTTTTGTATCTGGAATTCCTAGATTACTTCTCTCTCATGCGAATAAGGCTTTTAGGATGGTTGTCCTATCAGAAACTCACTTGGCCTGGTGTCAGATTTAAACTGTCCTACTGAAGGCTTACTTGATTTCATGCCAGATGTAAATGGAGAGTTGACACACTCATCTGTGTGGTCCCACGTAGTGTTCAGGCACTTCAGAGTTATTCCAGATTCTGTGTTCTGTGCATGTACCTGGGGTCTCACGACTTTGACAGATTACATCCACTTGTTTAACTGGCTTTACTCCAGCCCCAATCTGATGGGGGAAAAAAAAAAAACAGGTTCAGAAGGTTTAAATTAGGAACAAGGACTCCATTGGTTGTTGGAGCCCAGGGCCTGCATGTTATGCTTTGGCAGAAAGTTTATCCACATTTTGCTAATGACCTGAAACTTTGTAGGAAACAGAGATTCAGAGTGGCCAACTAATTAATCTGGCAGAGGAAATTTTAAAGCAGCCTAACATTCAGGATGTAGTATGGATAGTGCTTGCTGCTTTTAGTCAGGTTTATGCTGAAAAACAAGTAAAAACTGTATTTGAAGTTTTAGGTTTCTCCAGGTAGCAGGAGCTGGCAAATTTGGAGCAGAAAGAGATTGGTTGCTGAAAAGATTGACATTAAAAAGAAGCCAAGGGGGAAGCCGGGCGTGATGGTGTACACCTGTAACCCCAGCACTTGGGAGGCTGAGGCAGGAGGATCACTGTGAGTTCAAGACCAGCCTGGGTCTACATAGTGAGTTCCAGGTCAGTCTCAACTACATAGTGAAACCCTGTTTCAAAAAAGAAAAAAGAAAAGCTGGAAATATATTTTGAAAATGAAGATGCATCGAGAAATATGAAGGAAAATTAGTAGTCCTTTCATCAAATTTAAAAAAAAAAAAAAAAAAAAAAAAAAAAAAAAACAAAGGAAGCCAAGTATCTTGAATGAGGACAATAGGAAAAAAGGCTTAAAGGCATGTTAGGAATCATCAAAGCCACATCCTTCACAGGCTTAAAATTGCAAAATAGTAAGACTTTGCCTTGAGAAGTGAGCTGTAGGGCACTTTGCTCCCAGGGAAGCCTAGGGAATTATCTTCCCCAGAATTTGTTTCATAGTTCTCAGCCATCCAGGTATTCTTCACAGTGCTCAGCCACCCAGGCTGAAGTTGGCAGCAGACCTTGGCATCCTCCATGCTGTGCTAGTTTTACTGAATACAAGAGTGTGGGGTCAGGAAGCCTTCTGCCCAATTTCAGAAGAAGGCCTGTGAGGCCAGGCAGTGTGCCCCTGAGAAGGCAGTTTGTGAGAGTGAAGCCAAAAGTGCAGTGGATTCTCTAGAAAGTTGGAGAATCCAGGAAAGCGGAATGTTGAGGGAAGCCACAAAGACTGAACAAAGCCAGCCGAGGAAAGAAGCCATGAGGGCTAAAACCATGACTTTGATATAGGGGCAGAGGCACCCAAGCGCTTTGAAATTTACATTTCACTGCAGTGTGCTCTAGATGCTGCATGTGGGACTACAGATCTAATGTTTGCCCTACTGAGTTTCCATCTTGCTTGGGTCCTTTCTAGTCCATCTTCTTCCCTTTTGGAATGGGACTATTGTAACGTTTAACTTTCTGATTTTAACAGAAGCTCACAGCTAAAAGTTTGCCTTAAGTCTCAGAGGAGATTTTGGACTCAAGACTTTTCAGCATTGCCGAAACTGCTTGGACTTTTGCAACACTTAGACTAAATGCATTTTGTATGTAGGTATATGCATGTGTCTTCTAAAGGTCAGGGTAGAATGTTATGGTTTCTACGCAGTCCTCTAATGCCTCCTGTGCTCATAGGTGAGGTTTTTGGAAAGTGTTTGAATTATGGGGACATTACAGTAATATCTTACCTCATGAACACTTCTGTTTGCAAACAATTCTGTTCCCAAACGAAAGCATTCAGCAAAATTTTGGGTCCATTTGCAAACTCTGCACTGGGTGACAAACATGACCATGGCCATCTTCCCCACACAAAGTGCAACCATTATCCCCAAATTCATAAAACAAATTAAGTTCATAAACCAAGGTAGCACTGTATAGCTAAGTGTGATGTTAGGATGTGGGATCTGGGCAGAAGAGGCAGGTCACCGGGAGCATGACCCAGGAGGGTATAGCTCCCTTCCTGGCTCTTCCCTTGATGCTCTTTGTTTCATAGATGCCGGTGAGGTGAGTGCTTTCCTCAGGCCAGGCCTTTCCACCATCTGTTCCGCATTAGAGCCAGCCAACTGTGTACTGAAACTTCTACAAACTGTGAGGCAAAATAAACCTTTCTTCCTTTAAGTTGTGGGTGTTGGATTTGTCTCAGTGATGAGAAACTGACTAGGACACAAGTGATTTGAGATGTCCTTGGTTTAGAACTAAAGAAAGTGGTGACTCAAACAAATATGAACATGCCAACTTGAGTTAGTGATAGACAGATGGGCTGTCCTAAAAATGTGACAGGCTGTCAAAAATCTGCGTTTATTAAGCACTGTCCAAGGGAGGGACATGTGCAACGGGTGGGCATGAGGCCTGTCATCAGTAGAGATGAGTGCTTTATTGTAGGGCAGAGAAGATTTCCATTCTCTGTTCCCTAAATTATATTCTAATTTCTGGGAACTTTCACACTGAAAAGAAGCTATTGTAACAATCCAATCTCTGGAAAGGCATTTTCCTTTAAAATAAAAATCTTTGCTTTATAATCAGTTTCTTAACAAAAAGTCAGCATATGAACAGCACCAAGGGCCTCGTTAATGTTTGTCTTCTGATAAGGTCAATATCTGGGCTCTGTAAAGCCAGGTCCCCGGTAGTCCTGAGGGGTTATACTGCCTCGTAGGCACTGACTGAGGGGTTAAATGTAGAAAGAACCACCTGTGTGTCCTGCTAGGTACCTTGCTTGTGTGTTTTGCATTCCTTTGTCTTCTTGCCCCACTTCTACCTAGATACGTCCAACTTTTTGGCTAGCTTGGTCCACACTGAATGAGGAATTATGTTGGACTGCATATAAAATATATAATCCATGTACATACATAACAAAATTTCTTTCCTTTTTATATAATGTATTTTAAAAAGGGGACAAATAGCCTGAAGGCTGCTGGATACAGATATATTCTAGAATATAACCCAGAGTAATGGGACTTAAAGTAAATAAGTGAATGATCACACTCTAAATGGCTTGTAACCAGTCTACCATGAAACAAATACAGAACTGAGTATAAGCAGTGAAAACATTAGAGAAATTTGTCGAATTTGTTGAATCTAATGAAAAGTAGGGCTTATATTCGATTATCTTTTCATTTCATTTTATAGTCATTTATTTTTATTTATCTTATAACAGTGTTGGTCCATGATAAATTGGTCATTCACTCCAAATAGTCTGAGAAGTACCAATCTAGAGGGTAGGGAACTCTTTCACAGTGATGCTGTATGACATTTGGTGCCTAGGTAGCAACTGTGGCTCCCAACCCTGCTGCACAAAAGAATCTTATTGGGAGCTGAAAACAACCATACCTCTATTTTGAGACAGAAACCTCTGCTCCACTTGGATCAATTAAATGAGAATGGGGGTGTGATTATGAAAGGGCAATCCCCACCAAAAAATGTATACATAGTTCAGGAAAAGAAAAATTTGTTTAAACATTTTAATACTAAATTTGTTGAGACATCATGAGATCAATACAAGTTACCTTTGGCCTCTGGGCTCTATAATTACAAGAGGTGTGCAAAGTGGTGGCCATCAGCTTTCAGACAATTATTAGTATTGTGAACTGTGGTTGAGTAATGTTGGTGCCACCAAAAAATGTATACATAGTTCAGGAAAAGAAAAATTTGTTTAAACATTTTAATACTAAATTTGTTGAGACATCATGAGATCAATACAAGTTACCTTTGGCCTCTGGGCTCTATAATTACAAGAGGTGTGCAAAGTGGTGGCCATCAGCTTTCAGACAATTATTAGTATTGTGAACTGTGGTTGAGTAATGTTGGTGCACTAAGATTGCTGCACATGAATTTTTATTTTATTTTATTTATTTATTTATTTATTTTTTTTGTGACAGGGTCTCACTATGTAGCTGAGACTGACCTGGAACTCACTATGTGGCTCAGGCTGGTCTCGAACTCACAGTGATCCTCCTGCCTCAACCTCCCAAGTGTTGGGATTGCAGGCATGTGCTACCACACACAGCACAGTTTTTATTAAATTTTATTTTATCCCATTCCCTCCTTCAAGCTCCCCTCCTTTCTATGTACAAAAGCTTTGTTTCCATTTTTCCTTCTATTTTCACTTTTTTCTTGTCCCTTCATTTCTCCCTCCCTCCTGTGTTGTTCCCCTTCACCTTTGAGCATTTTTTCCCATTTCCCAACATCCATTATACCTTTCAGTTCTTATCCCCCCCCGCCCATTTTTTGGTACCAGGGATTGAACTCAGTACCTTGCACTTGCCAAGCAGGCGGCAGAACCACTGAGCCAAATCCCTAGCCCTCAGTCCTTCCACTTTTGGTTTCGCACACCAGAGGAACGATGCAGTATTTAAACGTGTGTCTGATTTATTTCACTTAACAGTATGTTCTCAAAGTCCATCCATATAGCTATAAATGCCTTAAGCTCATTCTTCTTTGTGGCAGAGTAGTAACTCCGTTGCATTTTTAAAAACCACATCTTCTTTATCCAGTCATCAGTTGATAGGCATTTGGGCTGTTTCCAAGATAGAGCTGTTACAAACTGTGCCACTGTAAACATGAGTGTGCATACATTGCTACAGTATGATGCTTTTAATTCTTTCAGGAAGATACCAAGAAGAGGTATAGCTGGGTCAAATGGAACATCTAGTTTCAGTGTTTTGAGAAATTTTCACACTGACTTCCACAGTGGTTGTACCGGTCTACACTCCCACCAACATTGGAGAAGGGCTCCTTTTTCTCCACAGCCCCTCCAGCATTTTTTATTGGTTGATATCTTGATAGTAGCCATTCTTTCTGGAGCAAGATGGAATATTAGTGTTGTTTTGATTTGTATTTCACAAATGACAGTGATGTTGAACATTTTTGCATATATTTATTTCCCATTTCTAATTCTTCATCTGAGAAGTGTCTGTTCATTTCAGATGCCCATTTTTACATTGGGTCTTTACATGGGGGGGGTCTGAATTTTTTGAATTTTTTATATATTTTAGGCAATAGTCCTTTATCTGAGTAGCTAGTAAAATTTTTTTTCCCACTCTCTGGGTTGTCTCTTTACTCTGTTGGTGGTTTCTCTTGCTTACACATGCATTTTTAATCTCTTCCCTAAGGTCTGGCAATGCAGTAGGTTTTCTGAAATATATGACATCCTCTAGTGTTCTATATGAGGGTAGCACCATCTGTTGAAAAGACATCTTACTATTTTTCTTTTCCTGAAGTGTGCATACATTTTTTTGTTCTACTCTCTCTATATATAATTTACACGGTAGGCTGATGATGGTTGTCTATAGAGTCAGGTGTGGAAGGATGCAAAAGGGCTGTCTGTGCATGGGAGACCTGAAGGATCCAGACCAAAGTCAAAGGCCTGGAGCTCAAAGAGAGTTCCCTGAAAGTCTATCAGGAACCTGGAAAACCAAAGGTTTGCGCTACCCGGCTGAAGAGTCTTTACTGGAAGCCAGGAGATGATTCAATGCTCAAGATGAAAGTGAAGATGAGAGCTTCTCCCAAGAAACAGAAGTGAGCTTTCCTTCTTCCTTCCACTTTTTATTCTATTCAGGCTACAAGCCTATTGGTTGGTGCCACTCACACCCCAGATAGGTCTTCATCTTCAGCAAATTCACTCAGCCAAACTCAGGACTAGCTAAACCAATCAGTTGGGTGTTTGTCAAGCTGACACAATCAGTTAACTATCACACCTGTATTTACTAAAACCTCCCTTGGTGTTTCTGTAGTGTAGCCAGTGATGAGAAGTCTTAATGTAGATGGTACCCAATCAGTGATCACCAGGTGAATGAATGACTAAAACAGGTCAGCCAGCCAACAGCAGGTGTTGATTACTCACTTGTCAATGCAGAATAACATGCTACAAAGTTGTGAAGATTGAGATAGAGTTCCTATGGACAAAGCCAACATATAAACAGCACAGTTTAATAAATGTGTAGTTTTCACCTACAAATAAAGTAGCAGCTATGAAGTTCCCTTCTCTCCTACTTTTTTTTTCTTCAGTACTACGGATTGAACTCAGAGGCTTGCTCACACTAGGCAAGCATTCTACCACTGAGCAAGCTTGTTATGACTTGTGTCTAGATGTCCCCCTAAAGCCTTATATGGTCATGGGTGGGGCTTTTCAGAGGTGGCTAGATCTAGAGTGTGTGATGCTGGGATTGAGTGTGTGATTCTGGGATCAAGGTATGTGATTACTAAATTTGTCCACTGATTGGTTTAGCAAAGTTCTGGGTAGGATGAAGGGTACCTCACCCTGGGTGTGAGTGCTACTTGCTGGCAGGTAGCCTGGATAGAATATAAGGGACAGAAAGGGGGCCATCGCTTACTGCTTACTTTCTCAGTACTTCACTACTTTATTCCTTTTGGTCTCTGCCCACCATAGACTGTTTCTCCTGTGAAATACCACTCTGCTATGCCACCCTGCCTTGGAGCCAGCCAACTACAAACTAAAACCATTGAGCTAAATAAAGCTTTCCTCCTTTCACTCTGGGTGTTGGGTATTTTGTCCTAGCAATGAAAAAAAGTAACTAAATCATAGGTACAGCCCTTTTTATTTTGAGACTGGGTCTTGCTAAGTTGGTCAGGCTGACCTTGAACTTGGCATTTTCCTACTGCAGGCTCCCAGCTCCCATGGGAATTATAGGTGAGCACCATCACACTTGATTCTCTCCTTTTTTTCTTTTTGGTACCAGATCGAACTCAGGACCTTGCACTTGCAAGGCAGGTGGTGGCACCACTGAGCTAAATGCCCAGCCCAGACCCTCTCCTTTAGAAAGAAGACAGAATACTAATAGTACTGCACCTAGTAGAAAGGAGATTTGTCAGGCTTGGGTCTCCCAATAGGTCAAGGAATACACTGGATGTCACTCACGATTCCTCGGGGTTCCCTCTCCCCTGGCATTGCCCAGCCTTCAATTCTATGATTCTACATTGCACATTCAATTCCACATTTTTCTATCCAGACCTTGTACAAGTGGTCCACTACACCCGATGGAAGCTATGTATAACAGAGACAGACTGGGCTAGGGATGCAGCTCAGTGGTAGGGCACTTGCCTAGCAAGTGTAAGGCCCTGAGTTCCATCCCCAGCAAAACAAAAATAAAACAAAAAGCCAAACAACAAAACAGAGGGCACAGAACCTGCTAATCATCTGGTTTCCTGTCACCGTCCCTAGGCTTACCCATTCATCCATTTAGTCAAGAATAATAGGGCCAGGGATGTAGCTCACTGGTGCCATATCTGCCTGGCAAGCACAAGGTCCTGAGTTTGATCCCTGGTACCAGAAAAAATAATAAGAAGAACTGAGGGTTGACCTTATCTCAGTCATTATTTTAGGCTGTGACGAAATTACGGCAAGTGAAGCATCATGGTTCTGTACTCACAAGGTTTACTGTTCCTCCTGCAAAAGCATTTACTCTAATTTATGTTATTAATTTATTTGTTTTTCAGAGCAGAAACTCTCAAACTCTGTTGGCCACCACACTCAAAATAAGAAGGACATTTTACAACCAACCCACATATATACAAACACATAATCACAGTTAAAGTTTTGCAATATGTTCTATTCTCATGTTGTGTGATGAATTTTTATTTTATTCTAGTTTATTTCTTTTTTTCAAATGCTAGTCATGATTCATCAAACTTATTCCATTATCCACTAATAAGTTACAATCATAAGAATGAAAAATATTTGCCTTGAATCCCAACATCACTTCCTACCTGTATTCCCAGTGCCTAGCAAATGGACAGACTTGATGTAAATTAGGTTGCTTATATTATACATATCAGTGTGTCCTAAGCATATATATATTATATATGAATGATATTCATATACATCTTTTTAAAGATAATATATAGATACTACAGTAGGCACCGTATATAGTATATGCTGCAGATGTAATTAACTATTTCAGTCACAATCTGGGGTTCCCTTATTTTAAATTCATATAATTAAAAATGTGTCCATCTTAGAAAAATGTCACTAACTCTTTAAACTTATATACATATTTAAACTTATTCTAACAGCTAAAAATGGACCATGACACACAGAGTAATGGCACCCAAAGATGCCCTAATCCACAGACACTATGAATATGTGGCCTAGTATGGCAAAAGAGACTTTGCAGATATGATTAAATTGAAGGTTTTTAGATGGGATATTGTCCTTGGTCACTTGTGTGGACCCAGTGCAATCTTGAGGATCTTTATGGAGGAAAGAATGTCAGAGCAGGCAGAGAAGGTAATGTGAAAGGGATCTGAAGATGTTATACTGCTGGTTTTGAAGATGGAGAAAGGGACACAAGTTACGGCATGCAGGAGGCCTCTAGGAGCTCTAGAAAAGGCCAGAAAAGATATTCTTCCCTAGCACCTCCTCAAGGAACATAGCCTGTCCAGCTATTTAAGGACTTCTGTATCTAGAAGTGTAAGATAATATATTTGTATAGTTTTAAGCAAAAGTTATAGTGACTTTTTATAGAAGCAATAAGAAATGAATACAGAGATGGAGTAGATAGTGTAATAGAATAATTTTTAAAAATTCCAAAATTGGCTAGGCATAGTGGTGCACGCCTATAATCCAAGCACTTGGGAGATGGAGGCAGGAATATTACTGCATGTTCAAGGTCCAGTTGGGCTACATAATGAGCTCAAGGCCAGCCTAAACTACACAGCAAGACCCTATCTCAAAAAACAAACAAAACAAAACAAAAATCCAAAATCGAAACATACTTTGAAAGACAGAGTGTAGCTCAGTGGTAGAATTTGTCCTTAGCATGAATAAGGCCCTGGGCTCAATCTGTAGCGCCAAAAAGAATGTGAAGATTTAGTATCTAATAAGAGAAATGTAGCAGATTGTGTATGTGTTATGAATTATTCAATAAGGTGATACTGAGATGACTGAATACCCACTAAAAAAAGCGCAAAGATGGGTCAGTATTCCCTTATACCAGAATTATTTCCAGATGGATTATAGTTTTAGATATCAAAAAACCAAAAAATTCTAGGAGTACCACAAGAAAATGTGAGTGATTTTTTGAATTGAAGAAAATACAAAACCTTGAAATGATGGGTCAAAAATACGAAGTAGAAAGAAGAGGTGGCTGATGGCAATTCTCATACTGTAATTAGTTGTTGGGTGCAATTGGGAGTCAGTTTGGCAGCATTTATCAATACAGTTAAACATGCCCATATACTTCACTTCAGCAATTATATTTCCAGGAATTTATACTCAATAAATATTCCTTATGCTGGGGATTTAGCTCAGCGGTTCAGTGGCCTGCCTTGCAAGCACAAGGACCCGAGTTCAATTCCCGGTACCCTCCCAAAAAAAGAAATATTCCTTATATTCTCTTTTAGAGTATTGCTTGTAATAGCAAAGAACCAGAACCTTTTGTTGCTGATGGTGTGAGTACCAGTACTTCACATTGAGCTACATGCCCTGGCCCAGAGATGGTGAAACCTTTTAGAGCTTTCAATGATAACAACCGCCTGTGGCACACATACCATTGGTTTGCTATTATTACCCTAACCTTCATTTGTGTTTGTATGTATTTATTTATTTAGAGACAGTCTTACAAAGTCACTAAGTCACTCAGGCTGGCTTCAAACTTGCAATCCTCATGCCTCACCTTCCCAGAGTGCTGGGATTATAGGTGTGTGTAACCATGCCTGGTTTAAATGCCCATTAATTACAGAAGACTAAATACATTAAGGTACAATCTTTAAAAGAAAGACATATACATAACTGTTTGTTTTGTTAAGGAATTATTTCCATACGCATTTGTTAGTGAAACACTATGGGTATGGTATGATTTCTTATGTGCAGGGGAAAGATATATTCTATTTAATTTAACATTTGCAGAGAAAATTCTGGATGTGTACACACTGTAATTGGTGCCTACCTTTGAGAAGTGACCTAAGAATAGGAGGAAGTTCTAGATTTTAGATTTTTGCATCGTTCTTGATCTCAGAATCACTAAATTGGGTCTTTTGCTACCTTTCAGCAAAAAAGAAAGAAAAAGAATTGCTGTCAATTGAAGGAGAAAGAACCACACAGACAGACTGACATGTCTGGAGCAATTGCCTCAGAGATATATATCTGATTTTTGATAGTTTTTTTTTTTTTAAAGTATGTTTAAAGCAATTCTGTGATTAAAGGAGGTTGATGTCACAAAATTCTGAGTGCTTTGGAAAATGTATGCTACTAGTTAAAAAGGTTTAAATTCTTCAAATTTGCTTGTTTTTATTTGCTTCGCATAAGCTAGGCATGAAGATTCCAGACAGGTAAAAAGATGAAATTCCCCCTTACTTGTCCAGCTAAGGCTGATGAATATCCAACTGAGGTATTTTTTGTTCTCAGAGATTAAGTGTGGACTCATTTGTTTGAAAGCCCCTACCTTGTATGTTTCACCGTACCAGCTCACCGTACAAAGTCAATCACTTAAGTCCTGTATTTTTTTTAAGTTAAAATTTCTATCATTCTGAGCTCTGCCTAGCAAGTGAAGTCCTACTTTTCTTTAGGGTTCTCCTGCCTAGAGATCCCCAGTGACCCTAGGATTACTCACTTCTTCCAAATGAGTCCTTCCAATTTATGGATGGTGGAGTGTCTGGTGAGTCAACCACAGTGCCCAGTCAAAGCTCCTCTTCCACTGCTGCTGCCTGGGATCATGGCCAAGGCCCAAGCAGCCAGGCTTGGCGGCACAGGCAAGAACAAATGCCTGCTTCCTCCTGGCCTCTTCTACCCAGGGTTAGCAGAGGTCCCACCATCCGCTACACAGTGCAAAAAGCCAGACTTCTCGCCTGCCAACAATCTCCAAGTGTGGACACAGCCCTGTTCTCACTCTCTAAAACACAGCCAAGGGCAGACACAGAAACAAGATCACAGTCAATCATAGTGTCTGCCAATGACCAGTAATGATCAAGGCCACTTTTAAATAAAAAAAAAGTCTTGTGAATTCCCGACTATTAAATTATCTTAATTATGTTTATTAGGTGGAAACATCAGACTCGATATAAATTCCTTACTTTTACAGTTTGCTATAGCTATAAAACTAAGCTGATTTTACAAATTGAATTCACAAAATTTAAAATTTGTTTATTTTATGAATGCATTGTTGTGGATGATGTTATTTTGCTGAAATTAAATTGTCTCTTGACACCAGAATATTGAACTCACTGTTATGGTTACAGCTTGTACCAAATATGAAAGCAAGTAGAGTGTTAGGTTACAAGGTGGTCATCAGATAATTCAGGATGGGCATTAAAACATTAATTTTTTGAAGAGCATAATTTAACTCAGACTAAAAGTTTACATAGTATGAAGGGATTTTGTCAATTTATTATTTTTTTAATCTCAGTTTAAGGAATAGTGGTCTCTACCTAAAGAGGCTTATTAGAAATGTAGTCTCAGATCCCATCCCAAACTTAATGGATTAGAATCTATATTTTAACAAAACGCTCAGGCAATAGATATGCACGCTAAACTCTGATATATTATTTCCCAATTCAGTCTTCAATGAGCCCTTATGGGGATGGGGCACAGTTGAATGCTCCCTTTTTTCCTTTTTAAATTAGTTATTCATTCTTTTCTTTGCAGAGTTGCTGATGGGTACATTTAAGGCGAACTCAGATTTTGATAAGAATAATGAACGGACAGTATTGGTGACTCCCATGGACCCTTGCTGGTGACTTCCACAAAGGATGTTCTGTTCAGAAATTTTTGTGCGCAGCTTCATACCAGCCACAAAAGACTGAAGAAATGGACAGAGCTAACAGGTATGGGGTTTCTTTGGGGGTAGAATTAGATAGTAGTAATAATTAGTACATAAGAGTTTTTGAGGTAACATTTGATAGTGGTAATGGTTGCATAACTTTGTAAGTATATTAAAAAGCACTAAACTGTATGCTTTAAGGAATGATCTTTTCTGTATGTGAACTATATACTTCCCTGTGTTGCCCAGGCTGGACTCAAACTCAGGATCTCAACTGATCCTCCTGCCTCAGCCTCCCAAGTAAATGGAACTACAGACAAGCACCACCACACCCAGCTATTTTTTTTTTCAGCTATTTCTGTTTTTTAAAAAGTTGCTTAGTAGGGCCAGGAATTTAGCTCAGTGGTTCCACTGCCTGCTTTGCAAGCGCAAGGTCTTGAGTTCAATCTCCGGTACCAAAAAAGAAAAAAAAAAGTTGCTTAGTAGATTTTTGCTGAGAAAAATGGATTTGAGGCTTACATTTGTTTATCTAAGGGGCTCATCCTGAGGAATTCCTCAAAGCAAACAATGTTCCCTTTCAATCCTCATCAGTGTGAGACTCTAGATGTATTTAGATTAGGAGTTAGATTTATATTTTATAAAGGTCACTGTGGGCCGGGCATGGTGGCAAATGCCT
Organism: Fukomys damarensis; assembly: GCF_012274545.1. Lineage (NCBI taxonomy): Eukaryota > Metazoa > Chordata > Mammalia > Rodentia > Bathyergidae > Fukomys > Fukomys damarensis. The sequence goes on along the minus strand of NW_022900941.1, from coordinate 9,262,989 downwards.
GTAATCCCAGCACTCAGGAGGATCGCTGAGACCAGCTTGGGCTACATAGTGAGTTCTGGGTCAGCCTCGATTACATAGTGAGACCCTGTCTCAAAAAACCAAAAAAAGCCGGGTGTGGTGGCACACACCTGTAATCCCAGCACTCGGGAGGCTGAGGCAGGAGGATCTCTGTGAGTTCGAGACCAGACTGGGCTACAAAGTGAGTTCCAGGTCAGTCTCAACTACATAGTGAGACCCTGTCTCAAAAAAACAAAACAAAACAAAAAAACAATAAATAAATAAATAAATAAAAATAATAAAGGTCACTGTGGTTTATAGATGTGGGTAGGCGGAATGGGCTGGAGGCAGAAGGGTTGACGATAGAAGATTACTTGGGAGACTAATTAAAAGGTTGCCCAGGGCATTAACAAGGACAATTTAGACTTGAGTAGCATCACCCAGAGACACAAAAAACTGCGAGACTTGGAAGTTGAGGAAGGGCCTGATCTATTTCAAGTATCTTCCTGAATTCCTATCCATTAGAGTTTCAAGCATTTCATTTTTTTTCTTATATTCTTTCAACTTATTATTTTTTGATCAGGCAGTGTTGTCAGACATTACGGGCGATGAAAAGGAGAGGTCCTTTTCTTCCAGTAGCAGTAGCGATCCGAACTTGGAGTAGTGGCAAGATCCACATAGGGCTTATAAAATGCCCACAGTAATAAGAACCAAAGGAGGTATAGACCTAGTAGTATCAGCATCAAAGAAGAAATAAATTACTTCTGGTGAATTCCCATCTGATCTTTCGAAGCATGAGAGGCTACTGACAGATAAAAGAAGAGGCACTAGAACAAGGGAGAACATACAAATGACGAGCTAGAGGCAAAAACGCATATTTCGGGAAGGATAAGTGGGCACTGGCTGAACCAGCGATCTGGAAAGAAAGCAGGTAAGGGCTGAGGATTTAGCTGAGTGGTTCCACTGCCTGCCTCGCAAGCGCAAGGACCAGAGTTCAAACAAAACAAAACAAAACAAAAAAACATTAAAAAAAAAAGCAGGTAAATAAACCAGGAAAACAATGGATCAGTGGACAAGCTGTGGTTTTCAAATGGCAAAACCAGGGGCTGGGGGTGAGAGAGAAGATACCGAATACAAATTGCCATCGTTCACAGATCTGTAGATTTCCCTGATAGGAGGGATTTCTGAAGGCACATTCTTTTTTTTTTCAAATTAAATTTATCATCATTTTATTAAAAAATGTGTAAAAGAGACAAGGCATAAAAATTCAAGGCGTAAGCATTTGACAACAAGGATGACAATTTCTGATTACTTAAATGAGTCACAATCCAGAATCCATGAAGCAAAAGCACTCTTAGCTCCTTCCAGTGATCTCTGTGCAGACCTCCAAATGGTATTGGGGAGATAAAAGTAACTCCCAACCTGCTGGATGTCGGAGTTCATGTTCTTTAAAATTGAAGAATGAATTTTAAGTAACTGTGGAGGTTAACAGTAGGAAAAATTTATTGAGAAAGATAACTCCTTAGTGATGGGAGGAGACCTGAAAGTGGGTTGCTGCAGACTACAGATGTGGGCATAAAATGAGGTGGGTGCAATGTGGATTAAAACTATGATCAATCAGTGAGATTATAAGTATAACCCCTTAGGTAATATTGGTCCAATGGGGAAGCAAGTCACATAGCAAGATACATGGAAAGAACAAGGACATTTTTTTACAAAGTGATGGATCAGGAGGTCCTGGCCACCCACATTCTTATAAAGCCTGGCTCTCTTACGGTGCTGAAGCTAAAAGCGAGAAGCAAGAGGGCGGCTAGTGAAAGGGCCCTGACAAAACGGAGACGGAAGGAAGCGCGGTGGTCTCCAACCCCTCCTTCCCTCATTTCACCCAGCCCCTAGGCGTCCATGCTGCTATCAATGAGTTGGTTTCACCAGTAAAATACCTTTGGGGTGATAATGCCAAATTCATATCTGTTATTAGAATGATTTAATTTAAAAAAGCACATTGTTCCTGGCAGAGAAGGCCCCTGAACGTTCTTTAATAAATAAAGGTGTTTTAGGTTTGTTGCTCCAGGAGCCTAGATTTAGGACAGGAAATGACTCAAAACTGCATCGCAAAGCCTATGTCTTCTATTAGCACTGAAATTGGAAGACCTGTTGTCAAGAGACCCGGTTCCCCCCTTTAACATTTAGATTTCTTGCCCACTCCCGCCCGGCGCATCCCTCAGATCCTTAGGTCCAGTGGGGTGGGTGGTGGGTGGGGGGGTTACAATCCAAGCAACCAATCGTGGAGCAGCCACGGGGCGGAGCCACGTCGCTCCACCCCCTCCTCCAGCCAGTCTTCCTAACCTTCCCAAGCCCGGCTTATCTCGCACCTGCGTGTCCCTGGGCGTCCCAGCTGGTGCAACTTCTCCACTTCTAGCGAGGAAGGGGCGTGGCCTCTCCTCTCGCGAGACCGCCTCCTGTTGCTGTCACCACCTCTCCTGGCCGCTGACTGGCCGCGCCTGCGCAGCCGCCATGTTCGGTTGCTATGCTGAGGCCTAGGAGACGGGGTGTGCTTGAAGGAGGAGGAGGAGACGGAGGAGGAGGAAGAAAAGGAGAAGGAGGAGGAGGAGGAGGAGAAGGAGGATGGGGGGGTGACTGAACGCCTCTTGCACTCTCACACACTAACGCTGCCCAGGATTGCCAGCCCGCTCACGCCGCGCTGCGCGCCTTTCCGCTCCTCGCGGCCCCCCTACATTGTTCTCCCAGGACTCCAGGGTCCTCAGGAATCGGGCTTGAGCTGGGACAGGGAGCGATTTGGCTTTGGCCGAAGGG
>NW_022900941.1:9233513-9259999 GCF_012274545.1 Fukomys damarensis | reverse complement strand
CAGCGGTGGCTGCTCGGGGGGCGCTGAGGGAGCCCCCCAGAGTGGCGCAGCGGACTCGCTTCTCCCCTGCGTGCCCAGGCCTCCGAGTTTATTCTCCAGCCGAGAGGACACGGCTGTGATCGGAAGGTAAGAGGCGCTCGGGTCCCCGCCGGCCTCCGCCCCGCACGTTGTGTGGTATTACCTGGGGCATGCGCTGCTAGTGGGAGTGAGCCAGGTGGGGCAAGCCGGAAGCACAAGGGTGCTTGTAGGACGGGGAGAAGACTCCCCCTCCCCACCTTGCTGAGACCTCTGCTCTTCCAGCTTGCAGGGGATGTGGTTGAAATCTGTTAGGAGTGAGCGAAGGGACAAGGGATGGAATAGGGTGAAATATCCCTAAGCACCTAAACTCTTGCATAGGCTTTAGAACCTTCAGAGTTTTCCGCTGCTCAGACCCCCTCCCCGCACGCACACACACTTGGTTTATGTGAGTGCTTTTTGCATGCTGCATGAACACGCTATCCTTACCATTGAAGTTTTAAGCCCCTCATGATTGTACCGGTATATACCTATGTGTAGGAATCTGTAGTTGGGTTTAAAAAAAAAAAGGTGAGCTGTATTATGATAAATAGATGTAATGATGCATTTCCTAATGGTACTTAAATGGTACAGTTTATAGTTTTCTATTATTTTTATATATATATATATATATGATTGTTTCTGCAAAACTTGGGATGGGAGACTGGGCTTGCATCAAAGAATGACATCAATATGCACTAGAACGATTTGCTTGTTCTGGGAGGACCTGTGATAGCTGCAGTATACCAGCTACTTTTCGAATGAGAACTTTAATATCAAGTTTTGTGACCGGATCAAGTTTTGGGCCCAGTTGAAACAATATAGCTCATTGGTCACATTTAAACCATGTCTATGGAGAAAAACCCCCAAAAGTCGATGTGTCCTACCTGTAAAAGACAATCTGAGTGTAAAGAAGACCGGAACAGTAAAAACCAGGGCATTTTTCTGAACCTTCATGTGCCACGGGGGAAAAATTATTTTTCAGTTTTCAAGGGGGGAGGGGATGACCTTTAATAATAATTCGGAGCTCAAAGTGTACTTGATAGAAGAGTGCTGAATATATTAGTTAAATCTTAAATTTGATGAATATGAAAACAACTGAATTTTAAAGAAAAAGCTTTTGGAAAGCAAAAGTCTGTGTAGTGTGCAGAACTACTTTACTAACTCATAATAAAGGAGTTCAGTGATTCTGGACAGCAGCGTTTTTTGTCAGGATAATTTTCTGCTCCAATTACCACAAAAGCTATTTTTGTGTCTCTGCATTTTTTACAGCATACAAATCTTTGTACATTTTGTCTTGATACATGTGCATGGTCCCATAGAATCTTGATTTGAGTGATTCATAAGAGCAACACGGTAATATTTGTAATTGAGCTAATCTGTTTTAAGTATGTGGCAAGATAATTTTTAAAACACAAGGAAACGTAGTGTTTCTTAATATTAATTGAGTAGGTTAAAGTTCATTAAGTTAGAAAATCACAGATTCCTTAACAGTAGCAATAGATGAGGCTGTGACTTTCTTATTACCTATTTTCTAATAGCTTCTAGTTCTACGGGTGAATTGTCAAATTTGTGGGGTTTTTTCTTATGACCTGATTGAGTATCTTTAAAATGTTCCTAGTAACATTGTTACTTTAAATGTATGACACCTAATTTCTAATTTAGGCTAGGCATAAAACCGGCATTGATTGGACACACTTGCTAAAAATACTTTCTGGGTCTGATGTACTAAGAATGCAGCCTCAGGAAAATTCATTTGAACTATTCTGTGAGCATTGTATACTTTATTATTATTAAAGGATTTAAACAAAAAATTAACACAATCTCACCAGTTACATTTCATCAGTTCAGCCATAGATCCTAACTTTAGTTTTTTTAAAAAATGTATAAACATAGGATAATTTATGTGGGATAGTGATAAAAACTTTTCAGGTTTTTCTTTTGTTTTGGTTTTGAACTTATATGGCCCCTAGTTTGTATATTTATTCAAATATTGTAGTTTTGTCCATTATATTAAAATATTGTAGTATTGACAGGCCAGTGTTACTGGTTTATGTTTATTTATGACCTATGCTAAACTCAAAAATGGGAGTCAGTGGTGATGTTTTGGAATAATTTATCTCTCTCTCTTTTTTTTTTTTTTTTTATTATTGGGTAATAGTAAATCTCTTTTCTTTATAAAGTATCTAGCTTCATTTTTTTTTTTTTTTTTTTTTAAGTACTGGGGATTGAGCTCAGGAACTTGCACTTGCGAAGCAGGCAGCAGAACCGTGGAGCTAAATCCCCAGCCCTTGAGTAGTTTATCTTTAAGGAATAAATTAAGCCACTGGATAATTTAACTGTTGTTGAGAGTACTTTTATTTTTTCCTCCTCTGAGAGTTAATGTGATGGCTTTTAAACAGCAACACTTTGAAAATAGCTGTGAATCCTGACTTGTCTGGTAGATGTTTAAAGGCAAGTGGTTAAAAATTCTGATTGAAGGCTGGGGATTTAGCTTAGTGGCACAGTGCCTGCCTGGCAAGCACAAGGTCCTGAGTTCGATCCCCAGAACCAAAAAAAAAAGTTCTGATTGAATCTTTTTCCCCCCTTGGTACTGGGGATCTAACTCAGGACCTTGCATTTGCCAGGTGGGCATAGTGCCACTGAGCTACATCCCCAGCCCTTGAATTATTTATGGTAGTTATTGGGAATGTAAAATCAGTGAACTCATAAGAATAAAAGTCTGTGTGATTTATGTGAGTTAAATATAAATTGTTGCTCTAAATAAAATCTGGTTATTGGTAGAAATGTGCGGGGTACAGATTGAGTTGAATTCTGTGGTTTTTCTGGGTTATTGCATGTTTTGAAGCTGTTTACATGCTATAGTCCAGACACATTAAGTTTACCAGTCCACAAACTGGGCATGGTGGCAGTTGCCTGTAATTCCAGCACTTGGGAGGCTGAGGCAGGAGGATTGGGACAATTTTGAAGCCAGCCTGGGCTTTATAGTGAGTTCAAGACTAGTGTGAACTACTTAGCAAGAGCCTCTCTAAAAAACAAAACAAAATGAAACAAAACCAGATTTACCACTTCACTAGAATAAATAGTGAGGAATTGAAGATTGGTTTAGCATTCTGGAAATCTTTTTATTGTTTGCCAAGAAAGCACTGTAGGGGGAAGGTGTTATTGTTTCTTCTTTTAATATGCAATTAGTACAGATGGTTATTGTGTTTGTATTTTTTAACAAAAGTGGTTATATAGAGTGGTAGAAAGAAATGAGGATCCAGAAGGGAAGAATATTAGTATATATTATCTTGTTAAGTGCCATACAGTGTATACAAAATATTTTTCAGTTATTCCTTGATCATCAAGAGATGCATACATTGTGAAATAGGTATTATTAATCCCTTGCTTCTCACCTCAGAAATAGAAGCTAAAGAAAATTAACTTATCTGGAGTTATGCTCCTAGTGAGTAGAAATCAAACCACATCTGATTCTCAAGCTTATTCTTTAGATAAGTGCTGTCCAGTTAAACTTTCTAAAGTAATAGAAATAATTCTCCAGTTCTCTAACTTGAGTTATAGAAATATTCTTTATGTGCACTATTAGATATGGTAGCCATTAATCATATGTGGTTATGTTTTTTTTTTTATTTATTTTTTGGTACCTGGGATCGAACTTGGGTCCTTGTGTTTGCAGGCAGTTGGTGGAACCGCTGAGCTAAATCCCCGGCAATCATATGTGGCTATGAAACATTTGAAATATCACTAGTATGTGTGATAAACTGTATTAATTTTTTTTTGGTACTGGGGATTGAACTTGGGTCCTTGCACTTGCGAGACAGGCAGCAGCATCACTGAGCTAAATCCCCGGCCCTAAACTGTATCAATTTTAATAATTTTAAGCTTGTACCCAGTTGGGGCTGGTAGATACAATGCTGGGTAGTATGGCTTTAGATCTTGTTTTCTACAAAATCTGAGTTCTATTATATAGTCTTTCTCAGTCTCTTGTATGACATTAGTCAAGTTATTTAGTTCTTGAGCTGTAATATAACAAAGTTTGTATCTTTAAAAACTATTTCATCATGCCACTTTCCTACTTAAAATATAGAGCATTTCCCAGGAGCTCATCAGATTAATCCCAAACTGAACTGCTAGGCCTTGAAGATTTTCCCCCAATTTCATTTTACTACTCTTTTTTCTCATTCTTGCCTTTTCTCTTTCTCAGAGAGGGAAAAAAAAAGGTATTCTCATTTTCCTCTCCATTTGTGTCCTCAGTTTAGACATTCCTAACTCTGTCTAATCAGTGTGCCTTCTCTTCAAGCCTACCTCAAAATTCAAGTTTTTCTGGAAGAATCTTCTTAATCCAGTCATAATAAACAAGTGCTAAGTCCATGTCACAAGTACCTAGGTTTAATGTATACTTGTTTAGATATAATTTAGTATATCCTTAGTTTTTCTCCTTACATTTTTGGGTTACCTGCTAAATGTAGGGGGAAAAAGTTTATTTCCTTTGTATTGTCTCTTAGCCTTTTGTTCAGCAATTTTGTTTTTAAAAGTTTCTGAGTTTGGGCCAGGGATTTAGCTTAGTGATGCTGCTGCCTGCCTTGCAAGCCCAAGATCCTGAGTTCAATCTCTGGTACCAAAAAAAGAAAAAGTTTCTCAGTTTAGAAAAAAGATGTTTACTCTTAATCAATATTCTGATAGACATTTTGCTTCCTTCTAGTCAGTTGTCCTTTTTGGTACCTGGGATTGAACTCAGGTCCTTGTGCTTGCAAGACAGGTAGCAGCATAGTCAGTTGTGTGTGTGTGTGTGTGTGTGTGTGTGTGAAGTTGTGTGGTCATAATACAATATGAGTCTAATATATTGGAAACATATAGTGGAGGCTTGCATTGTTGAGGAAAGATCCACAGATTGTGAAGTTAGACAAGTCTGGTTGGGAATCTGGTCACAAAAACGTTGAACATACTGTATAACCTCTGAGTCAAATGGCCTTGAATTGTGAAGATAAAGATATATAAAACACCTAGCATTGTCCTCTAAAAAGAATATATGATCAGTAGGTTAGAGCTGATGTCATGATTTTTTTCATTTTCTCATAAGAATGTACCTTAATATAACTTTTTTGTTATTGTTGTTTTTTGAGACAGGGTCTCACTATGTAGTTGAGAGTGACCTGAAACTCACTGTGTAGCCCAGGCTGGTCACGAACTCACAGCAGCAATCCTCCTGCCTCAGCCTCCCGAGTGCTGGGATTTCCTTAATATAATTTTAAGTTATTACTTAAACATTCAGTTGATTTACTGAGCACTAATAGTCATTTACCTTTTGATAAACATTTTTATTTTATTTTGTCTATTTCCTTAGTCTAAAACTGTAGGGCTGAGATAATTGTCCAGAATCTCCCTTTTACAGAAGTACCTACAGTGAATGTTCTTGATTGGGTTGTATTTCATTAACTAATGTATTAAAAATTTTTTCATTTATTGGAGAATAATGGCAACCTTCCTTTATATCTAATTAAACATTTGAATATTTGTTATAGTGAGAGAAATAGTATAATGGTTAAAAAAATTATAAAGGTAAATAGGCACAATTCTTGTCTTTGAGCTCAAATTCTAGAGTGATAACACATGTTGACAAGCAGTCCACAGTGACAGGGTAATAAGATCTGGGAGAAATGTGGCATTTGAGTGTGAGCTTGGAGGATGAATTGGAATTCATCTGGGTAGAGAGGACAGCGTGTACAGAAGTCACAGTATGAAAGGGTGCATAATATGTTTAGAGAAACGCAAGTTGTCTTGTTTTATATCTGTCTGTCTCTGGGTTTGTGTCAGTTTCTGCTCCTGTGTGGATCTGTGTGTGTGTGTGTGTGTGTTGACTGTTGAGGAGATGAATCTTAGGCTTCTTGTGTTTATGCAGTGAATGGGGTCATATTAAGACCTTTGGGATGGAGCTTCCAATTGGGCATATCAGCCCTTAGGGTGGCTTCTTTTGTCATTAAATAGATTCCTTGGTTTATGCCAGTGTGCTAACAATTATCCTTTTTTGGGGGGTGCTAACTTGGGGAAAAGATTAGGAAAAGCAGTTTTAGAGTCTCCAGCTGTTGGAAAGTTTACCTATTCACCCTTGGCATCCCCACTATGTAATGAAAAATACAATGAATGCTAAACTCTAAAGTAAGCATAAAGAAAGTCAGATCAAAATTCCCCTCTTGCCCTGCCTCTCCCCAGTAATTACCACTCACTGCTCTATGTGTTTGAATGTGAATGTATGTGTGTGTAAAGTATCTTTTTGGTGTTCCAACCTGGGAAATTAGCATTAACATCAGGGAACAATTACAGGTATTTAAATAAAGGAATAAGATTAAATGTAGGTTTTGAAAGGTAACTCCTGACTTCTGGGTTATAATTCTAGGATATAAGGAGGTACAAGAATGAGGTTAGAAATGGGATAGAAGATCAAGTAAGGGTCCTGGTGGAGTGACCTTGGTGAGGAGTAATAAAGAGTTAGAAATACGGAAATAAACACATGCGATTAGTATTGAAAAATGGTTAGTTTTATTAGAACTAAGAGTCTGATTAGATATGTGGGAAGGAGAAAGAAGTTGAAGATGCTATTGAGATTTGTTCTTTGGCAAACTTCTTTAGGAAGGAAGGGGCAGATAATTTTTGTTGAGCAGTATTCTAGCTATTTTGCTAGGCATGAAGATTGACATGAGTTCTCATTGAATGTTTTTTAAATTAACATTTTGAAATTATTTCAAGCCTAATGAAAAATACTTATATACTGTGTGTATCTGTGATGAACCTGAGACACCTTGTGCCTGACTTACTATATCTCATGATGGAACAATATGGTGACTGTTTAAATTTGAAATTTTTTACTGTACAGTAAAAGACATATTGCCATTAACCCCTCCACGTACTCCCCCCTTACTTCATACACACCTTTCTCATCAGTCTTGCTACTTCCAGAAGCAGTTTTAAAAGTCTTGAATTGTGTACCCAGTCACTTTACCTTTCATGGTCACTTTGACATCGGGAAGAGCCAGAATGAATGGTACTTGACAGCAGCATTCACTCTATTTTTGATCACATCTCGTTAAGTAACTCATGAAAGAGGATTTCCAGAAATACTTCAGAAAGTGGCAAGAACAGTAGGATGTGTTTGAGGTGTGGGGGAGTATTTTGAGAGGGATTAATGGCAATGTGTCTATTACTATAATAACTTCTTAAAATTTAATCATTTACCATATACATATTTTGATCAAACTGTATAGTGGGCTTAGTAGGATCTTCTTTTTCAGATGTCCAGAGATACCTTATCATTGTCTTTGACTCTTTCCCTCTTTCTGCTATATTTAATTGGATTTTTGAGTTTCACTGAAACTACCTAATCATGTCTTATTTCTAGTGCTCCATTTTTCAGCCCTGTCTCATTTCAAGAGAATATATTATTTGTGATGTCAGATTTTTTTCTGAATCATTTGAGAGCAATATATAGACATGATGGCCATCATCTTTATTCTCAGGTGTATTTACTAAAACATGGACATAACTACCAAATCAGAAATCAACATCGATACAACACCAACCTCAGGTCCAGATATCAGATTTTTCCAGCTGTCCCCACAGTCTCTGTCTTTTTTGGTCCTAGATCCAGTTTATGATCATATGTTGCATTTAATTGTCATTTGTTTTTTTTTTTAGCCATCCTTAGTTTGGAATAGTTTCTCAGTATTCCCGTCTTTTATAACTGTAACAGCTTTACACAGTGCAGTTCCTTTATTCTGTGATATGTCCCTGTACATGTTTAGTGGTTGCTCACATACATATGGAGGCATTGTTGGCAGGAATATCATAGATGTGCTATTCTTAGTGCCTCACTAGGAGCGTACAGTATTGTCCACCTTTGATCATTTTTAACATTGAGGCAGGCAGCAGCAGTACCACTGAGCTAAATTCCTGGCCATTTTTAACATTGAATACCTTGTAAATTCATGTTCCCTGGGTTTCTCTGCTGTGCAGTCAGCCTGCCTACCTGCCTGTCTTCCCTTCCCTTCCCTTCCTGCCCCCTCCCCTCCCCTCCCCTTCCTTCCCCTTCCCTTCCCTTTTGTGGTGCTGGGGTTCATACCCAGGGCTCTGAACATGCCAGGCCTACTGAGCTACATCCCCAGTGTCCATTTTTCTTTTTGTAATTGGTAACTGTTAGGTGGGAAGATACTAAAGACCTTGCCTGCCAATATTTCTTATTAAACCTTTAAATACCATCATTTGGGCCCACTGATGACTCCTGTCTGAGTCAACCAGCACTCCGAGTGTTGTCATCTACATCTAATAAGTTACTATTCTACTGAAAGATTTTTTCCCCTTTTTTCCAAATTTTTATTTATTTACTCACATTTCAATATATACTCAGGGAATTTTGTTCCAGTTTGGTGGTTTTTATTAGTACTATAATTTTTATGTTGTTTTGATAATCAAATAGTCCCAGATTTTGTATCTGGGGACCCATTCAGGTTGGCTCCTTTCCTAAGGTGATATTCCAAGCAAGATGCACTTTTATGTCCTATCTCTGGAAATAATCAATTTCTCCAATGAGCCCTGATTTCTCTTTTTGATAACAAAACATTTATTGGTACATTGTAGACATTCATCATAGGGAATTTGCACCAGTACATGATACTGCCCACCTCTTTGTTCCCTATTCTCCTGCTTCCTTCAAACCCCCCTCTCCTCCCTGTGTACAGAAGTTTTGTTTCCATTTTTTCCTTCTATTTTCACTTTTTTCCTTGTCTTTTCCTTGCTTTCTTCCTCTCCTCTCCCTTGTTCTCCTTCCCGTTTGAACAGTTTCTTCCAATTTCCCAATATCTATATTATTCATTTTAGTTCTTATTTCCACTTTTGGTTTCTCACACCGGAGAAACAATGGGTGTCCACTTTATTTCACTTAAGAGTATGGTTTCAGGGTGCATCCATTTAGCTATAAATGTCTCAAGCTCATCCTTTATGGCAGAGTAGTACTTTGTTGTGTAAAAAGCCACATCTTCTTTATCCATCAGTCAGTTGATGGCATTTGGGCTGTTTCCAAGATATAGCTGTTACAAACTGTGCTGCTATAAACATGAATGTGCATATATTGCTGTGGTATGATGCTTTTAATTCTTTCAGGAAGATACCAAGAAGAGGTATAGATGGGTCAAATGGAACATCTAGTTTCAGTGTTTTGAGAAATTTTAACACTGACTTCCACAGTGGTTGCACCAGTCTATACTCCCACCAACACATCCCACCCATAACCCCTCCAGCATTTGTTATTGGTTGATTTCTTGATACTAGCCGTCCTTTAAGGAGTGAGATGGACTCTCAGTATTGGTTAATTTGCATTTCACGAATCACAGTGATGTTGAAAATTTTTTCATATATTTATTTGCCATTTCTGCTTCTTCATCTGAGAAGTGTTTGTTCATTTCAGATGCCCATTTTCGTATTGGGTCTTTAAAGGGGTCTGATTTTTTTGAGTTCTTTATATATTCTAGATATTAGTTCTTTGTCTGAGGAATAGCTGGCAACATTTTTTTTCCCAGTCTGTGGTTCGTCTCTTCACTCTTGATCATTTTTCTTGCTGTGCAAAAGCTTTTTAATAAGATGAGGTCCTAGTTGTTAATTCTTTGTAGTATTTCATGTGCGGTCTGGATTTTGTTCATAAAGTCTTTGGCTACTCTTACCCAGTCTCTCTTCCAGCAGATTTAGTGTTTCAGTTTTAATATTTAAGTTTCTGATGCATTTAGATTTTAGGTTAATGTATGGTGAAAGATATGGGTCTAGTTTCAGTCTTTGGCATGTGGAAAGCCAGTTTTTCCAGCACCATTTAGAGTAAAGAGGCTGTCTTTCTTACAGTGAAGGTGTTGTGCTCCTTTGTCAAACATAGGTGGCTGAGTAGGTCTGGAGTTGTTTCTGCATCTTCTAATCTGTTCCATTGATCTTCAGGTCTGATTTTTTTGCCAGTACCATGCTTTTTTTTGTTTTGTTTGTTTTGTACCAGGGATTGAACTTGGGTCCTTGCGCTTGCAAGGCAGGCCACCGAACCACTCAGCTAAATTCCTGGCCCCCATTCCATGCTGTTTTTAATCACAGTAGCTTTGTAGTATAATTTCAAATCAGGGATTGTGATGCCCCCTCCCCTGCCTTGCCTTTGTTGCCCAGAATTGCCTTTGCTATTCTAGGTCTCTTCTGGTTTAAAATTAATTTTAGGATTATTTTTTTCTAATTCTGTGAGACATGCTGTTGAAATTCTGATTGGGATTGCATTAAATCTATATAACAATTTTGAAAGTATGGCCATTTTCACTGTATTGGTTCTTCTTACCCAATGAGAACAAAGGCCATCTTTCCATTTTCTGATACCCCTTTGATCTCCTTTTTCAGAGTACTGTAGTTTTCAATGTAGAAGTCTATTTCTTTTGTTAGATTGATTCCTAGGTATTTCATTTTCTTGGCTGCTGTTGTAAAAGATCTTATTTGCCTAATTTCTCTCTCATTGAGTTTGTTATTTGTGTACAGAAAGGCTATTGATTTTTGAATGTTGACTTTGTATCCTGCTATGCTACTGAATTTGGTTATCAAATCTTAGAAGTCTTTTGGTGAAGTTTTTGGGGTCTTGTATGTAGAGTATCAATCATGTCGTGCAAATAATAATTTAACTTCTTCCTTTCTTATCCTTATTCTTTTTATTTTTTTCTCTTGTCTAATTGCTCTGGCTAATGTTTCCAGAACATTGAACAAGAGTGGTGACAGTGGACATCCTTGTCTTGTTCCTGACTTTAAAGTGAAAACTTTTAGTTTTTGACCATTTAGTGTGATGCTGGCTGTTGGTTTGCCATAGATGGCTTTTATCAGATTGAGGTAAAGATTAGATCAATTACCTGTAGAGTTTTTATCATGAATAGGTGTTGGACCTTGTCTAGTGCTTTTTCTGCATCTATTGAGAGGATCATATGGTTTTAATCCTTGCCTCTGTTAATATATTTTATTACAGTTATTGATTTGCATATGTTGAAACATCCCTACATCCCTGGGATGAATCCACCTTGGTCATGGTGTATATAACCTTCTTGATGATTTACTGTATTCTGTTTGCCAGTGTCTTGTTGAGGATTTTTGCATCTGTATTCATTAGGGAGATTGGCCTGTAGTTCTCTTTTTTGGTTGGATCCTACTCTGATTTTCGTATCAGGATAATGCTTGCTTCCAGGAATTAATTTGGGAGTATTGCTTCCCTTTCAATTTCACTAAAGAGCTTGAGAAATAGTGGCATTACATCATCTCTACATTTCTTGTATAATTCAGTAGTGAATCTTATCAGGGCCTGGGCTTTTCTTTTTCGATAGGTTTTTAATTATATCTTCAGTTTCATTGGTTGATACTGGTTTATTTAGAATTTTTATATGTTCTTGATTCAACTTTGGTGATTCATAATGTATCTAGGAATCTGTCTCTTCTGTATTTTCCATATTATTAGAATATACTCAAAGTAGGTATTGATGATCTTCTGGATTTCTGCAGGATCTGTTGTGATTTCACCCTTTTCATTCATTTTTTTTTTTTTTTTTTTTTTTTTTTTTTTTTTTTGGTACTGGGGATCAAATTTGGGACCTTACACTTGCAAGCAGAACCACTGAGCTAAATCCCTGGCCCTCTTTTCATTTTTAGTTGCATAGATTGGATTGGAGTCTTTTCTCTTTTTTTTAAATAAGGTTGGCTAAGGTTTTAAAATTTATTTGCTCTTTCAAAGACTCAACTCTTCAATTCATTGATGCTTTGTATTTTTCTTTTAGTCTCCATTGCATTAATTTCTGCTGTGATTTTTTTTTTTTTTATAATTTCCTCCTTATATGAGATTTGGGCTTGACTTGCTCTTTTTTTCCTAGAAGATTGAGGTTCAATATTAGGTTGTTTATTTAAGCCCACTTGCTCTGTTTTCCTTATATGGGTATTCACTGCTGTAAATTTTCCTTATAGGACAGCTTTCATTGTGTCCTGTAAGTTTCAGTACATTGCAATGTCATTATCATTTAAGTGTAGAAACTGTCTGATTTCTTCTTTAATTTCACCTGTGACCCATTGGGTATTACAGAGACTGTTACCTAATTTCCCTGTGCTTATGAATTTCTTGTGGACTCTTTTGCAATTGATTTCCAACTTCATCGCACTGTGGTCATATAATGTGCAGGAGATAATTTAATTCCTTTGCATTTACTTAAGCATGTTCTATGAGCTAGTAGGTGATCTGTTTTGGAGAATATTCTGTGTGCAGCTGAGAGGAATGTGTATTCTGATGTTGTGTAGTAGAACACTTGGTAGATATCTACTGGTAAAGTTCATTTGTTCAAAAGTTTGGTTCAATTCTAGTATTGTTGATTTTTTTTTTTTGTCTAGTTTATCTATTTGTGACAGTGGAGTATTGAGGTCCCCCATTACAACTGTATTAGTGCTTATATGATTTTTCATGTCCATTAATACTTGTTTTATATAGTTTGGTGCACTGCTATTTGGGGTATATATATTTATGATTGTTATATCTTCCTCTTGAATTGTTCCCTTTACAAGGATATAGTGACCTTCTTTGTCTATTTTAGTCTTGGCTTGAAATCCATTTCATCTGCAAATAGAATAGCTACCTCTGCTTTTTTCCATGTTCCTGATGTATGAAATATTTGTTTTCCATTCTTTGACTTTCCATCTATGAATTTCTTTTTCAATTAAATGTGTTTCTTGTATGCAGCATATTGTTGTATTTTTCTTCTTAATCCATTCTGCTAGTCTGTTTCTTTTGATTGGTGAATTGAGACCATTCACATTGATGGTTATAACTGATATGTATTTATATATGTCTTATCTCTATCATGTTATTTTCCTGTTGTTGGCATCTTCTTTCCTCTTCTGTTTAATTTCTTGCCATGCCTGGTGAATTCATTCTGTTGTGGGTCACTGAGTAATCCTTGTTATTTCTTTCTAGAACATCTTTCAGAATACTTTGGAGTGCTAGTTTGATGGTCATGAATTTCTTCAGGTGTTCTTTGTCACTGATGTGTCTTACCAAAAATTTTTTTGTGGTACTGAGGGTCGAACTCAGGATCTTGTGTTTACGAGGCAGGCACGGTGCCACTGAGCTAAACCCCAGCCCTTTCCATCAATTTTGTGAGGCAGGCCAGAACCACTGAGCTAAATTCCTGGCCCTCCATTAACTTTGAATGATAGTTTTGCAGGGTGTGTCCATCTGGGTTGGAAGTTGTTTTCCTTTATGGCTTGAAATACTTCACAACAAGCTCTCCTTAACTTGAGGGTTTCTGTTGAAAAGTCTGCTGTAATTCTGATGGGCTTTCTTTTACAGGTGATTTGTTTCTTTTCTCTAATAGCTTTTAATATTATGTTCTTGTGTTAAATTTCTGAAGTCTTGACTATTACATGCCTTGGGGAAGATCTTTTCTTTTTTAAATGATCATGATTAGTTGGAGTTCTATATGCCTCAGTTATCTGTATGTCAAATTCTTTTTCTTTGGGAAATTTTCTGACATTACTTCTATGAACAGGTTATGTTATTTGCACTATCTCCTGCTTTTTCATTGACTCTGATCAATCTTATATTATTCTTATTTATACCATCTAGCAGCTGCTGGATTGATTTCTTGTGATTCTTTGCTCTTTTTAAGACATTTTTTTTTTGTGATTGCTAATAACAATCCTGTCTTCTGTATCTTGTATTTTTTCCTCACATTGGCTCATTCTGCTGCATATACTTTTTTTTTCTTTCTTTCTTTCTTTCTTTCTTTTTTTTTTTTTTTTTTTTTTTTTTTTTTTTTTTTTTTTTTTTTTTTTTTTTTGGTATTGGGATTGAACTCGGGATCTTGCACCTGCGAGGCAGGTGGCAGAACCACTGAGCTAAATCCCCAGCCCCTGCTGCATATACTTTCAATGGATTTTTTAATCTTCTGGGTATCTGTTTGAATCTGTTTCCTGGATTCCATTTCTTCCTATGATGGACATGCGTGGTTTCCATCATTTTCCTGAGCTCTTCTGTTGTTGTTTTTTAAATCTGTATCTGCTGTATAGTCACTAAGGATGTCTTTCACTCTGATCATCATCTCTATAGTTATCTGATAAATTATTTCTGTTTTTTTTCTGTAGCCTCATTCATTTGCTTTGTTACTTCCACTGTTACCATTTCAAGAGTCCATGTGAGTGGCTTTCAGATTGTTCACCTTGGTGTCCCCGGGTTTGCCTTTGGTGAGCTGAAAGTCGGGTGGTTCCATCTTCTTACGAGTTTTCACATTTTTTTTTCTTTCTTTTTTTTTTCTTTTCTGGGTTTAATTCCTGGGTTGATGCTTGTAAAGTATACCTATGGTGAGTAGCTTTCTTGCCAGTATTCAGAACCCTTAGGAAATGACTACTTCTCAGAAGTGTCTTCCAGGTGTAGCTGGCTTTTGAGTTTTGAGTCTGTTGTAAGATCCTGACTCTTCAATTTATTGGGGATGAGAAGTTTTTCCCTACTTGGCCCAGCTACCTGTTCTTTGGCACTGGCCTGTAGGTTTTTTGTTTTTGTTTCTCTTTTGAGACCTTTAAGCTATCTTAGTCTTGGTATACCAGGAAGAACAACTGATTAGCACAATTATGTCACCTTGGCTAAAGTAGTACAACCAATAATAACAATAGCATCAAATAAAGCCTAGAAAATGACAAACTGTGTTAACTATTAATTTGCTACCTTTAACTGTATGAATTTGATTTGTGGTCATATAACAAAATCTAAAATGAATCCAAAACTTGTATGCAGTATATAGGCCCTTAATATGGTAATTTTACCCTTAGGGGAGAAAATTTAAAAGGGTTGGGGGGAAATCTGAGAAATAGAAGAGGAAGAGATTAGGAGCTAGGCTGGGGGGCAAAGGAAGCTCATACAAACTAGGAACCTGGTGAAGAAGACAAGTGGGAAAGAGAAAATGGAAAACAAGAACACAACAGAACAGCATCGAAAAAAGCTAGAAACTATGTTCAAACAGTCAAGAAAAAACAAAACAAGAACCAGAAAAGAGGAAGTAAAGGAGAAAGAAAAACAAAATGTTTACTTCAACGCATGTGTCTACCGTCACTGGTATACAATGCAAGCAGACAGAGTCCAGAGCCAAACTGATTAAAACCAGCAAGCCCAGCCACCGCTTCACAGTGGAGTAATGCATAATCCCAGCCAGCCTGCCCTTTTAGTTCCATTGAAGTTCAGGCTGGTTTCTGGTTATGAGGCTGGAACTTGATTCCTCGAACCTACAACAGTCCATGTGCCTCCTGCCAGTTTGAACTCTGCTCCCTGACCTCCTGCTGCCTTGAATTTGGCACCTGCGCGGAGATACTGGGAGGCACTAGATTGAGTCAGCCCATAGCTGTTCTGAGGTCTGAGTTCAGTTGGCCCCACTCAAAGATGGCTACCAGCCAACCACCCTTTCTTGGATGAGGTCTGAACCTGGCTAACTCACCAGCCACTGTAGTCTGCTGTGTCCACTGCTCCGTTCCACTGGCATGTTTCTCTGTGGAGGCCTCTGGGGTCACCAGTAGTCACTGTGCCTGCAGGTTTGATCTGCTGTTCCCATGCTGCAAGTCCAGGCTCTTGGAAAGAGCACTGCTTGCTATCTCCTTCCTCTTTGTTGAAGTCTCTGTCTTTGCTCTCCTTGTGGACTTCAGTTTTAACTTCAGGTTCTTCTGGATCCCAGAACCCCACTTCTCTCCTTCTCCTGCAGCTACATTCCAGTGTCAGGACATAGATCTCAGATACGCTCTTTCTCTGCTGCTCACCTCTCCACCATCTTTCGAAGTATTTTCATGGGGCAATTAGGAAGGAACATCTAACAGGGCTCCTCGGGGAGAAAGGGAGTTGAAAAAGGCAGAAAAACTTCTAGAGACAGCCTCTTGTTCAATATGTTTTGCAGAGAAAAAATTTCTAATTTGGAAAAAGTCCATTTTAACAGTTATTCTGTACAATTTCTGCTTTGATATGCATTTTAGAGACTTTCCTCTAAATCAGGTTACTACAAGCTTCTCTGTTTTCTTCTAGAAGTTTCATACTTTTAACTCTTCTGTTTACATCTAGTATTTATTTTATAGATGCCTCACAT
Organism: Fukomys damarensis; assembly: GCF_012274545.1. NCBI lineage: Eukaryota > Metazoa > Chordata > Mammalia > Rodentia > Bathyergidae > Fukomys > Fukomys damarensis. The sequence goes on along the minus strand of NW_022900941.1, from coordinate 9,243,800 downwards.
TAATTTTTAAATGTAGCAGGAGAGTGGACCTTCATTTTTTCTGCATGTCGATGATCATTGGATCCAAAATTATTTTCCTCCTGATTTCTTTTCTTTTTTTTGGGAACTGGGGACTGAACTTGGATCCTTGTGCTTGCAAGGTAGGCACAGAACCACTAAGCTAAATCCCTGGCCCTCCTCCTGATTTCTTAATAGAGGAATATTTAGAAACCAAGGTATGGGTGCTTAGTATATTTATTTCTGCTAAGATGCCATCAGTTCTAGGGGGTCAAAATTAGGAGACGTGTGATTATTTCTGTTTTTTTATAAATACTTAAAGCATTCACACTAATATAGCCTTCTTCGTGTGTGTGTGTGTGTGTGTGTGTGTGTGTGTGTGTGTGTCCTCCCCCCCTTTTTTATTGCACTGTTGGAAATGAAGTCCAGGGACTCAGTGTGTGATTAGGGAAGCACTCTTAACACTGAACCATATCACATCTCCACCCATTTTTCTGTATTTGTAAATCTCTTTTCCAGGAGTGAGAAATTGGCTTCCATTGTCTCTTCAGTATATTTACTTATTTGTTTAATACCCTTCTATGCGCCAGCCTCCCAACCTCAGACTGGTTGTATTCTTGCCTGCCACCTTTGAGGCTCATGGCATGGGGTCCTCAAGTCATGCTGTTAGGACCTCTTTGAAGGGTAGGGAACTTCTAATTTATTCCCTGCCCCCATTCAGGACAAAAAATTGCAGAAAAGTATTTTCAGTTTAAAGGATAACAAAGGTGAGATCCAGAAAATTGTCTTTGGGCATGTTACTGTGTAAATAGCAGAGTTCTTCTGATTCTGAAGCATCTTTTTTTTTCTTCTAACACTGCATAGCCTCTGCTTACCTGTGTAAATGTATTTGGAATCCCAAATGATGGAATTTAAAGTTGTATATGTGGTAGCTCAAGCAATGAATGTGACTGTCACTGTTTATGAAGTGTGTGTAAAGTTAGAAGGGGGGCTAATAGGGTCCTCCTATCCATCGTTGAGAGATTAAGCCTTTTCAGAAGTGAAGAACATTGGATGGCAGTGAGAGAGGGAGAGAGGGAGGGAGGGAGAAGGAGGGAGGGAGAGGAAGGGAGGGAGGGAGAGAGATGAATAGTAGTAGGGAGATGAAGTTGAGAATTTGAGGAAAGTGTAAGTTGCTGTTTGAAGAAAAAAATCAAAAGTCCTTTGAATTTGACTGTTGCAAAATTAATGGTGACCTTAATTAGCTGGTTTTCAAACATATTCTGGCAGGCTTCCTGTTTCAGAATCATTGCAATATTGATTAAAAATACGAATTCCTCAGATCTCACCTCAGACCTTATAGATTCTTAAGAGTACATAACTGAAGAGCTCAGAAGTAGTAGCAAAGGAAATCTATTGAAATGCTAAGGTGATGAGGTACACTAGTTTGAGGTTTATTACTGTAGCAGAAAAGTTATAGTAGAAGTTTGTGATCAGTGAAATTGAGGAAACGACATATAGAGTGAATATAAACTAGATAATTCTTAAGAAATTTGGCTATAAAAGGAAGAAGGGTGCCATGTTATGGCTATTTTTAGAAAATTTAAAAAATTTTCCGTATACTTTAACATTTGTTGTCAGAAGCCAGTCAATCCTTTGACAGCCTAGAGAGGGGAACGGTGTGGGCTAAAGGAAAAAAGACAATAGAGACTTGCATAATTTCAGTTATACAGGGTATGGACGTTTGGAGCTTCAGAGCAGGCAAAAGACCCAGACTCTCTGGCCTTACCACTATTTAGTGGATTAGTTCATGGGTGGGTCGGGGGAGTATCAGATGACTCAGGGCGGCTCATAGGGCAGTGATAATCCTGAGTTCCCAAGGATCTTATGCTGATCTCATCTTGCCTTGGAGCATCACAACATCATGGAACCATAGAGACCTCAGAATGGCTCCCAACAGTTGTTGGGGTTAAGGAAGAGAAACTGGTTATTTGAAAGGTAGATAAGCAGAACCGTACAGCAACACTTACTATTTTAAAAATGCTCTTATTGATGAACTTTAGTGGCTAGCTAGAATAACTCCCTGCCTCTGTTTCAAATGATTGCCATTTTGTGGCGAATCTTTGGAGTAACTCAAGAGTCATTATTAATCTTATTATATGTTGCCTTTTCATTGTATAATTAAGAGCTTTTCTTGTTTCTATAAACTATGAATGTTTCTATAAAATATAAATTCTAAATATATCTGTTTGTATCTATACACAAGTCATCAGCAGTAGAATTGGAGATGACTTCAGATGGAAACATTTTGCTAATCCAGAGTCAGTTTAATGTACTCTTTGAATGCTTTATGGTGTGCTTGGCTGTGTGGAGACAGAATTGAAAGACACATGATACTTGTTTTCAATGAGGTTATTGTCCTTTTTTTTAGAGGAACTTGAAATCTAGTATACTATCAGTCATACCTCTGTGTTAGTATACAACTAAAATCTGTACAAATATAGTTATTAAATGTAGCGATGTATATTACCAGAACTCTTAGATATCTCAATTACTTTGAAAATTTCCTTTTTGTATTGGTAATATGGCAACTTAGTTCAGATTTCAAAATAATATAGAAAGATATATATATTGAGAAGTCTCAATACCATTTTCTTGTTCCAATTGTAACCAATTTTATTTTTGTATATTCTGTAGTACTTAAGCAAATAGAAGCAAATGCAAATGTAGATTACTTTTTACCCCTACTTTTCTACATAGAAAGTAACTCACTAATGTTTTGTACTATTTTTTTTCTTTTATAATATACTTTCGAGATCATTTGACTTTAGTATATGCAGAGCCTCCTCCCTCCCTTCTTTCCTTCAGTATAGTGACACATTATAATGTGTGATACTTAATTAAACTAATGCTAATTATTTAAGCTCTTAACTATAATTCAGTTTTCAGGCCCTTTTACTTATATAAGTCATATATTTTTCACTTCTTTTCTGTATAAACTAGTACTTACATGAGGCATTTTGTATTAATGACCTGTCTGACTTTCTGTACAAATGCCTAGTTGGACCAGCCTTTCAAACTTTGTGGCCAAGTCAAACATTCTACCCTTGTCCTTTCAGCAGCTTAGATGAAAAGTGGAAGGACAAATGAATGAAACTAGTATTTTTTGAGCTCTCCTGGATGTTTTAAAGTGTATATCATTTAATTCTCTCATCAGCAAGCCTGTGGAGTATGTAGTATTCCTTTTTCACAGAGTAGGTTGAGGCTCAAAAGTAGAGTTGTCCAGACTTTCACAGCTGGAAAATGCAAGATTGAAGTTTTAAAAGCTGTGTTCAAAATCTGTACCTCTCTTGGCTCTTCTGTGTTATAAGTGCTATTTTTGAATTCCAGGACTTGAGTTTTACAGCTGGACCTCTCAACTGTATGCTATAAACTTTGTATCAGGAGCCACAAAATTAGAAATGTTTCCTGCTGTCTTGCTTCCCTATTGTATTTTTCCTAATTACTGGAATCTCAGTGCTTCTCTGACTTCTATGATGCCAAGGCCCTGGTTGCCTGGATCTCTGCCTATTGCCTGCTACTGTAAGCTGTGGATACCATTTCTAGTTGTCTAGATTGCTACTCATTATTACTCCTGAGTTTTCCTCTCTAATCTAATTTTCTCTGTCATAGGCCTATTACCACTTGATCTTCAGCTTGCTAATATGAAGCTTTGGCAAAACTTCTGAAATTATTGGAGATGATTTAAATTTTTCTTGATGTTAATTATTAAAAGTTTATCATGTTTTGCCTAGAGTTTTATAGCAGTGTCCTTAAAATGCATTTTGGCATTACTAGTTTAGTGCTCTTCAATTGTCACTACACTGTAGCCAGAGTGATCTGGCATGCCTTTTTGATCAAAGTTTGTATTGGTTCTCAATCTGTCTAAAAATAAAAGGAAGGAATTTTCCAAGAAATTACAATTATTAAAGAAATACTAGTTTTTGTGCCAGAGATTTAGCTCAGTGGTGTCGCCATCACCTGCCTTGCAAGTGCAAGGTCCTGAGTTTGATCCCTAGTACCAAAAAAAAAAGAAAGAAAGAAAAAGAAATACCTGTTTCTAAAGTAATGTTGGTATTCTATTCTGTTTGTTTCTTTTTAAATGCATTATTGTATAGAAGTCATTATAGACTTCAGGGATTTCCAAATTGTTTTATATGTATTGTAATAAAATTTATATACTTGGTTTTTTAACTCCCTGCTTCTCTTTCAAACATTTCCAACTTATCTTGCCTATTCCTGCCCAATATACATTACAGTCAGTTATACTGGCTTGCTGCCGAAGCTACAAGGGAACTGGGATATCTTCATTGGGAAGGGTTTTGTGATCTGGAAAAGTTCTCCCAGGTGCTTCTTAAATTGTGATCCACCTTGCATCTGGCCATTTTAATGTTTTTTAATCTGTGTTAGTACAGTTGTTTACAAAAGGAATCGTGCAGTTCAATAGTTCTTCCTGTGCAATTCTGAAATCCCCAAATATCTAGCCAAAGTATTTTTTAATAGCTTATTTAGTGGCCAAACTTGACCTAAATGGGTGTGAGCTATTTAGTTTTTACCTGTTTTACTTAAGTATACTTTCTTCACGTTCTCTATTGAAATTTTAAGTCGCAATATGGTTAAATGTAGAGTGTTACTTAGAGCTAACCAAGAGTATTACTTAACATAAGATATGATTTTAGTGATATTTTGTTTGAACTTTTTTTCCGTGTTTATTCACTAATTTTGTTTCTAATATACATTCTTCAAAATCTCTTTTCATTTATCTGCTAGGGTCTTAATTTTTCTTATGAGTTTATAAAATTGTAGATATTTAACTTGTTTTCTGTTAGCACAGTAGCATGCTTGGGACATATTCTGCATTTTTAATATCTAGCATGTCAGTGAAAAATGGAACAGCCTATATATGTCCATCAAAAGATGAATGGATAAAGAAAATTAAACACAGTGGAGTACTACTCTGTCATAAAGAAGGGTAAATGTAAATTATTTGTAGGAAAATGGTTGCACCATGACACTATAATGTTAAGTGAAATAAATCACACTAGCTTAAATATTGCATGGTTTCTCATATAAGAAACTAAAATATAAATAAAATAGATAAGAGGAAATAGACATTTTGCAAATGTGAAGGGGACCAAGAGATGGAAGTAGGGGGGAGTGAGGGTAGTGGAAGGTGATGAAAAAGAATTAAGATGTGTTACATACATGTACCAACTCCCCAGGAGGAATATTATCATTATGTTACTGAGGACATGTACAAGTACAAATCATATTCACTGGTTAGGTTCATTGTTGACCTTATGGGAAAATTTGATTTGGTTTTCATCCAGTTTCATTTGCAACCACAACCATGGAAAGAATTTAAGTTTGTGAATGGAGGTACCATTGTATTAATAAAAATTGAAGGAAAAAAAAGAAAATACATTTACATATAATGTAAAGGAGATGACTTTGCTCTTTTGCTCAGAATTCATTAATAGCTCTTGATCTTACATCTCTACTTTAAACCTTTAACTAGTAAGAAAATAATTTCTACCGGGTGTGGTGGCGCACATCTGTAACCCCAGCACTCAGGAGGCTGAGGCAGGAGGATTGCTGTGAGTTTGAGACCAGCCTGGGCTACATAGTGAGTTCTAGGTCAGTCTTAACTACATAGTGAGACCCTGTCTCAAAAAACCAAAAAAAAGAAAAAGAAAATAATTTCTGCTTAAGGAAAAAGGAACAACAAAGTCCAAAAGGTGATACCACATATAAGATTGGTTCTTTTTCTTTTTTTTAGCAAAACATTTACTGGTACATTTTAAATGTACATATTGATAACATTCCATAGGGAATTTGTACCAGTACATAGTATATCAGTTGGTTCTTCTCCCTCCCCCCATTCCTCCCCTCCTTATGTACAAAAGCTTTGTTTCCATTTTTTAAAGGCTGATTCTTTTTAAACAGTAATAAAGAATATTCTCATTGACTGGTGGTACTAATGTAAAATTGGCTTTATTGCTAGAATCTTATATGGAGGGAACAAAACAGCAATTTAGAAAATGTGGAGAGAAGGAAAGAAAACTAGTTGGCTACTACAGTTATTTCTAGAGCTTAGGTAATAAACCATAAGAAGGTGTAATTCTTTGATTTACTAAAACAATTTAATATCTTATCGTATATCAGTTCACTGCATTATTTAGTTATTTTTAGAAGGCAAGCTTCCTGAGGACCAAGATCTAGATGTATGCAGAATTATATCTATCAGCTAGTACTATGTCTAGCAACTAAGAGCTATTCACACATTTACATGAATAAACAGTTGTGGTGAAGACACATGTTCAGGGTACATTGGCTGTGCCTTAGTGGATCTGTCTCTTTTTCTTACTTGTTCACACATGCGCTTGCAGAGTACTTTAAGGGATATAGTGTATAAATAGGATATAATAAGTTGTAAAAGATTAAAATGAGCAGAAAAGCCTCATGTAATTAAATTTGAATCTGATGCAGAAATGATACAAATTAGATTCCTATATTTAACATCTGTTTAATGAATATCAAATCTATTTTGATATTGTAATTTGAGATTCTTAGTAGGTCAGTAACAGTTTAGAGGACAAAGGACATTTGGAAAATGCTGTTTGTACATTATTCATTATTGCAAGGTCCTGTGCTATATATTCATGTCTTATTTGATTTTGTACATGATCTCCTGGGATACTTTTTTTGTTGTAGTGTAACATTTCTTAAGAGCCATCTATTTGGGTTATTGTATAATTACTACTTTGTTGTGTATGTAAGTAGAGAGAGACATTTTTGCTACATTTGATTTTTACTTTTCCTTCTTACTGGGTATCTGACTTATATTTCATAGTTTTGGTAGCACTGTCCTGATGGAATCTGGTCCATTCTGTTTTATATTGCCAAGTTCAGATCAGAAGGTGTGAGGGAACCTTTATTGAATGTAGTATTGTAGCTGAAAGCCAAGTTAGTGTTGTATCTTATGCTGTAGGCACAGCCAAAGCTTTGTATAACAAATTAAAATTGTATCAAAGCTGATGGTTTCTCTGAGAACATTCCATTTAAGGTGGTCAAGTGTAAAGTACTGCATATCAGCTATTCAGAAAACTTTTTTTGTGTGTGTATGCTGGGGATCGAACTCAGGACCTTGCACTTGTGAAGCAGGTAGCAGAACCACTGAGCGAAGTCCCCAGCCCCTTGGAAAACTTTTTGAATGACCAATTACTTGATGAGTTTTACAGAAGTGGTTTTATTGTGTATGCTTTTGTTAATTAGAAAAACAGTTTAAAGAATATTATACTTCCTCTGTACATCTTTTTATTTTAAAGAATTGTACACCTCTGGAAAGGTAGCAAGTCATACATTCACATTAAACATCCATATACCTTCATATAGATTTGCCATTACTACTTTGCTTTCTTTCTACATAGACTTCAAAAATTTCTAACCATTTGGGAGTTGAAGACATCATAATGATCATAACACTTTACCTAAATGTTTCACTATATAAACATACAGCTTCTTGGAACAAGCATATTCTCCTTTTATATCCATGTGGTCACACTCAAGAAGTTTAGGGTTGATACAGTGCTATTCTCTGAAGTTCACTTCATGTTTTAATTTCTGCAATTGTCGAAACAACCCCTTTGTAGTTTGCCCCCTCCATGTCCATCATTAGATTAAGGACTATACATTGCTTTGGTTGTTGTATGCCTTTTAATCTATAATACTTCCTTAGTTGTCTGCATCTTCTACTCAGCACTTGTTTTATTTTATTTTGTTTTGAGACAGGGTCTCACTATGTAGTTCCTGCAGGACTTGAGCTCACTATGTAGCCCAGGCTGGCCTCAGCTTCCTGAGTGCTGGTATCCCAGGTATGTGTGCCACCATCCCAGTTTTAAAGAATCTAGGCAAATTGTTTTGTAGAATGTCTCCCAGTCTGGATTTGAATATCAACAAGCTAAATTAATCCATTGTCTTTTATTTACTTGTTTTTCGGTCATTGGATTGGGATTAAACATTTTTGGCAAGAGTACTATGTAGGTATTGTGTTCTCAGTGTATGACAATCAGAATTATATTAAATTTGATCATTTGGTTGTGGGATCTGACAGATTTTCTCTATTGTAAAGGTATCTTTTTCCTTTATATAAGCAATCTGTGGGGGGGGGATGATACTTTTAGGTTGTGTATCTTGTTTCCTAACAAACTTTGACCCAGTGATGTTAGCATTTGTTGAGTCTTGCCTGGATCAGTTACGCAATCAGCAGTTTCTTCCAAAGAATCCTAATTCTTTAGTGGGCACCAGATTAGATATGTTTAGTGTTACTGGAGTATTTTTGCTTCTAGGTGCACAGAAGTAGCAAATAAACTTGTATCAAATGAAATTGTATTAGTATCTCTAATTCTGATCCAATACTACTACATCTCCTATGCCAAAGCTAACCTCTCACCTCCTATCATCAGATTTATGGTTCCCAGCAATATTAACGTATTTTTCTTTGTTCAGATAGTTCAACACCAGCCTGGGCAACATGGTGAGATTGCTATCTCTTACCAAAGCAAACAAGCCATCCAAAAAAGAAAACCTCAAAATACAATTTACAGCAAAAAATAAATTTCAAGGTTTTTTACATTTCTTTTGATTTGTCCTCAGATTATATTCTGCTGTGGAGTGTAGTCAAGAGCAGAGGCCAACCAACTGGCAGATAGGGAAAATCTGATCATCACCTCTTTCTGTATAGCAGTTTTACTCAGAATACTTTTTATGTTTTAAATGATTGAAAAATTCAAAAGACATAGTATTTCATGGCTTGTGAAAATTATGTGAAATTCAGACTTCAATATCAGTAAACCTTTCTGGGAACATAGCCACACTCATTTGTTTATATGTTGTTTGTGGCTGATTTCGTGCTACAAAGGTAGAATCAGGTAGTTCCAACAGAAATCATATGACCTGTAAACCCTGAAATATTTTTTATTTGGCTCCTTACTTAAAAAGTTTGTCAACCCTGGTCAGGATTATTGTGCTTTGCAGTTACTAGGATGATTTTTTCCCCATGTGGTTAGTTATGTTATCAACCTGATATATAGGTTCATTTGATTATTCAATTTTAGGGAGAAAGGACATTTTTAAAATGAAAATTTAAAATGCTTGAGTTTTGGAACTAGAAGGATACTTAGAGATCATGTAGTCTCGCATTGCCCATTATGATAGCCTCTAACCAAATGTAGCCATGTAAATTTAACTTAGTTAAAAAAATTCCTGGGCTGGAAGTTTAGCTCAGTAATAAAGAGTGCTTGTTGGCCAGGTGTGATGGTGCATGCCTGTAATCCCAGCACTCAGGAGGCTGAGGCAGGAGGATTGCTGTGAGTTTGAGACCAGCCTGGGCTACATAGTGAGTTCCAGGTCAGTCTCAAGTACATAGTGAGACCCTGTCTCAAAAAAAAAAAAAAAAAACAAAAAACCCACACACGCAAAAAAAGAGTGCTTGTTTAGCATAGGTCACACTCTGGGTTCAGTCCTGAGCCTGAAAAAAAAAAATTCTTAAAAGTCATGAGCCATGTTGCAAATGCCCAGTCATATATGGCATGGCTACCAATAGGGCATATACAGATTATAGAACATAACAAGGTTTGTTATTTTATAGATGAAGAAACAGGCTCAGAAAAATGGAATGAGCCTAAGTAGTCAGAGCTAGACAGTAACAGAATTAAAGTGTTATTTATAGCACATCAGTGACTTACAGAGTATTATAATGTAACCTCAGTTGTTAGCACAAAAGAATGACCTCTGCCTTTAGCTTTGAAAACTCTTTCTTTGCTAAATTCTAGATAAGTGCAGCACAGTAACAGAAATATTTTATTTTGAAAGCTTAACTGACTGAATAGATGTTCTATTTTTATTGCTTTGCCCATTCGTTTGCATTGATTCATTTTCACAGTAAGGACATTTTTCCCTTTGGACATTGACTTAAGCTATTGGGAGAGGTTAGGAAATAATAGGCTATGCTAAATACGATAAAACAAATTTCTGATACTAATTTTCAGTCTGCCTGTAACCCTTTTTCTGTTACCATCACTAACACATATAAGCATCTATACTCTTACTTAAACGGACATTTCAGTATATTTGGTTTTTTTTTTCTTTAAAATATTTGAGGGTAGTGTTGAAGAGGAGATTAAGGAAAACAGTAACTCAGACACACAAGCTTAAATGTCACATGGTTTCTTTTATATGAAAAACTCAATATAGGGCCAGAGTTAGTGGTTC
>NW_022900941.1:9230092-9233428 GCF_012274545.1 Fukomys damarensis | reverse complement strand
ATATATATATAATATATATATAATATATTCCTCAATATATATATGAATATATGTATGTATATAAAAATATGTATAAATAAAATACAGTACAAAATAAAAGATAATAGGAAAAGAGAAAGAAGAAAAAATATTGTAATCCAGTGTGGACAGTGTATCTAAAAGTGTACCTTGACTTAATAAATTGTTTGACATGTTTTATAAGTTTCTTGGCCTAGTAGTCTGGTTTTCAATCTGTATATGTGATAATTAACTTTTTAAGGATTTATAAATAAATGAGTCTGATGCTGGAAAAAATAAAAGGGGATGGAGGAAGGAGGAAAAAGAAGAAAATTGAAATGTATTGGCAGTGAATGTAATCATTATATACTGTAAATATATACTCATAAAACAAAAAATAAAAAGCCTTGTGGGGGTGGAAGGGGGGACGGTATGGACAGTGCAGTGGATCAGATTGAAGATTTGCTGACAAGTATTGTTTCAATGATAACTGTCAGTTAATTTAGATTCTTCCTTGGATGACTTAGAAAAGAACAGTAAGAATAAATTTTGCATGAAGAAATGGAAATCATTATGTGGTAGTATTTTCTTTTTGAGTAAATGGTTTTGGTTTTAAGGGCTACTCTTTTTTTTGCCTATTGTAAATTTAGATAAGCCACTTAATCTTTATTGAGGGAATTAGAATAGTGAACTGTCAATTTTTTTAAAAATTTAATTTTATTGCTGGGAATTTAGCTCAGTGGCACTGTGCCTGCCTTACAGACACAAGGTTGTGAGTTCGATCCCCAGTATTAAAAACAAACAAAAAACAAACATTAATTTTATTGATAGAGTTTTATTGAAACAGTGCAATATTTAAACATATGTATTTGGTTTATTTCATTTTAAAATATGGTCCCAGGGTGCATCCATTTATCTAAAAATGTCTTCAAGTTCATCCTTTGTTATGGCAAAGTAGTTCTCCATTGTATATAAAAACCACATTTTTTTCATCCATTCACCCAATGATGGGCATGTGGGGTGTTTGCAAGATTTAGCTATTTACATTCTGCTTCTATGAACCTGGGTGTGTATTGCTGTGGTATGATTCTCTTAACTCTTTTGGGAAGATGCCTAGAAGTGGAATAGCTGAGTCCAATGGAATCTCTACTTTCAGTTTTTTGAGGAATCTCTATCCTGATTTCCATATTGGTTGCACCAGTTTATACTCCCACTAACAGTGGAGAAGTGTTCGTTTTTCCACACAGCCTTGCTAGCATTTGTAATTGGCTCATAATTTTTGATGATAGCTATTTTTTATGGAGTGAGATGGAATCTCAGTATTGTTTTAATTTACATTTCTTGACTAGTTATGTTGAACATTTTTTCAAATGCTGATCGTACTCCTTCATCTGAGAAGTATCTATTCATTTTAGATAGAATTCAGTCTTGAAATTTGGGGAGTCTGATTTGTTTTTGGAGTTTTTATATATTCTAGATTAGTCCTTTGTCTGTGGAGTAGCAGGTAAACTTTTTTTCCCATTCTGTGGGTTGTCTTTTCATTATATTGGTGGTTTCTTTTGCTGTGCAAGAGATTTTTTTTTTTTTTTTTTTTGTTTTTTTTTTTTTTTTTTTTTTTTGGTAGTGGGGATTGAAGTTGGGTCCTTGTGCTTGCGAGGCAGGTGGTAGAACCACTGAGCTAAATCCCCAACATGCAAAAGCTTTTTAATATTATAAGATCCCAGATGTGGATTCTCTGTAATATTTCCTGTGCGATTGAGATTTTGTTCATAAAGTCTTTTCCTACACCTATGTCTTCAAAGGTTTGGCTTATTTTATCAGTGAACACATTGTTTCTGTTTTAATATTTAGGTCTCTGATCTATTTCGATTTAGTTTAGGGTGTGATGAGAGATATAAATCTAGATTTAATATTTGGCATATGGAAAGCCAACTGTCATTATTTTAAGAATTAAGTGACAGAATGTGAGACTTTCCAGTTATTATTGCTGCCTAACCATGCCAACACTTAGTAACATCCATCATTATATTATAGATTTTGTGAGTGAGGAATTAAGACAGCTCAGGAGTGATGGCTCTTTTTGCTCCACAGTATCTGATTGCTGAGCTGGAAATAGCTATAAGTTGGAACACTTGGGACTGGATGATCTACTCCGAAGATTGCCTCTGCACACGTGTGATGACTAAACGATGGGCATAGCTGAGGCTATTGATTTGATGTATAGTCTCTCCATATGGCGTGGGCTTCTTACAGCATGTTAGCTAGGTTCTGAAAGAAAGCCTTCTCAAGATTGAGTATTGCAGAAGAGCCAGATAGAAACTAACACCCTTTTCTGATGCTGTTTTAGAAGTTGTATAGCATCATCTCTACTGTATTCTGTTGATCAAAGCAGTCACAAGTCTCAAATACTATATAGCATCTCCTCCTGCTCCCATCCAAGACGAGGAGTGCCTGTGCTGTTAAACAGCAAGTGACTGGGATGTATCTCAATGGTGACCTTTTGCTAAGTATGTTTAGGTTCAATCCTCAGTATGGCAAAAGTAAACAAAACAAAAAACAACATAAGTAATATTTTCTAACCCTCTCAGTCCGGTACCTCATCTTTTTCATTTTCTTCTATTTGCATTATAAATAGCAAGGGCAAAAAAGACATCACTAAATTTCTTTCTATGGTTTGCTAAAGAAAAAGACTGTCTAGATCATGGTTTTTCAGCTTCAGCGCTATAAACAGTTTGGACCAGATAATTCTTGGTTGTTTTGTTTGGGTGGGGATGCTATGCTATGCACTGTATGATGTTTAGCAGCATCCCTACTCTCTAGATGGCAATAGCATACTCCTCCTACCCCACTCCATTGTAACAGTCAAAAATGTCTCCAGACATAGCCACATGTTCTCTGAGGACAGAATCACCCTGGTTGAAAATCAGAACTGCATTAGTGTTTTCTCAAAGTGTGGGCCATGGACTATTCATGTGAGTATCACTTGCAGGACTTGTTGACTTATTTTTTTCACAGGACTTATTTTTTCGAAATTTGGAGATGAGTCCCACAAATCTACTTATTTCAAAAGATCCTCAGATGACCTACTTCTTGCCAGAGCACAGTGTACACTGCCTGGGATCCAGCAGCCAGTGCAGTCCCCAAAAGAAGCCTCCTGAGCCTTGTCCTAACTGGCAACCTTTCCATGAAAAGTCTGATTTTTCCAGGCTCTGATGAGAGTCTCCTATATAGTTTAGTGTGTACCTAGGCTGCCTCTTCAGCCAGTCCCTCAAAACCTTTCCAGGGGGGCGGGGCGGGTTTAGCTCAGTGGTTCTGCCGCCTGCCTTGCCAGCACAAGGA
>NW_022900941.1:9217294-9229937 GCF_012274545.1 Fukomys damarensis | reverse complement strand
AAAAAAAAAAAAAGGGGCCGGGGATTTAGCTCAGTGGTTCTACCGCCTGCCTTGCAAGTGCAGGGACCTGAGTTCGATCCCTGGTACAAAAAAAAACACCTTTCCAAATTAATTCCTAAGGCTCTTAAACCACATGGCCCAGCAGTGACTCCACTCTGGATACTAATTTCTGTGTTCATTACTTTTCTCTCATTGTTGAGACAAAATACCTGACACCCAAAGTTAAAGGGGAAAGATTTATTTCCTCTGTTTCGTAGAGGTTTCAGTCCATATGTTGATGGCTCCAAGGTAGAGTAGGCACATCGCAGAGTGGCATCTTAGGGGAGGACAACAATTCATGATACCTACAAGGTAGCAAAATCAACAAGAGACTTAACCACCACTCCTTTCATCTTATTCCGTCTACTTAGGGCTGGTAGCGCTCACACCATTAATCATGAGTCAGTCACACACTCTAGATTCAGCTACTTCTGAAGAAGACCCACCTAAGACTGCATGAGGCTTGGGGAATATCTAGACCCAAACCATAACTTGGGTCAAAGTTTTTAAAATGTCTGCTTAGTAGAGTAACTGACAGTCCCCTCCCCAACCCCACAAATCAAACCCAAGGCTTCAAGAGTGCTAGGCAAGGGCTGGGGATTTAGCTCAGTGGTTCTGCTGCCTGCCTTGAAAGCAGAAGGACCCAAGTTTGATCCCCAGTACCAAAAAAAAAAAAAAAAGAATGCTAAGCAAGTGCTCTGCCAACTGAGCTATGTCACCACCCCCACCCTTGTAAAGCACCTTTCTTTCCTTGCCATGTATCTTATAAGTCACTTTTTCATCAGAGACACAATACCCAACACCCATAATTTAAGAGAGCTTTGTTTTGATTCATATTTTCAGTTCCTGGTTGATTGCTCCAAGACAGAAAAGACATGATGGAAGTATCTAGCTGAGGAATGCTGCTTACAACTTGGAGACTAAAAAGCAAGAGAAAAGAAGGATCAGGAAGGAAGATACACCCTTTTTTTTCCTCATTGAGTTTATTGGCACTTTTTAGGTATACAGAACAGTTACATTCATCATTGGGATCTTATACCTTTATATGACAGGTCTTGGTTCTCATTTTTCCCCATACCTCTGCCCTCTGCCTTCCATTTACCCCCTTCACCCTTCCCTATTTACAAAAGTTTTGATTCCGTTTTGTTTTTCTCATATTTTTCCTTTTAAGACACCCCCGGTTACCTGCTGCTTCTGACCAGGCCCTGCCTCTCACATCACACTTAGCCTCAGAACTCACCAGTGGATCATGCAGTACCCCCTTCCCTAACCACCCTCCAGAAGCCCTACGCATGCAGTCTTTGGGGGGAAATTTCAGATCTAAACTATAACACCATATTTCATAGATGTTCTAATGCCAGCCAGTCAAATTATTTCTCCTTAATTTAACCTGGAACAATTCTACTCAAAGTATTATATGTGGACTCGTACCAGTCCATTGGTTGTGAGGAGTAAATATAGTACATATTTAGTAGAAATTTTTATAACAACTGTCAGACTTTACTTTCTGTTAAATCTGAAAAAAATTGAGATTTTTATTTTATATATCTTTAAAAATTTTATTTTCTAGTTATTTTTATTATATTTGCAAAAGTATGATATCGGTCTATGTTCTAGTTAACCTACTGCCATATAACAAACCTTCCCCAAATTTAAAATAAGCCATTTGTTTTGTTTATGAATCTGTAATTTGGTCAGGGATTGTCAGGGAATACTTATCTCTTCGCCATGCAGAGTCAACTGAGGTAGCTCAGCTGAAGTTGACTCATTGACATATCTAGCAAGTTGGTGCTCTTTGTAAACTGGAACTTCACCAGGGCTGACAGCTGGGGGTCTGAGTTTCTTTGCACATGTGTCTTGTACATCTCAGAGTTTGGTGGCTGGCTGCCAAAGATAATTGTCCCCAGATGAATCTATATGAGGAAGAGAAAACAAAAGTATACTGAACTTCTGCCTTTAAGGAACTTATAATCTTAAAAAAAGGAGATTATATTATATGATAGATTTTAATGCTTAAGTAATATTTATTAATATTAAAATTTATACATTATTACTAATAGTAATACTATTAGTATTGTCAAGCATTTACATATCACTTATTACTAATAATAATACTATTAGAAGTAGTATTGTTAAGCATTCATGTATCACTTTAAAATTTTCAAATTGTTTTTCAAGTACTTGATACTGCCTTAGTTAATAATAAGCTAATATAATAATTAGCTAATATATGAGCTCTAGTTGATTCCGCATTACTTAGCATAGTGCCTAGAACATAGTGGATGCTTAATAAATATTCAGTTAAATAATTGAGTTTTTGAGGTTTAATAGAATAGTCGCAGCCTCTGTTGTCTTCATACTAGGTCTTGAATTTTCTAGCAATGTGACATTGAGAAGATTGTGTCACCTCTGCAAGCCTATTTCTTCATCAATAAAAATAAAGTTAATAGCTCTTTATGCACCATATATAAAAATAGGTTGAGAGCAATGCATATACACTCCTAAGACAGTCTGTATTTTCCACCTCACATTTTAAAGCCCAGTGTACGTAAGCAGAAGAAATTACTGGTGTTGAAGATAATTACTGTATTAGTTTAGATATTGAAGTTTTAAAAGTAGTATGCTGCCCCCTTGGGGCCGCATAGTATTAAATTATTGAATTTTTTATCCTTCCTCATAGAACATAAACTTGTATTTAGAATGAATGTGGTATGTTTAACAATATTTAAGTTTATTTGGTCTTGTTTTAATTTTCACCCCTCTCCCTTTTTCTACACTTTTACTGATATAAGTTCATATAAAATTAGGCTTTCCTTTTTCTCCTAAATTAACTTGCTGACCTTATATTACTGTTATATTCCTTATATTACCGTTCTCTTAAATTTTGCTGGGACTTTTAGAAAGTGAAACATATTCTTTAAAAGGTCATAGGAAGACTATTGAGCACACTTACTTAGAGTAAAATGTGGGCTCACAAATGATGAGAAGCTAGCACCACAAATTCCACTAAATTCAAAAATGCAATATTGTCACTAATTACCTACCTGACATACCTCTAAAAGAACATTTGTGACTTCTAAAAGAACCTTTTCATATGGTGTCACTTAAAAATTATTCTTTTTGTAAAATATACATAAAAGTTACCATCCTAATCTTTTTAATTTTATTTATTTATTTATTTAGGTGCCGGGGATTGAACTCGGGTCCTTGCACTTGCAAGGCAGGCCACCGAACCGCTGAGCTAAATCCCCGGCCCTCTTAATCTTTTTTAAATGTCTGGTACATAAGATGAGATCCCAGTTGCTGATTCTTTCTGCTAGTTCCTGTGCTACTGAGGATTTGTTCATAAAGTCTTTTCCTATGTCAATGTCTTTGAGAGTTCTGCCTAACTTATGTGCCAGCAACTTTAGTGTTTTTGTTTTAATATTTAGATCTTTAATCCATTTGGATTTTAGTTTAGTGCATAGTGAAAGATAAGGGTCTAGTTTTAATCTTTGGCAGGTGGAAATCCAGTTTTTTCCAACACCATTTATTAAAGAGGCTATCTTTGCCCCACTCAGGATGGTTGGCTCCTTTGTGAAAGATGAGGTAGCTGAGTACATCTGGAGTTGTTTCTGTGTCTTCCAGTCTATTCCACTGATCCTCAGGTCTTTTTCTTTGCCAGTACCATGCTGTTTTTATCACAGTGGCCTTGTGGTAGAGTTTCAAGTTGGGGATTGTGATACCCCTGTCACGTCTCTGTTGCCTAGAATTGCTTTTGCTATTCTAGATCTCTTCTGGTACCAAATGAATTTTTGGATTATTTTCTGTAGTTCTGTGAAATACACTGTTGGAATTTCAGTTGGGATTGCACTGAATCTGTGTAGCAGTTTTGGAAGTATGGTCATATTCACTGTGTTGATTCTTCCTACCCAGGAGCAGTGGATATCTTCCCATTTTCTTATATCTTCTTTGATTTCTTTTTTCAGAATGCTATAGTTTTCAGTGTAGAGGTCTTTGTTAGATTGATTCCTAGATACTTCATTTTTTTTTTATGCTATTTTGAAAGGAATTGTTTTATTTTCTTATATCTTCTTTGATTTCTTTTTTCAGAATGCTATAGTTTTCAGTGTAGAGGTCTTTTGCTGCCTTTGTTAGATTGATTCCTAGATACTTCATTTTTTTTTATGCTATTTTGAAAGGAATTGTTTCCCTAATTTCTCTCTCAGTGAGTCTGTTATTTGTGTACAAGAAGGCTATAGATTTTTGGGTGTTGACCTTGTATCCAGCTACTCTGCTGAAAGTGTGAATGAAGTTTATAAATCTTTTGGCAGTTTTTGGATCTTCTAAGTAGAGTATCATATTGTCAGCAAATAAAGACAGTTTAACTTCTTCCTTTCCTATCTTTATTGCTTTAATTTCTTTCTCATGTCTAATTGCTATGGCTAATGTTTCCAGAACTATATTGAACAGGAGTGGTGACAGTGGACATCCTTGTCTTGTTCCTGATTTTAGCACAGAGGCATTCAATATGATGTTGGCTATTGGTTTTTCATAAATAGCCTCTATCAAATTGAGATAAAGCCCTTCTATTCCAATTTTCAGCAAGGTGTTTATCATGAATGGGTGTTGAATTTTGTCAAATGCTTTTTCTGCATCTATTGAGATGATCATATGGTTTTAATCCTTGACTCTGTTAATATAGTGTATTGAGTTATTCATATACGTATGTTGAACCATCCTTGCATCCCTGGAATAAATCTGACTTGGTCAGGGTGTATGATCTTCTTGATCACCTTCTGTATTCCATTTTTTGTTTTGTTTTTTTTTTCAGTTTCTGATTTATTTCATTTAACACTATTGTCTAAAGGCGTATACACTTTCTTACAAATGACTCAAGTTTACCTTTCTTTATGGTACAGTACTACTCCATTTTGTATAAATACCTCACTTTCTTTATGCATTCATCTGTTGATGGACATATAGGCTGCTTCAAAAATTTAACTGTTATGAATTGTGCTGCTGTAAACATAGGTATACATGTATCACTGTAACATGATGTCTTTAACTCTTTTAGGAAGATACCTAAACAGGGAATAGACGGGTGAAATGGAATTTCTACTTTTATGTTTTTCAAAATTTTTCATACTAATTTCCATAGTGGTTGTACTGGTTTACATTCCTATCAACAATACAAAAAGATTCTTTTTTTCCCCCCACAGTCTTATCAGCATTTCTTGTTATTTGATTTCTTTTTTTTTTCTTTTTAATTGAGTTTATTGGTACATTTTAGGGATACAGTACAGTTACATTCATTGTTAGGATCTTGTACCCCTCTACATGACAGGTCTTGGTTCTCATTTTTTCCCCTTATCCCTGCCCTCCCTTCACCCCTCCTCCCCTCCCCATTTACAACCACTTTATTTCCATCTTTTCATTTTCTTACATTTTTTCTTTTCCCTTATTACCCTTCCCCTACCCATCCCACCTTCCCTATACCTTTAGACCTTTTCTTCCCATTTCACAATGTCAGTTATCTCATTAGGATCTTATGTACTATTACAGTTTATTCACAGCAGAGAAACTGTATTCTGTTTGACAGTATCTTATTTAGGATTTTTGCATCTATGTTCATTAAGGAGATTGGCCTGTAGTTCTCTTTTTTGGTTGGGTCTTTTTTTTTTTTTTTTTTTTGGTACCGGTGATCGAACTCGGGTCCTTGTGCTTGCAAGGCAGGCCACCGAACCACTGAGCTAAATCCCCAGCCCTAGTTGGGTCTTTTCCTAGTTTTGGAATCAAAGTAACACTTGCTTCCAGGAATGAATTTGGATGTATTGCTTCCCTTTCAATTTCATTGAAAAGTTTAAAAGAGTAGTGGCAATATTTCTTCTCTAAATGTCTTTAGAATTCAGCAGTGAAGCTATCAGGACCTGGGCTTTTCTTTGTTGGTAAATTTTTAATTTCACTGATTATAATTGGGGTGTTTAGAATTTTTTTTATCTTCTTTGTTCACCTTTGGTAATTCATAAGTATCAAGAAATCTGTTCCTTTCCTTTGTGTTTTCCTGATTTTATTAGAGTAAAGGTTCTCAAAGTAGAAATCCTCAGAGTTTCTGCTGGATCTGTTGTGACTTCACCCTTTTCATTTCTGATTGCATGGATCTGAGCCTTTTCTTACCTTTTTTTGACAAGATTGGCTAAGGGTTTATCGATTTTATTTTTTCATAAACCAACTTTTCTATTCATTGATTTTTTTTTTGTACCATTCTCTTAGTTTCCATTGCATTGATTTCTGCTCTGATCTTTATAATTTCCTCCCTTGTATGAGCTTTGGGTTTTTCGTGCTCTTCTTTTTCTAGGAGCCTAAGATCATCATTGGGTTGTTTATTTGAGTTCTCTGTTTTCCTAGTGTGGGAATTCACTGCTATGAATTTTCCATGTAGAACTGCTTTCATTGTGTTCCATAGATTCCTGTATGTTGAACTGGCATAATCATTTATTTGTAAAAACTGACTAATTTCTTCTTTAATTTCCTCTGTGACCCACTGATCTGGAGAGTGTTGTTCAATTTCCATGTGTTTGTGAAGTTCTTATAGTTCTTACGGAGATGAAGAATAACATGGGGGAGCAAGAGACTGAGTGGGAAAAGGAAGAAAGGAAAAAGGAAGAATTTGAAGAATGGGAAAAAATAAAATTTAAAAAATAGGAAAAGAGAAAAAGAAGTTTGAAGAGCTTCTTTCAGGGTATATCTCTGCTGTCACAATGGACAATTAGGGCAGCAGTGTGCCGAACTAAGTCAATTAGTTTCAGCTAGCCAATGGCAGACCCCTGAGATTCAGGCTGAATTCTGACTACAAGGCTGGAGTTGAGCTCCCTGACCTCCTGCAGGGTTAAACTCTGCAAGGTTCTACTGCAGGTTCCAGCTGACCTTCCCCTTAAAGATAGTCCAAGTTCTAATGGAAGGTAGTGATCCCTCCAACTTACCAACTATGGAGATCTGATGTGCCTTTATTGCAGTTCTTCACTTCTGTTCTATCTTCTGGAGCTCAGTCAAGTGGCCTTTTTGACCACCTGTGCCTGTGCAGTGTGGATGCACATACTGGCACAACCAGGAGGCTCGAGGGGGGATGGGAGGCTGCGTGGCTGGGCAGTTCTCACTGGCCTGCTCCAACGAAGGCCCAGGGCGCTGGAGGTTGGGGAGCAAGCGAGCACCCCATGCGGCTTGGCAGTCCTCACTGGTCTGCTCTGATCCTGATTATAATTTTGCCTCAGCTTTTTAAAAAAACTTTAAAAAATGAAACACAAGAGTAATAAAATGGGAAGAGTAATTATTTCAATGGTATTTCCTTCTTTGGTATTTGGAAATATTTTATTGACAAATTATTAAATAAATCCATTTGTCAAAGTACCTATAACTTCTTTATTGATAATCCAATGAAGGCTCCTTAGAAATAAATATCTGAGTAATAACGAATACTTTAGTTTTAAAGCTGGCCTTTTAAAAGAAATGTACTAATTGTAATTTGGAAGTTATACTTGAATAGGAAGAGGGAATTACCTTTATATTTGGCAAATTTGAAATAATCAAACTCATCAGATTTTTACATTTCTAGACAGTTTGCTTCATGCAGACATTTCTGTCATCTGAGAATCCCCCTTCCCATGGAACTGAAAAAATACACTGGGCTTTATAATCTGAAATGAAACATTGGCCCACGAGATACAGGAATCAGAAGATAAGGTGATGATGGTCTAGTCAGGAGTTGATCCAGCTTTTAATGTGATTCATATTTGCTGGTCAAGAGAAATACCATATAGAAAACTTTTTAGACTGTTCCCTTATATTCTAGTTCTCAAAATAAAACGTTCTTCAGCCATTATGAAGGTGCTTTGCTACAGTTTTCTTAACTTACATATAGAAAATATAACAGAAAAAGTAAAATTAGCCTAGGCTTGGTGTTGCAGACCTGTAATCCCAGCACTTGGGAGGCTGAGGCAGGAGGATCACCAGAAGTTAGTTCAAGATCAGCCTGAACTACATTAGGAGACCCTGTCTCCAAAAGAAAGAAAGGAAAGAAGGAAGGAAGGAAGGAGAGAAAATTAGGAGTCCATTAGCATTCTCTTGGGTGAGAGTCAGAGAAGTCCTTATTACAGGAAACGTGTAATTGTTTTGTTCCTTTTATTTCAGAAAGCCTTTTTTCCTCTTATATTTTAATTCTATAATCACTTTTTGTAACATTTCCCCCTTATTTTTTAAAAAATATTTTAATTATGTGTACATGGGGGATTGGTATCCATAGGGTTGTGTTTTTTGTTTTGTTTTTTCCAGGATCCCAGAGGAAACTGAGATCTGTGGATGCCCAAGTTCCTTATATAAAGGGACATAGTATTTGCATATGTCCTGTACATGTCTCCCTGTGTATGAATTTTAACTTTAAATCGTCTGTAGGTTACTTACACCTACTATAGTATAAATGTTATGAAAATAATTATAGTGCTATAATTTTAGATACTAACAAGAAAAAATACTGTAAATTTGGATAATATACATGTTCAGTACATTTTTTTTCTGAATATTTTTACCTCATGATTGGTTGAATCTATGGATGTAGAACCTCCATATGTCGAGGGCTGTGTTTATTTTAGATTTTTATCCAAGATCCAGTTTCTCTGTATCTTTCAAACTGTCATTAGGTTTTTAGTTTAGCCATTCAAATAGGTGTAGAGTGATATCCCATTCTGGCCTTAATTTACATTTTTCTAATAGCTAATGATATTCAGCCTCTTTTTATATGTTGCATTGTCAATCTTATTTGTGAAATGCCTATAATTTTAGGTCATTTTCTAATTAGTTTTATTATTATCATTATTATTATTTTACTGTTGAGTTTTAAGAATTCATTATATATTTTAGGTACTAGTCCTTTGTTAGATGAGTGGTTTATAAACTTTTTTTTCAATCTGTAGCTTATGCTTTTGTGTTCTTAGTGTCTTTTGCACATCAGAAGTTTTAAATTTTAGTGAAATACTCATTTTGTCAATTTTTTTCTTTTATGAATTATGCTTTTGATATCACATCTAAGAACACTTCTTCAAACCTAGGTCCTGAAGATTTTTCTTGTTTGCTTTCAAAAGTCTTGCAGTTTTAGTTTTTACATTTAAATCTGATCCAATTAGTAATTTTTCATTTGAAGTGTGAGGTGTAGGTTGAAGTTTATTTTTTTGTATTTGTTAAAATTACCATCTTCATTGAATTGCTTTTGCACTTTCATTAAAAATCAGTTTACTCTTTCATTAAAAATCAGTTGAGAATTCTAATTTATTTTAACTGTGTCTCTTTTGTTATTGTCGTATAATGTTGATTACTGTAGTTATAGAGTAAATCATAACATCTGGGAGTGGGACTCCTACTTTGTTACTTTTTGAAGTGGGAGTAGTGTTATTCCCATATTATTTTTATTTTTTCAAATTTGTTTTTACTATTCCTTACAAAAATTATCAGGCTTTTGATAGAAATTACATTAAGCATCAGTTACATTAAGCATCAGCTTGGAGACTTGAAAACTGTAGTATATTGTGTCCTCCGACCTGGCTCTCTATATTGCTCCAATTTATTTATTTAGAGCTTTGATATTTTCATCAACATTTTATAGTTAAAAGAAGTAGAGTATATGTTTTATTAGGTTTATACTTGTTTTCATTTTTTGTTTTGCAGTCACATGGAATTATATTTTAAATTTCATTCCACGCACTCATTCCTAGTGTATACAAATAAGATTAAATTTTGTATGTTGATATATCCTGTGACCTTATTAAACTCATTTATTTGTTCAAAGAGTGCTCTGTAGATTGCTTGGGATTTTCCCCATAGATATGTCATATGCAAATACTAGAGTAATAGAATAATTTTATGTCTTTCTGTATCTCCCTCCCTTCACTTCATTGCATTGGCTAGGACTCCCAGCACATTATGTTGAGTAAGTGTTGAGAGTAGACATCCTTCCTTGCTTTGTTCCTGATTTGGGGGAGCAGCATCTAGCCTTCAACCATTAATTAAGTATATTATCTGTAGGACCCCCCCCCCCGCACACTTTGATAGAGACCTTCTTTTTTCATGTTGAGGAAAGTTGCCTTTATTTCTAGATTTTGAAATTTTATCATGGGTGGTGAGTTTTGTCAAATGTAAAATTTTCTGCATTAATTTTAGAGGTCATTCCTTATTATCTTACTATTATGGTTAACATCGATGGATCATTGAATTATTAGATAAACCTTATTGCAACTTGGAAATAAAACCAAGTAGGTAATTTTATGCATTTCTTTTATGTATTGTGGAATTCTAGTTCCTTATATATTGTTCAGGATTTTTGTGTCCATATTCATGACATTGCTTTGTAGTTTTTCTATTTTGTGCCTTTGTCTATTTTCCATCAAGAGAATACTGACTCCATAAAATTAATTGAGAATTGTTCTCTTTTACTTCCTAGAAGACTGTAAGTGGCTCTGATTTTTTCTTTAAACTTTTGGTAGAATTTTCCAGTTGTACCATTTCAATCTAAAGATTCTGTTGAAGGAGTTTAAAAATTATGTCTTCAAAATTTAAAATAGTTACAGGGCTGTTTAAATTATTTTTATATTAAATTTTAGTATTTGGTCTTTATTGAAGCATTGGTCCATTTTGTGTCAAATTATTGAACTTATGTATAAGTTTGTAATACTATTTTTTTTCCTCCTTGAGTTTATTGGTACTTTTTAGGTATACAGTACAGTTACATTCATTATTGGGATCTTGTACCTTTACATGACAGGTGTTGGTTCTCATTTTTAGTAATAGTATTTTGATGCTTGCGAGATCTGGGTGGTATCTTCTGATCCAAGCAATTTTTAACCTCATCTCAGGTTAAATTTTGGTAATGTATGTTTTCTTTCTTTGTTAATCTTGCTAGAGACTTATCATAGTATTGATCTTTCAGGTAACTAGCTTTTGCTCCTTTGTTGATTTTCTTTCTTTTTTAGGAGGTGATGGAGGGTCTTTAAATTTTACTGATCTTTCTTTGTAAGAAAGAATGAGATGAGGAAGAAAACTATAGAACTCAGACTGACATCACTACCAGATGTTGAATGACAATAAAGCTGTAACTCCAAAGATCTGACAGAAAATACTTGAAACATAGACTTTTACACTCAGAAAATTAATACTCATGTTGGAGAAAAATAGCCAAAAATATTTTTAAGCATTCTATGATTCACAGTTTAAAATCCACAAAACTTCTGCCTTAAAGACAATATATAGAAGAAACAAAACTAAGAAGAAACACAAGTATTTGGGGTTTTTGAATGAAGAGAGTAGGCAGTATGAAAATGGAGTAAACAAAATAGTAATAAAAAAAGAAACAGTATTTAAAATGGATGGTATTCATACTTAAGAGAATTGATCTCTCATGACTTCATGTCAATAAACACGGAAAGTAAAACAATATTATAAAAGTATAGAGGCAAAATTCCTCACCAGGTGTGGTGTCTCTTGCCTGTAATCTGACCACTCAGGAAGCTGAGGCAGAAGGCTCATTGTGAGTTGGAAACCAGCCTGGGATAGAGTGAATTCAAAGCTAGCCTGAACTACATAGCAAGACTCTCAAAAAACAAACACACAAACAAACAAAGCAATTCCTCAAATATAATAAAGCCAAGTAGAAAGCAGAAGGATAGAAAATTTATATCATGGAAGAACAAAGAGGAATAAGTATACTAGTATTGATAAAGAAAACTTCATTATCAAGGAAAATTTGCAGGAATAGGGAGGGACATTACATAACGATGAAACAGTCAATATACAAACATGACAGAAATAAGTGTGAATACACTAATCAACAAAGCTCTTAAAATACATACAGCAAAAACTATAGAGCGGAAATAAAAACAGGCAAATCCCAGTACAAGTCTCTTTAGTAAATGATACATCTAAAAAAACATTAGCAGGAATACAGTAGAATGTAACAATAACATCAAGAGATAAGATCTAATACATATTTTTAGAAGATTCTACCAATGATAGCAGAACACATTATTTTCAAATGCCTGCTGAACATTTACCAAGAGAGACTATATCCTGGGCCACAAAACAAATCTAAACAAATTTAAGGAACTGAAATTGTGTAAAGTATTTTCTCTGAGGACAACAGAAATAAACTAGAAATCAACAACAGAAAAGTAACAGGAAAATCTCCAAACATGCAAAAACTAAACAACATTCTAAGTGACCCAGAGAATAAAAAATCAAAAGATTTACTGAATTAAATAAAAAGTAAAATATAACATATCAAAATCTGTGGGATACGGCTAAAGCAGTGGTAGGAGGGAAATTTATAGCACTATATAAACCCAGCAACAAACAGAAAATGTCTCAAGTGAATAATCTAACCCCTCCATAAATAACACAAAGAGCCACATAAAGCCGCAGCAAACAGAAGCAATTTTTAACCTCAACTCAGGTTAAAAATTCAGAAGCAAGGGTTGTTATCCTTAAGTTTTCTATCTTCTTTTTATTTTATTAAGAATAATAACAGAATTAGGCCGAGTTTAACAATAGTTAAAATAAAAGCTGTTCTTTTTTTTTTTTTTTTTTT
>NW_022900941.1:9214286-9217096 GCF_012274545.1 Fukomys damarensis | reverse complement strand
GCGAGTTGAACAATAGTTAAAATAAAAGCTGTTTTTTTTTTTTTTTTTTTTTAAAGGAAGCTTCGTATGATTCTCCAAAGTTCTATGGGGGAAAAGGCATGTCCTGCCAAAATTATAATCTCTCCTGTTGTCATTCTGCAGTTTTTAAAATACTTGCATCAGGAGTAATATCCAACTCCTGAGATGGCAGATCTCTATTTTGGCTACTTTTCAGTTTATATATTTTGAATTGAAATTTGAATGCCTGAAAAAATTGTATATTAAGTCTTTTCAGATGAGATCGGGTGCATTCAGGTAGTATGGCCATACACTGCATTAAGTCCTCTCAATGGAACAATTCAAAATAAATCCCATTTTTTAAGGCAGTCTCTTTTATATCTACAATTCTTATCCTCGTGTTTCAAAATTGCAAACTGTTTTCTGCCTAAATAATAAGTCTAATTAAAAACATATAATAAATTATTTTCAAACTATACTGTATCTTCCACTATCCATTTATTTAGTGAAAAAACATTTTTTTTTTAAACTTAGATTTTGTGTGGACAGTAATGACCTCACGTTTCCGATTGCCTGCTGGCAGAACCTACAATGTACGAGCATCAGAGCTGGCCAGAGACAGACAGCATACAGAGGTGGTTTGCAACATCCTTCTCCTGGATAACACTGTCCAAGCTTTCAATATTAACGTAAGTATTTTATTCCCCTCCACCTCCACATCTTATCTTCGTCATCGTTGTCTTCATCATCACCATTATCATCTCCTACTCTGGTTATATTTTGAATTTATATTTTAATCCAGAACCATTAAATTATGGTCAGTTAGAAATGTCTTTCTCAAATACTTTGATGTAGGTTTGATTTAGATACATGTGACACTGGTTAGGCTGGGTCTTTACTGATAATGAAAACTAGAATGACAGTATGAGCTTACAGAAAAAAACTTTAATTGGAAAGAGAAAAGATAGGAGAAGGACTCCAGCTTGAGTAGTAGCTGCAGAGGGCATACACTGATGAAGAGGATCAGACTGGTCAGTCATCTCAGTTTTGGTCTGCTCGCTCACATTGAATCTCTGTGACTAGAGGGACAATTCAGTTTCCATAGGAAGAATCCTTATGACTTGAGGGGTGGTCATATGAGGTTTTCCTGAATCCAAAGTCATAATGAATGTCCCTGTAAATCTTTCTATCCCTGTGTCTTCAGTCTTGAAAAGTAATGAATTTAGGTCTAATAAACTTGTTTTGCCAACTTTTAGACAGATACTCCCTAAATGACTAACATGTATATATGCAGAGCTGAGAAGGATTTGAGTCAGTTTTACAAAATGAACGTCAAGCTTTGTTCTACTTTCAGTACTTGTTTTAACTGTCTTTAGGCCCAAGGGAAGAGTATGGTTTTTAGCAAAAACTACTTTTTAAGTCTCTGACTGCCTTAGAAGAAAACACAAATCATGCTTTTGATGAGTAACAGGTTAAGGGCCCAGAAGTATGTCCTTTGTCCCTATGGTAGTCTCTGACTATGTCAAAACTATTACATATTTTTATTCAGGGCCAGGGGTTTAGCTCAGTGGTGCCGCCACCTGCCTCACAAGTGCAAGGACCTGAATTCCATCCCCAGTACCAAAAAAAAATTTTTTTTTATTCAAATTAGATCTGTTGCCCACTTGGATGTTGTTGACAAACCAGCAATGATTAGTAGAGCAGGTACATAGTTATGTAGATGGTTTTTGTAAATGTTGCTTGAAGGTGCCTGAAAGGAATTTGTTCTCCTAAATAATTTATACATTTACATTTTGATCTGTCTGTAAAACTTTTGTTAAACAAGGATAAATGATACCCTGATCTTATCTAAGTATTGTCTGAAATGTTTATTCAACAGATGATGTACATCCTATTTGTGTCTGGCTTCATTTACTCATTGTTATTTGTGAGTTTTACCCATGTGGTGTGTTAGTAGTAGTTCATTTTCTTTGCATATAGTACTCTTTTGTATGAATATAGCACATTTTATACATTAACTTTTTTTTTTTTTTTTTTCGGTACCGGGGATCGAACTCAGGTCCTTGTGCTTGCAAAGCAGGCCACTGAACTGCTGAGCTATATCCCCTGCCCCATTAACTTAATTTTTGTTTAATTGTTCTGCTACTGCTGGTACATATGTCTGGATTGTTTTGACTTTGGGCTCTTAAAAGCAATGTAGCTCTGAACATTCACAAGGATGTGTTCCTCCCCCTTTTTATTTTTAACATTTGAAACATATGGAAAGAGTAAAGGAATAGCATAATGAATATCTACATATCCTTTACCCATATTGGCCTGCTATTAGCTTTTTTACATTTGTGTTATCTTTTCTGTATAGTTTTTTTCATGAACTTTCTGCAGGTAGCAGACTTTACCTAGAGCACTTTAGCATCCATAACCCCTAAAGTAGTTCAGTAACATTTCACACCCCCAAATTTAATATTATGGAAAAAACAGTATCTGACTCATCTGTTTTGTACTGTATTACTGGAGTGTTTCTATACTGGAATCTTTAAGTAATTTGAAATGCTAATCTTTTATTTATCAGCCCCCCCCACTAGGGTTTGAATGCAGGACCTTCACACTGATTTACATACACAGCCCTTTTTATATTTTTAATTTTGAGACTATACTGCTCACTGAACTTGAATTTGCACTCCTCATGCTTCAGCATCCCAGAGTGCTAGGATTACAGGCATGTGCTGTTGTGCCAGTTTATTTACCAGTTCTTTCTTTCTTTCTTTCTTTCTTTCTTTCTTTCTTTCTTTCTTTCTTTCTTTCTTTCTTTCTTT
>NW_022900941.1:9156032-9214227 GCF_012274545.1 Fukomys damarensis | reverse complement strand
TTTTTTTTTTTTTTTTTTTTGGTACCGGGGATTGAACTCGGGTCCTTGCACTTGCAAGGCAGGACACCGAACCGCTAAATCCCCACCCCTACCATTTCTTAAACTTAATTTTTTTCATTGTATTATGATATGGCAGGGTCACTAATTTATCTTTTTTATCTCAAATTCCAAGCCATTTTACATTGGAAAAGGGTCTGCAGAGTATTAAGTAACATTAGTAAAATATCCTTGAGATTATTTAACATATGCAATAGTTGTGCTTTTTTGAAAATGTTCAACTTTTAGCTTTTTGCATTGTCTTATATATTAGTAGATAGAGTATAAGTTATCAAGCAGAAATAATAGGGAATGAAGGAGATTGTGTTTCAAAAATATTTCTGATTATAAAAACTCATGTATTGGATAATTAATTGATATAAATGAGTACTTTTTCCCTCATTAGACTCATCAGAATTCTTTTGGGGAGCATAAAGTTACTAGCTCTTGTTTGAAGTTAGTATTAGTTAATAATTTAGTTTTCATATTAACTTAGTTATTTGAAAATATTGTGAAAGGATTTGCTTTATTTCCCATCTATCATATTTTTTACTTAACTGTCAGTTCCAGTAGAGATGATTATATTACTAGAATGATAAGTACTGTGGTGTTAGAAATGTTCTTTGCAATTATCTCAGGTCATCAAAAAACTTATGTAAGAGGAACAGTATTTGTGAGAAGTTGCCTGTGGGACATGTAAGACGCTTATTTCTCTGGATATTTGGATCCAAATTATTCATAGTGAGAGTTGCTTTCTTGTACTTTTGTATAAATTGTGCATGTTTTAATCTATGTGAAAATCTCCCCAGTTATGTACCTTACAACTTTGCAGTGGTATGTGGCAACCAGCAAATTCACTGGGGATTTGAGAGCTCTGGTCTTGGTTTACCCATGTTCATTTAATACTAGTAAGTCTCAGGGGCTGGGGATTTAGCTCAGTGGTTCCGCTGCCTGCCTCACAAGCACAAGGTCCCAAGTTCAATCCCCAGAACCAAAAAAATAAAAATAAAAATCCTAGTAAATCTCAGAATCCTTCATTGTGCATAGCTGCCAGGTTTACCAGCATCCTTCTATTCACCCAGTTTTCTTTGAAAATGACCAAGCAGTGATATCTAACATCAGTCATAGGAGTCATTGCTTTTCTAAAAGAATTTTGCACCACAGGTGAGAACATGTTTTCTTTAAATACTTTAAAATGTACTCATACTATATAGATTGATTTCTTTAACCTACGAATATTTTTCTTCTAATTTTTGGCTTTACTTTTACTTTAGGTATAATTGTTTAACAGAAATCTATGTGACAAGGAAGGGCTAAAGAGAACCCTGCCTTGAATACTACTATTACTTACATAAATGGCTGCAGAACTTAGTGGCATAAAACAACCATTTAATGTCCTCAGGGATTCACACTAGATGGCTTTTATCTCCTCCATTATGTCAGGCTTCAGCTGGAAGATTTAATCATCTGAAGGCATGTTCCTTCATATGTCTAATACCTGAAACCTGAGCTGGGGCTAAAGGGACTATTTAATGTATGACTTTTCTATACTTTACACTTCTTCACAGTGCAATGGCTGGTTTCCAAGGGTGAGCATTTTTGGAGAGGGAGCCAGATTATATGTATCTACATTGCCTTTTCTGAGCTGAATTTGGAAGTCATGTAGTGTTACTTTTTTTTTTTTCCTTTTTTGAGACAGGGTCTCACTGTGTAGTTCAGACTGCCTTAAACTCAGGGTGATCCTCCTGCCTCTGCCTCCCAAATGCTGGAATTACAGGCGTGCACCACCATGCCCAGCTGTGTTTGTGTTTTTGTTTTGTTACTAGGGATCGAACTTAGGACCTTGTGCTGGTGAGGCAGGTGGCATCACTGAGCTAAATCCCTGGCCCCATGTAATGTTATTTTTACCATATTGTTAAGGCTATCACAGACTCACACTCAGAATTAAGGTAAATAGCCTGTCTCTTCATAAAAGGTGGAAGATTGTGTAGGATCAGAAATACTGCTATGGACTTACTGGGAAAGTGCAGCCTGCCAATATGGCCCACTGATGGAAGCATCCATTCTGTGGATTACCTTCACTTGCCATGTAATTGCACCTGTCTGAGTTCTACCTCCATTATAATTAGGGTTTTCCTCCTAGAGCTGTTTTTCACTTCTGTTCGCTCTATGTGTTTGGGTTGTTTATCTGCATGTATTTATACTTGTAAAAATATATGTGTGTATATCCACACATTTTAAAATTTGATTTATTTTGTATGTGTATGTATGTGTAAATAATGACATATATATATTTATATATATGCAGAATTCTATCTGGGAAAAACTGAAAGTATTCAAAATTGATGATAAATAATTTATTCAACATATATTATTCAATGCACAATTCAGAAATTTCATACGTTGAAGTATTTAAATGAGTAACAGAATATATGGATTGAGGATTTTTTAGTTTTATCTTCATTGCATTTTTTGAGTTTACTTTTTAGAAATAAAATTGTGTAAAAAGTACTAAAGCTGTTTTTTAAGGTATTCTCTTTGTTCTGTATGTTTCTGTACTCAGTAAGGATAACTCATATGTATATTTTTTTGTGATTCCAATACTTCAGTTATTAGTAAATGGTACAGTAAACTTCAACTATTTTTTTCTTGAAATAGAGTGAGATTCAAACCTTCTATTCCAATTTCCTTAGGTTTTTTATTATAAATGTGGGTTGGATTTTGTCAAGTGGTTTTTCTGTGTCTATTGAAATGATCATGTGGTTTATGTCCTTGGTTCTGTTAATATAGTGTGTTACATTTATTGATTGATTACATTTAGTGTATTACATTTATTGATTTATTTATTGATATGTTGAACCATCCCTGGGATGAATGCTGCTTGGTCATGGTATAATATCCTTGATGATTTCCTGCATTGTTTGCCATTATTTTATTGAGAATTTTTGCTTCTATGTTTATTAAGGAGATTGGCCTACAGTTCTCTTTTTTTGCTTGGATCCTTCTTTGGTTTGGGAATTGGGGTAATGCTTGCTTCCAGGAAAGACATTAGAAGTATTGCTTTTCTTGTAATTTTATTAGAATTTGAGGCGTAGTAGCAGTAGATCTTCTCTAAACTTCTTGTAAAATCCTGCAGTGAATCTGTTAGGACTGGGCTTTTCTTTGCTAGTAGGGTTTTTATCATTACCATTATTGTTATTATTATTATTATTGTTATTATTATTATTCAATTTCATTAACATTGGACTATTTAGAATACAGGTTCTCAAAGCAGGTATTAACACTGGATTTCTGCAGGCTATGTTGTGTTTTTACCTTTTTCATTCCTAATTACATGGATTTGGGTCTTTTCTTTCTTTTGATAAGGTTGGGAAAGGGTTTATTTGTTTTATTTAATTTCTAAGAACCACCTCTTTAATTCATTGATTCTTTATAAAGTTTTCTTAGTCTCAACTACATTAATTTCTGGTCTGGTCTTTATAATTTCTTTTCTCATATTTGCTTTGGGTTTAATTTGCTCTTTTTCTAGAAGCTTGAGGTTCACCATTGGGTTATTTATTTGAGCTTACTGTTTTTCTAATGTGGGAATTCACCTCTTTAAATTTCCCTCTGCAGACTGCTGTCATTGCATCACATAAATTCTGGTATGTTGTATTGGTTAATTGTAGAAATTGTCTACTTCCTTCTTTAATTTCATCTGTGACCAACTGGTTGTTCCAGAGGGTATTATTTAATTTTCATGTATCAAGTTTTTGTTTTTTGCCATTTATTTCTAATTTCATTGCAGTATGATCTAATAAACATGCATGGGATAATTTCAGTTCCTTTGCATCTACTTAAGCATGTTCTGTGAGTTACTATGTCTTATAGTCTGGAGAAAATTCCGTGTGCTAAGAAGAATGTGTATTTTGTTTGTTGTTGGGTGGAACATTCTGTGGATATCTTAATAAGTCCATTTGTTCAAAGATTTGGTTCAGTCCAAATATTTCTTTATTGATTTTTTTTTTTTTTTTGGCTAGTTGACCTGTTTATGACAGTGAAGTATTGAGATCCCCCATTACAATTATGTTAGTGCTTATTTGATATTTATATCCATTATTTGTTTTATGTAGTTGAGGGCACTAAATTTGGTGCGTACATATTTATGATTGTTTTTTTTCTTAGATTGTTCTTTTAACAAGTGTGTGCAGACCTTTGTCTCTTCTGATCAGTGTTGGCTTGAAATCCATCTGCAAATAGAATAGCCACCCCTGCTTTTTTCTAGGTTCCTGTTGCATTAAGTACTGTTTTGCATCCGTTGACTTTCAATCTGTGAGTTTCTTTTTTAGTTCAATGTGTTTCTTGTATGTAACGTATTATTGAATCTTATTTCTTGATCCAATCTGCTAATATATTTATTTCTTTTGATTGCTGAATGGAGACCATTCACATTGATAGTTATAACTCGTATATTTTGACTGGTCCTTGTCAACATATTTTTTTTCCTTTTGTTTATTCCCTTTCTTTTCTTTCTGTTAATTGGTTGTCTTGCACAGTGAATTCTTTCTATTGGAATTTGTGGAATTGTTTTCTTTTTCTAGAATATCCTTCAGAACTTTTTAGAGTACGGTTTGTTGGTCATGAATTTCTTCAGATGTTCTT
Organism: Fukomys damarensis; assembly: GCF_012274545.1. NCBI lineage: Eukaryota > Metazoa > Chordata > Mammalia > Rodentia > Bathyergidae > Fukomys > Fukomys damarensis. The sequence goes on along the minus strand of NW_022900941.1, from coordinate 9,209,550 downwards.
TGTCATGGAAGTATATGCCTCACTTATCTGTATGTCAAATTCTTTGTCCATGCTTGGGGAGTTTTCTGCTATTTCTTCTGCAAACAGGTTTTTTTTATGTCCTTTGTGCTATCTTCTGATTTTCATTGATTCACTTTCCTAAGCTCCTCTGTTTTTTTTTTTGTTTTGTTTTGTTTTTTAATTTGGATCTGCTCTAGATTCTCTATGTCCTTCATTGTGGTCATCGTCTCTTTAATTATCTGTGTAATTAATATCTGTTTTGTTTTTTTCTAGAGACTCATCCATCTGCTTTGTTATTTCTGCTGTTACCATTTCAGAAAATTCAAGTGTGTGGCTTTTGATTTCTTCCACTTTAGTGCCCTCTAGATTGCCTTGGACAAACTGGATGTTTGAGGTTACATCTTGCTTCTGTGCTTTTTCATTTTTTATTTTGTTGTTGTATTTTCCTCATTAATATTTATAAATTTTGCTTATGGTAGGTAGGTTTAGTACTAATATTGAGACTTCTTTCGGAATTGACTGCTTTCAGAAATATCTTTTAGGCATAACTGGTTCTTGGCCCTTGAATGTCTCAGGATCCTGCCTCTTCTGTTCATTAGGGATGAGAAGTTCCAGCCTGTTTGGCCTATGACCTAGTGCTTTGGTACTGGATCATAGTGCTGTTTATGCCCCCAGACAATCTAGGTATTGGGGTACAAGCAAGATCAATTGATCACAGCAACTATGTCACCTTGGCTAAAGTAGTACAATTAGGAAAAACAGTAGCATCAAACAGACTGGAAAATGACAAACTGGTACTAATAATTTGCAATATTTAATCTTATGTAAAAGATTTATAGATATATAACAAAATCTAAAATAAATCAGAAAATTGTATAGTAAATATTTAGTCAATAGAGCACATTAACCCTAAGAAGAGAAAATTAAAAGGGAGAAGAAAAAACAGAGAAATGAAAGAAGAAAAAAAGGTGTTGGAGATTTATTTAGCTCAGTGGTGCAGTGCCTGGTGCCTGCCTCTCAAGCACAAGGTCCTGAGATCAATCCCCAGTGCGAATGAATGAATGAAGAAAATAGAGATTAGAAGCAAGGTTAAAGGACAAAGGAAGATTATCCAAGCTTCAGGAAACTGGTGAAGACAGGAGGGAAGGAAAGAATGAAAAAAACAAAAACAGGGACAAAATAAAACCAACAAACTACACACAGTGCTCACCCTAACAAAGAAACAAAAGCAATCAGAGAAAAAAGCCCAAATGAACAAAAACTTAAAAAAAAAAAAAAAAAGTTGTTCTGTGATTTCAAGCCAGCAGTTATTTTCTGGGGCTTCTAGTTTTGCAGCTGTGTCCAATTCACAGTGTGACTGTTCTCTCTGATAGAGCAAAGAGGTGGCCAGAGACCAGATCTATGCTGGATAATCCCAGTAATCCTCTAATAGGATTAAGGTGGGATGCTAGAGAATTCCAGCAAGCTGCAGTATGATTAGAGAATGGAGTTGCTTCTGGGACTTACAAATCCATAGAAGTTCAAGCTGAACCTTGATTGATGTCTGGTGGTGGGATTGGGTTTGAATCATTTAGCTCTTAACACTTTGGATGTCTCTTGTTGGCCTTCCCATGGCTGTCTGACCAATAACGTCTCCCATGATTGTCCCTTAGCCAATTATTGAAGTAGCTTAAAACTGAAAGTCCTAAGATGAAGCTGGCCTTCATCTGCTCTGAACCGCAGGTTCAGTTGGCCCCTCCATAAAATGATGTCTGACCAAACACACTTTCCATGGTATACCACAGTCTCTTGGACTGGAATCAGTCCCCAGCTGTTGTAGTGTACAGCATCCATTGTTCCACTCCAGTGGTGCGTTTCTCCCTGGGGTCCTCTGGAGTCACCCGCTTTTACTGTGTCTCTGTAGATTTGATCTTCCTGTCTTATATGATGAACCAGGAGCCAAGGAGAAAGTGCAGGTTGTCCCTTCCTTTTTCCATGTTGTGATCTGACTCTTCATATTCTCTGTAGGCTCCAGTTTTCCCTCCAGGTCTTTCCTGGGTCCTATAGATCCAACTCCTGCTTTACTTCCCCAAGTTGTTATTTTACAATGTCTGTATTCCAAATCTTGGAGAGGCTGATTGTTACTGCTTACTACTCTGCCATTTTCCTGGAAGTCTCCCAACTTTGTAGCATGTGATAGATCTTTAAAATTTTCTTTCTCTAATTTGAAATGCTTTTTCCTCTAAGCTGTAATCTTACTGAGTATAAACAAACTTGCCTTTATCAGTTAGATTTATAGTTGTTCACAATTAGTGTGACTATCTATCTTGGCTTATTCTTTCACCCTGTCCATGACTGTTGTGTTTTTATCCTACATCTTGGGATTTACATTTGCCATGCATAAGTTTATTTCTGAAGATGGCATTTTCTTCTATTGAAAGATTACTAGGCAATTATTTAGTGATTTTTATTCATCTTTATTTTGAATGTCAGCTCTGTGAATTACCTTTGTGTTTGAGATTCTTTGTTAAGGGAATAATTTCTGCCCTATGTAAGATGCTTAGTATTAGATGAGAATATTGGTGAAGTGCCTACTTATGTCTCTGACTCATATTATGTGTTTAGAAAGGTTGACTTTCTTCTATTTCTCATGATCCATTTGATTTGTTCTTTAGTTCCAGAAATGTTTTCCTGCAAGCCTGTTAATTTTGAAATAACAAAAAATAATACTATGCCAATTGTTTCATAGTTGTATGTAATATTTTCATCTGTGTATTGTTGTATGGGTACTATTTGTAAAATCCAGTTTTCTAGTAGTACTGATTAAAAATACATATATATAGAAATTATAAAAATGCCAATTTATTAAATAGTAAAGAGGAAGAAATTAAGTATTTTTATTTTTGAGAATTAGATATTTTTTATCCTAGCAGTAGAAGTTAAATTATTCATACAAATTATTTCGTAATAATAATTACAGAGCACACAGTAGACAAGGGTTTATCAAATTTATTGCAGTAAAAGACACATTGCTACTAATCCCCCTGAAAATACTGCCTTTCCCTTTTAATCTACTTATTCCATCATTTTTGTTACGTCTTGTTTTGTGGAGACAAAGTCTTATGTTGCTCAGGCTGGCCTTGAACTGGAGATCCTCCTGCCTCATCTTCTCAAGTGCTGGATTACAGGTGTGCACCACCACACCCAGCCATTCTTGTCACTTTATGAAGCAGTTCTGGAAGTCCTTTTTATGTCTTTATGAAGTATGATAAAAATATGATGTGAATGCTGCTGCCGACTTTCATCCAGTGGGAAGGCAGGCTTATAAAAAGCATTGCAATGTGTCCTCATCTGCCTTATTCACTGGATCTGGCTCTGTGCAACTTCTGGCTCTTCCCCAAAGTCAAAATGAGTGTGAAAGGTAAAACATTTTGAATAAAATGACCTTGAAAGATAAGCATTTTGAATTGATTCAGGACCTTGAAGCACCTACAACAGTTGAATGAAAAAGGATTTGCAAACTGTTTCATATTGTGGCAAGGATGATGGGATAATTGTGTTCAATCCCCATGATGAATGTAATCATGATACTATAAATATATACTAATAAAAATAAAAACTAAAAAAACCTTGTTTTTGAGTCGGGAAGTTTTTTAAGGGGGATTAATGGCAATGTATCTTTCATTGCAATTTTTAGTTTGGAAGTACTTACTGGGTATGGATCAAACAGAGGACCTCATGCATACTGGGCAAGAGCTCTACCACTGAGCTGTATCCCCAGCTTTTTATTGCAGTTTTAAAAAATTTAAATATTTACCTTGTTTTGCAATCATACCTTGTACATTATTGTGAAAAATTCAGAAAATAGTTGTAGGTCAGTAAATCATTAGAGATATGTAGAATCTATAGAGAAAGTATAGTTTAGTCTCCCTATTTTGGAAATTACACATAGAATTTGTTCTTTATCACGATACGTATAATGTATCATATATTCTACAACTCAGTGAATTTTTATATACAGTATGTGTATGTGTATACTTTTGGAACTACTGCCTGATTAAGGCATTAGCTATTTCTTTCACGATACGTATAATGTATCATATATTCTACAACTCAGTGAATTTTTATATACAGTATGTGTATACTTTTGGAACTACTGCCTGATTAAGGCATTAGCTATTTCTCTCACTAGAAAAGATCCCTGTGCCCTTCTGAGTATTATTCCACTTTAATCTACTTTATTCACTTTTATTGGTTAAACCTTTACTAACCTATTAGTGCTTACTTTAGATATGTCCTGACTTTGAAAATCTTACCTATAATGAATATTTCTACTCTGTGCTCCACAATGAAGAATCCTTAAGGCAGTTTAAAGCTGTTTACCTGCCTATTTTTTGCTGTTCTTTTTAGGTATTTTTACCCACCATCATATGTTATAAGTCTTGTAAGACATTGTTATTGCTTTAATCAAAGGCTTTTTATATTTACCTTTGTATCTACACTTTCTATAGTTGTTCATTCTTGCCTGTCCATATTTCCATTGAGAATCATCTACCTTCATCCTAAACAACATTTACTATTTCTTGGTATTGGGTATATTGATGACAGATTCTTGTAGTCTGTCTGAGAATGTCTTTAGTTATTCCTCATGTTTTGGAGAATATTTTGCTTTGTATAGAATTCTATGTAACAGTTTTTGTTTTACTTTCTTTCACTAATTTAAAATTGTCATTTCATTGGCTTTCCCAGTCTCTTGAGAAGTCGTCTTTCATTCTTATTCTCTTGAAGAAGAGTTGTGCCCTTTTTTCTGTTTCTAAGATTTTCTTTCTGTTTGATTTTTAGTAGTTTATCTGTAATATACCCGGATGTGGCTTTGTCTTTGTTTGTGCTTATCCTGCTTGATGTTTATAAGGCTTGAATCTGTAAATGGTTGCTGTACAATTTGAAAAACATCTCATCTTTTATTAATTCAAGTATTGCTTCTATCGTATTTTCTCTTCTTCTGTTTTCCATGTATTTTACATTTTCATCTTTTCTGACACATGCTCTAGTATTGTTGCTCATTATTTCATTCTGTTTCAGTGTGAATAACTTTACCTGCCTTTAAATTCAACAATCTGTTTCTCATTGTGCCTCATCAGCTGTTAAACTTAACATGAGTACCTGTATTTCACATATATTGTACATTGTCAGTTGTAGGATGTCTATACAATCATTGTTATAGTTTTAATTCTTTGTATTTTTATCCATTTTATTTATTGTTACACTATTTTTAAAATGTTAATCTGTGATTTTGAAGCCCTTGCCTACTAACACCAATATAGAACCCCTCTGAGTTTTTTTTTTACTGCTTTGCCTTTTGATTACTCATCACTTTTTTTCTGCTTCCCGTGTATGTTAGTTACTTTTTTTTTTTCATTGCTGATACAAAAATACCCAACACCCAGAGTTAGAGTGGAAATAAGTTTATTTAGCTTATAGTTAAACTGCTGCTGGAGTAGTAGGTAGGATTCTTTCTCTTGGCTGTAGGGTGCCTGTGAACCAGATCCTGAGGAACAACTTCCTTAGTCCACCACCATTCTGGAACATGGTGTTCTAGGGCTCTCTTCTCAAAGCAAAGTGTGTCACTTTTGCAATTTTGTGACAAAGGGTGGAATCCTGCTGCTTCTTTTGTTGTCCTCAGGCCATCTTTTCTATTTACCTGTTCCTTCTTAGCAATCAAGATCGCCTCTGCTCTATCTTTGCAGGCCATGGCTTTACTGGAATTTCCTTTCTGGCCAAACTCAAAATGTTTTAAATCATTCTGCTGGCCTCTTAGCTCTTGATGCTCAAATAGATCTGGCTAAAAGCAGCCACAACATGGCCTCAACATTAGACTGGTTTGAAAGTTCTTCTGCAAGATTAATTGGTCCACCCACCCTTAATCTCAGTCTCATGCAGTCTGTAGACATGAGCAAAATGCAGACAAACTTTCTGCCAAAGCATAACACTTTGCCTGGAGTCTAGCAGCCAGTGCATTCCTTCTTGCCACCAGAAACTTCCTGAGCCTGGTCTTTACTGGCTTTCTGGTCTTCTGAGCTCTGACCAGAATCTCCCATAGAGAATAGCCTAAGATGTTCCAGCTCTGCTTTTTCAGCCAGCATCTCCAAATCTTTGCTAACTCTTCCCCTTACCACAAGCCTGTTCCTAAGGCTCTTGAGCCACACAGCCAGGTAATGTCACAGTAACAGCCCCACTCTCGGTACCAAATTCTGTTAGTTACTTTTTTCTCATTGCTAAGACAAAATACCCAACATCCAAAGTTAAAGGAGGAAGTTTATTTGGCTTACAGGTCACAGAGGTTTCAGTCCACATTCAGCTGGCTCTGCAGCAAGGTGGCAGAGGGGTGACAGTTCATGGCAGTAGAAGACAGCAAAAGCAAGAAAAGACCTAAACAGCATCTTTCTGTCCCTTTTATCCCATCAGGACAACCAGGATTAGGGCATTGCTAAACCAGTGCTATGAGTGCTGTGATTTAATAATCACACGCCCTTAATCCCAGCATCACAAATACCAGATTCAGCCACCTCTGAAAAAGACTGCATGAGGCTTTAGGAGGACACTTAGGCACAAGCCATAATGACATGTCTACTTATTTTTTCATTGTAGATTCTGGACCCTGTGAATGAAGTGAGTAATGGAGAGCAAACTGACCCATGGGCCAAATTTAGACTGCTAATTATTGCATGAGCAATAGCTAGAAATGATTTATTAGTTTTGTGTTTTTTGTTTTTAAAGAGAATGTACAGTAGAGACTATTGTTGTCCCACCAAACCTGAAAAATATTTACTCTTTGGCCAGACGTTGTGGTACATGCCTGTAATCCCTAAACTCTGGAGGCTGAGCCAGGAGGATCACTGTGAGTTGGAGGCTAGCCAGTGTTCAAGTCCAGCCTGAACTACATAGCAAGACTGTATCTTACAACACAAAAAATAAATGCTGTGACACTTTATAGGAAAGATTTGCTGACCCCTCTTGTAGAACCTCTGGAGTTTCATCTCTCTATAAATAGTATTGAATTTTATTATGTACACAGTTAAATTGCCAGTGAAATTTTGATTTTATGGATGCTTAGTTTTGGGCTTTGTTAAGGCAGGTCATTTTGATGTCTTCTAGGATAAAAATACAAAATGTCTAGATTTTAACTTTTTTTTTTTTTTTTTTTTTTTGATACTGGGGATCGAACTCGTGATCTTGCTCTTGCAAGGCAGGCAGTGGAATCTCTGAGCTAAATCCCCAGCTCTAGGTTTTCATTTAAATTCTTAGGGAGTTCAAGTTCTCTCCTCTATTTGAGCCTGCACTCCTGTCTTTTCAGAATTGTGCAACCTCTGAAATCTTTGTTTATAGCTAGCATTTATTTTCTCTTAGAACTCTGGGATTCTAACCTTCTGCATTCACATCCTCAGAGGCAGTTGGAGACCATAGAGGATTTTTTATCTAGATTTTTGTATGTTTTTCTCTTTGACTTCTTTCCAGTGACCTGTGCATTGTAAGACAGCTGCCTTAGCAGCCCCAAATTTAACTTTTTATTTTCTCATCCTAACAAGAGTGATACAGACTTTCCCATCTGACCAAAGCTGAAAAATCCTGATTGTTTTAAAATGCAAAAGAATAGGTTGGGTGTTATAGCACACACCTCTAATCCCAGCACTTGGGAGGCTGAGGCAGGAGAATCACTGTGAGTTCAAGACCAGCCTGGGCTACATAGTGAGTTCCAGGTCAGTCTCAACTGCACAGTGAGACCCTGTCTTAAAAAAAAAAGCATATCTCATTGTGTAATAGTGGAGTTTTACTTGAAACATCTAATACATTACTTCTAATATGTTCTCTGATCCATTATACACTTGAGCAAGATAGTTGAGCCAAATAGGACTCATAGCTTAGTAAGAAATCATATATCTTTCAAAATCAAAATAGTCTGAGGTATATAGATTTGGTGAGGGGGATAAATTGGCATTTGCTTTTCAAAGATGGAACCCTAGGGCTGGGAATATAGCTCAGTGGTGCTGTGCCTACCTGGCAAGTGCAAGGTACCAAGTTTGATCCCTGGTGCAAAAAAACAACAAAAAATTAAAATAAAAGACGGAACCCTAAATAGCTGAGACAATGGGTTTGTTATTTTAGAAGATTTTAACTGAAACATGGACATATACCTTTAACCCTAGTTGAGCTGGTCCTAGCTGTGTCAGAGAAATGTCTTTGCTTGGCTGATCAATTATTACTACTTACTTCAAATTTTTGTGTTTATTTTTACATATGCAGCATCTTAAAAAAATTTCACAAATATTTTAGCCCAGTTTCTCTTCCATGTTCTCATTATGTCTGGAATATTTGGCTATAAAAGGCACTATCTTGTGATTTATTCCATAGTATGTGAGGGGGTAAGTGTTTGAATATTTTTTCCATCATGATGCTTTTTTGTGTATTATACTGAATATAACTGTCTATTTAGGTCTCTGGTTGCCCAAATTGATAAAAACAGATGAATGGCTTGATTACTACTTTGTATGTTACTCTATGTGTCCTTGCCTTTCTCAGATAAATGTGATCTCTTCCTTGAGAAAGGACATATGGCAGAGTTCTCTACTAGAACTTGTAAATAAGCTTTCAGTGTTTATTGGAAAGGTTTTGGTGACCATAGAAAGAGATACACATAGTCATTGCCACATAAAAAAGCTACCTGACTCTCATTACGGCCCCCGCTGCCTGTCCTCTTCCTTAGATAAGTGGAGGCAAACATATGGCACTTGTGCCACAGCTGGGTGTTATCATTGAAAGGGCTAAGAGATTCACTGTAACTGCCTGAGCTTATTCTCTATCCTGAGTGTCCTGTGGATTCTGAGGAAACCCTGGGACCCAGACAAGCTCCTTGCCCAGAGGTTGGTGTTGGTGGGTACTGTCTGCTGATTACAGTACTATAAAAAGGAAATTGCTTCTCATCTTTGTACCTACCTGTTCAGAATGTTTGTTCCTAACTCAAATAGTTCAGAATTTATATATCAGAAATTTAGCTTTCAGTTGAGGGCAGCAACCAATTAGCTTTAAGTAGATCTTTGCTCTTATCATTTCACATTGTTTTCATTAATTAGACTTAAATAATTATGCTCACAAATATTTAAAACAAAGCTGAACTTACATATGTGCATTGCATGTACATGCATACCAAAATCTTCATCTTAAAACTTTTCTTTTAACTCCTCTTTGTGAATACAACATAATAATGTACCTTTCTCTTAAATATTTTTCCTTTTTTTTTTTTAACTTTTTTTTTTTTATTTTTGGTACCAGGGATTGAACTCTGGTCCTTGCGCTTGCAAGACAGGCCACCAAACAGCTGAGCTAAATCCCCGGCCCCTTAAATATTTTTCTCAATAATGTTTTATGACTCTTTCCATTAGCCTTTTGAATACTACACATAATTTTTAACGTATCAGTTTGTTTAGTTTGCACAAAGGAAAGCAACAGCTGTTATATATGAGGAATTAGTGATACTGTTATGACAAACATTTTTCTGAATGTGTACACATTTACTTCTGATGCTTCCTTTGATTTATGATAAACTTCAGAGCTTATAATTTTGGCTGCTTCTTTTACAGTTAATTTTTTTTCCATGTAAATGAGATCTGGAGGTAGATAGGCACTTACTACATTGAATAAGTACTTGATTTTAACACTGAGCTAATTTATAACTTGGTTTGTTTGTGTTTTGTTTTGTTTTGTTTTTTTTGGTACCGGGGATTGAACTTCGGTCCTTGTGCTTGCAAGGCAGGCACCAGAACCACTGAGCTAAATCCCTGGCCCTATAACTTGAATTCAGTACAAATTTGTCTTTTTGCAATACAAACAATCAAATCCAGGGCCTTTTACATTCTGCCACTGAGCTATACACCCCAGCCTACCACTGTATGTCTTCTTTGACATTACTTTGAATTACTATCAAATTACTTGCTTTTCTTTTATCGGTAATACCTCATGTACAAAGTCTCCTGCTTCCACAAGGAACTATGTCTATGTGGCCCTAGGTTGTAGGTATCACAGATAAATTTTACTACACCTACTTATGTCTGATCCTAAATTGTAGGATAGCTAGATACTGCAGAAAGACATTTAGCCTTATAATAATGTCAAAATTGAGGCTTTAAATACTCTGAACAATAAATACAGGAAGCTTTGTGGTAAAGGGAGACAGCATAGCAAAATAAAATATCATGGTTCTTGGCATGTGAAAGATTAGATTTGCATCATGATCTGCTACATAGTTGATCTGTGACATTATTTCACTTACTTGACATTTTGGCCTCAAATTCCTTGTAGAAATAATGTCATCTACTATATTAGGGTTTTCAGGATTAAATGAATGCATATCAAGTACCCAATAGAGATTCTATTAGGTACTCTAGAGATGGAACTTTCCTTCTTACCCTTTTCCTTTTCCTTCTTACCCTTTTCCTTTTCCTTCTGTTCTCCTTCTTTAATTATCCAGACTTAACCAGAATACAAACATTAGAGAATAATGTTCACCAGACCATATTTAACTTCTAGTAATAATTGCAAATTTAACAATTTCCTAAAGACACCATGGGTTTGATAATGTGCTAGAAAAACTTCATAGAATTGAGTGAAAGCTGTTATACTTGTGTTACCATTTATTACAGTGAAAGGATATGGCCAAGGCCAGAGCTACGTAGGGCAGAGCCCTGGAGAGATATAAACACACAGTGTTTGGTTCACCTTTTCCCATGGACTCATGGGTAATATTAGCTCTTCCTCGCCACAGTGTCTAACATTACACAGCATATTGCCAAACAGGAAAGTCCTTCCAACTCTTTGGTGTTCAAACTTTTTATAGGAGCTTGATCACATACTCCATGAATGCCTGACCTTTAATCTCCATCCCTTCCTGCAGGTTAGACTAATACTTTCAGTTGCTGATTCTTCTGGAGGTAGAAATTGATATGACTTGGCCAGACCCACCATCATAAATCATATTTTAGACTGTCTAGTGACCACAAACACTCTCATGTGATAGAGTATTCCAAGAACCTGGAGATTACCTTCCAGTAACTAGAGGAAAAGCCCAGGTCTTTTTTTGGCTTAAGTTATTGGTTCATGTAACATTAGAGCTATATTTTTGTAGTAGATAATTAAATTATTTAGCATGTAATATTTTAGCTTTTAATTTTTATCTGAGTAATAACATGATTTAAAAAGTCAAAGAAGACAAAACTTATGATGAAGTAATCTCACTTTTAGTTCCACCCTACAGATACATTTGGAGATGTACTTTTGACATTTCTCCCTCACCCTCTCCCTCTCTCCCCCTCTCCCCATCTCCCCTTTCCTCCCCTGCTCCCTTCCCTTCCTCCTGGGGTTGAAACCCAGGACCTTGCACATGCTAGACCAGCACTCTGACACTAAGCCGTACTCTTAGGCCTCATCTCCTTTATTTTTACTCTTGTTTTTTGGTACCGAGATCTAACTCTGGTCCTTGTGCTTGCAAGACAGATGGCAGGACCACTGAGCTAAATCCCCGGCCCCCCTGGTTTATTGTTTTTTTGGTACCAGGGACCGAACTCTGGTCCTTGCCCTTGCGAGCAGGTGATGGAACCACTGAGCTAAATCCCCAGCCCCCCTCCCGCATTTTAATGCTGATTTATTTTTTCTGTTTTATACATTAGCTATTGACTTCCTAGTATGCATGATGAGGTTTAATAATCTTAATGCATTTAGACATTCACTCTTCTCAAATCCTTCTTTTAAAATTGTATTAGTACAACCTTGTACATAATAATTATATTCATTGTGGGAAAATGGTACATGTATGTAACATATCTTAACTCTGTTTTCATCCTTTTCTCTCTCCCTCTTGCCTCCATCTCTTCATTCCTTTTCCATTTGCAAAAGATCTATCTTCCTGTTTCCTATTATCTTTTATTTTCTTTAATTTATTTATACTTTGTGTTTCGCATATTAAGATGAACTATGCAGTATTTAAGCTTCTTTGATTTATTTCACTAAGTATCGTATCTCAAGGTGTATCCATTTTCCTACAAATAACTCAAATATATCCTTCATTATGGCAGAGTAGTACTCCATTGTGTGTAAATACCACATGTCCTTTACCCACACATCTGGTGATGGACATGTAGGCCACTTCCAAGATCTAGCTGTTATGAATTGTGCTGCTACAAACGTTGGTATGCATGTATCATTGTAATATGATGTCGAACTATTTCAAGAAGATACCTAGAAGGAGAATAACTGAATTGAATGAAATTTCTATTTTTAATTTTTTGAGGACTCTCTATACTGATTTCCATAGGGTTGTACTAGTTTACATTCCCACCAACAATGCAGAAGTATTCCTTTTTCCCTGCAGCCTTATTACCATTTATTTGATTTTATTTCCTGATGATAGCCATTCTTTCTAGATTAAGATGGAATTTTAGTGTTTGTTTGTGTTTTTTTTTTAAGTGTTGTTTTAATTTGCATTTCTCCAATGGCCAGAGATGATACTGTTAGCCAAATTGGGCTTGAACTCATGGTCCTCCTGCCTCAGTCTCCCAAGTGCCGGAATTACAGGCGTGCACCACCACACCCAGCTAATTCTTTTAGTGTTCTTTATATATTCTAGATATTAGAATATCTGTTATCTAATATCTAATGTCTATTATCTGATATCTAATATCTGTTCAAAAAGTAGCTGGCAAAACTTTTTGCCATTTTGTAGGTTGTCTCTTCATTCTATTTGTTGTTTCCTTTGTTTTGCAGAAGCTGTTTAATTTGATATACAGTAATCCCATTTGTTGATTCTTTATGTCATTTCTTGTGCAATTAAGGTCCTGTTCAGAAAGTCCTTGCTTATGTCTATGTCTTCAAGAGGTTTACCTATTTTATCTTCCAGCAGATTATTTCAGTTTTAATATTTAGATTTTTTTAATAGTATAAGTTTTGTATGTAGATTAACATTCATCACAGGGAGTTGGTACATGGATGTAACACATCTTGATTTTTTTTTCGTTCCTTTCCCTTCTTTGTGCCCCATCTAGATGGTTGATCTATTTTTATTTTATTTTAGTACCTGGTGAGAGATATGAATCTAAAATCAATCTTCTGATTGATAGCCAGTTTTTCCAGCACCATTTGTTAGAGGCTTTTTTCCAGCATATATTTTTGTCCCCTTTGTCAAAGATCAGATAGCTGAATGGGCCCCGGGGTTATTTCTACATCCACCATTATGTTGCATTGGTGCACATGTCTGTGTTTGCCAGTAGCATGCTGTTTTTATCACTATAGCTTTGTAATATAATTTGAAATCTCATGCTTTGCTCTCATTTCGCAAGATTGCTTTTTGCTATTCTGGGTCTCTTACTGTTCCACGTGAATTTTAGGATTATTTTCTCTAGTTCTGTGAGGAATGCTGTTGTTATTTTAGTTGGGATTACATTAAATCTATATCAGTGGTGGTAGTATGATCATTTTGATAATTATGATTCTGCCTATCCAGGAATGGGGATATCTTTCCATTTTCTGATATACCATTTATCTCTTTTTTCAGAGTAGTATAGTTTTTATTATAGAGACCTTTAACTTCCTTTATTAGATTATTCCTAAATATTTCATTTTTCTTGAATATTATAAATCATATTGTTTTCCTGATTTCTTTCTCAGTAGGTTCATTATTTGTATACAGGAATGCCATTCATTTATTTGTGTTGATTTTGCATCCTGCTGCCTTGCTGAATTTATTAGTTCTAGGAGTCTTGTGGTAGATCTTTTTGGATCTTCTATGTAAAGGATCATGTCATCTGCAAATAAGGTTACTTTGCCTTCCTTTTCTCCTTTCCCATACATATCACTTTTATTTCTTTCTCTGATTGTTCTGGCTACTGGTTTCAAGTACTTTATCGAACAGGTCTAGTGATAGTGGACATACTTGTCTTGTTCGTGATTTTAGAGAAAAAGCTTTTAGTTTTTCCACTTTTAATATGATGTTGGCAGTAGGTTTGTCATAAATGGCTTTATCAGATTGAGGTAGTATGCTTCTGTGTTTTCTTCAGTTTTTTTTTAATTGTAAATTGAGTTTTTTTTTCCAAAGACTTTTTCTGAGTCTGTAAGATAATAGTTTTGCCTTCATCAGTGTTGTTTACTTTTTTATGATCATGCTATTTACTCATTGCTAAGCCAAAATGTGTACTATGATTGTTTTGCTCTTCCTAGAATTATGCATTGCCTCATTTTATGTAACATGTTTAGTTTTTTATGTAATTTTTATATTTTCAGATTACATATATGCTTAAAGTGCCTAATAATTTTAATTGTGTTATAAGGTATATTACAAAAAAGCAGCATTCTTTTGCTCTTCTCCATAGAGGCAACTATGCAGTTTTTTTCAATAGATTATCTTGGAATTTACCTGTATATTACTACATGCTCTCTTTCAGATGCTTGAGAGTTTTAGTCATTACCTATTTTTTCCCAATTTAGACTATAAAATGTTGGTTCTCTTTTACCCATACTTCCACTTCTCATCCTTTTAATGTAATTGATGTAATGTGGTTACATTAGTATTCTGATGGACATTATTTTTATGATTGTAAATGATATTCATAGATAAGCTGCATAGCACATCACAATTTTTTTGTGTGTGAAACTTTGGTAATTATGCTGAAACTTTAGCTCTGATAGCCTTTAGCTCTGATAGCCTTTCCATCCTCTACTGTAAAATGTGTTGATATCTGTTGTATTATTTGAAGTTCTGAGGGGGTGTGATTCAGCTCAGCTAACTCTAGTTATTGATAAACTAATTCCTGCCTTGTCTTATAATTAATTCTGGAAATCATATGTAGTCAAGTTTCTCGACTGATTTTTTTTTTTTTACCCAGTTTTATTTTTTTAATCACAGCTTTTTGTTTTGGGGTGTTCTATAGACAGGAGCTAGTGTAAAGACAAATTTCATACCCAGTGTGAAGGCAGTCTTATGGTTAAAAATTTTCAAGAGAGAATTTTCTTTATACAGATCCTGCTAGGAAACAGAAAAGCCTCTTCATTTTCATCTTAGGAAGGTGAGAGGAACTCCCTCTCCCCAGTTCCCCCCAGTTTACCTTTCTTTCAGAGTGTTGCCATGGACAGTATAGGCTTTCTTTTAATGGGAAAGTGTTAGAACTGTATATCTCACCTTATGTGGGCCCAAGGCCTGCATATTGTTGCACCTGTGTGTCATAATGCAGATTGCTTGTTCTTGGCAGCCTATGGACAGCTTACATCCAAGTTATATTTTTTACCTTTTTGCATGCTGGAGAGTTCTCTTTAGGTTAGCAATGCAATTAAAAGAGTAGCTATTATATTCTATCCAGCATGCCTAGATATTTTGTTACATGACTTTTTAGATTATCTAATCTTCCATATTGCTGGAAAAGGAAGTTGGTTTAGAATAGTATATACAAAGCAGTCATGTATTGTCAGTTTAAATAACTTCCCTTTTAGATGCAATAACTAAATATAAATAGCCTTCCATTGTTGACAAAGGCAAAATAGTTCTTTGAAGCAAAGTATTGCATAGTGGTTCTAAGGGAGCCATATAACCTGAGATAGCTCTGCCACTTATTACCTGTATGATATTTAAAAGTTTATGTAATCTCCCTGCCCCTCAGCTTCTTCAACTTTAAAGAGTCTTAATAATATTTACCTATTGAAAGGTGATTAGTATTAAAGTCATTAGGGTAGAGCCCCTGCATGATTAAATCCTAGGGACTTTCTAAGAACACAAAAGAGACCAAAGAGAGACAAAGACAGAAACGCAAGCATGCATGTTCATATTTCCCGTCTCTTACGATTGAAGCTCCATACTGCTGCAGGATTCTGCTTGCAAGGAAGGCAACACCAAGTGTGTACCTTTAGAACTACAAGCCAAATAACTTTTTGTTAAAACTTACCTGGTTTGTGGTACCGTATTTATTGTCTTATTGGTAACAGAAAAAGACTAATGTAATAATGAGGAATGAGAAATTTGTTTACATGATTACTTTTCAGTTGGATTTTTTCATCTTTCCCCTGCCATTCCTCTTTTGGTTGAGTCATAGCTATAAATTGCTGTATTTTTCTCATAGACTGCAATATTTCTTATATTGTTACTTTGTCAGTGAATGGCACCACTGATTACCCATTTGACTAATCCAGACCATGGACACATCATATTTCAAGTCTCATCCTACCTTTTTTAGCCAATTCTGCCTTTTGGGGATAGGTCTATATGTCTTCATCCTCACTGATATTATTACAAACAGCTAAGTAAGGTAAAAATACTATAGCCAGTCACATAGGGCTGGGCCCTCAAGAGAGTAAGTATAAACGATTAAAAAAAAAAACACACATTACAATT
The DNA here is from genome assembly GCF_012274545.1 of Fukomys damarensis. Taxonomy (NCBI): domain Eukaryota; kingdom Metazoa; phylum Chordata; class Mammalia; order Rodentia; family Bathyergidae; genus Fukomys; species Fukomys damarensis. The sequence continues at coordinate 9,193,151 of NW_022900941.1, read as the reverse complement.
GTGGTGGGAGGCACATGAGTTACAAGGCCAGATCTGAAGATAAAAGGCAAAATAACCAGGCCTACACATTTCCCTAGGGGATGAAATAAATGGTAACACCTGATCTAATAAAGTCTAGGTAGACATCATTCACCTTTTAGGTGACCAAGACCCTCAGACACATCACATTCCTAAGAAGTTCCTAGGGGTGTGAAGGAAGGTTGTGTCAGTATAGGAAATATTTGCAGGAATAGGTAATATTTGCACCAACATTGAGATGCAGTGTTCGAAGCACATATTTCTTGCCATTGATTTGGCAAATAGTCATTTGACCCAGTTCTGGACAAAAAGAAATAGAGCAGGTCTTTTTGTAAGGTAATTTTACAAGGAAATGGGTTGTTTTTTTTTTTTTAATATTGTGCTGTATCGATTGGTATGAACTTTGAAATCTCTATAATAGTCCTACTGAAGGCTTGCATGTACAACCAACACAAGAGTTGTTGAAAGAAGTAGAAAGAAAAATGGCCCTTGATTATATCTTTTATTTGCCGAATCAGCTAGCTTTGGAATCTATTAAACCTCTACACTTTGCATTATTTGAAAAAACTACGACCTTAATGTTTCTGCTCTGAAATTGAACTTATAGCTGAGAGCTTCCAAACTACCAGTAGCTAATAAGAGGAGAGCTTAGTAGGGAAATAACCACTGTTTACTATGTTGTTTTAATATTTGTCTTATATAAATAATTGTAAAATTAACATATTGGTGTGTGTATAACTCTCCCCCCAAATGGATTTTGCTACTTGAGTTAGCACTAGCATGTGATAAGTAGTTGATATTATTAATGCTCTTGTTTAATATTTCCAAATTGTTTTCTCAAAAGTATCTACCTGTAATATTAATAGTATTGAGTATTTTTGTTTTGTTCATTGCATTTTTTTTTGCATTGTTATTTATGCATGGCTTGTTAATGTAATTTCCCAGTTTCATTTCTTCTATTACTGAACACGCTGATCATTCCACTGTATTTTTATGCATTAGTTTTATTTCTTTTATAGGGAATAATATAATTATATCTTTTGTACCATAATTTAGTAGCTGTGGAACTTGGAATTCTTATTAAAACAAAGGGATAATTAATAATGTCTTCATGATAGAATTGGTATAAGGTTAAAGTGAGATATTTATCTAAAGATCTCTGAGTCCTTTTGTAATTACAATAATAGTCCTTTCTCAAGTTTGCTACAAATATTTTTATCCTTTTTTGGTATTGTTTCATACATAATTATATTATGTCATTGCTAGTCATAATTTAAATATAACAATGAAATACAGAAGAAAAGTGGTGTGAGTAAATATATACGGTAATATGGCAGCAATATGAAATAAAAATACCATGATGATAGCCTGAAAGCAGGAGACATTTTCAAAGATTTCTTTTTATCTTCATATTTATTAATTTTCTTTTAACCAGTTTGCTCAAAAGTATTATGTTATATGTGAAGTCTTTACTCTCAAGTCATAGGTATAAATACAGATACCATTTTAAAAGAAGACAAAGTTGAACACATTAAAAATCATAAAGTATATAAACTTATTAAAATTGACTTCATTTTATTTTTCTTCCAGAAACATGATCATGGGCAAGTTCTGTTGGATATAGTCTTCAGGCATCTTGATTTGACTGAGCGAGACTATTTTGGTTTGCAGTTGGCTGATGATTCCACAGATAACCCAGTAAGTTTAAGCTGTTGTCTTTCCTTTTAGATTTTCTCTGTTTACAATACAATGTTCACTAATTTAATGAATTTTAAATTTTAATTTGCATAATTATAATTCTTTTGCCACTTTAAACATGGGTATACATATATAAATATAATATGCTAATTTTTATTCTTTTTCAAATATACCCAGGAGTACTTGCTATGGCTGGATCAAATGGTATTTTTAATTTGTTTACTTTTGTTTGGTTTGTTGGTTTGTTGGTTTGAGGACTCTCCATACTGATTTCTTTAGTAGTTATACTAGCTTACATTCCCACCAACAAGGAAGGAGGGTTCTCTTTTCCCTTGCACCTTTGTCTCTATTGGTTTTTGTATTCTTTTATTTATTTATTTTTTGGTACTGGGGATTGAACTTGGGTCCTTGCACTTGCAAGGCAGGTGGCAGAACCACTGAGCTAAATTCCCCGCAAAGCTTCTGCTTTTTTTTTTTTTTCTATTTGGTTCTGAGAATCAAACTCTGGACCTTGTGCCTTGTGAGGCAAGTCGAGGAACCACTGAGCTAAATCCCTAGCCTCCATTCCTGATTTTTGTATTCTTGATGCAAGTCGTTCTGCTCAGGCAGGAAAGAATGTCAGTGTAGTTTTGATTTGTATTTCTCTGTGTCTAAAGATGTTAAACATTTTCTCTTATATTTTTTGGTTGCCTTGAAATTTCCTCTACCAGATCAATTAGTCCATCATCTTTAAGCTTCCCACAAAGTCTTAAGATGAACAAAGTGTAGAGAAACTTTTTTTGCCAGAGTATAATATGCATAGCCTCTAGCCTAATTCCCAATCCAGTCTCTGTACCCTGTGAGACAGGCGTCAATTATCTGTGCTCTTATTAGCATAATGATATTCTGAGATCTAATATTCAGTAAGTCCTGTTTACAACATTCTAGGGTTTTTCTAGCCCATATCTTAAAACTTTTCCAAAGTCCTGCAAAGCATTCAAAGACTTCTGAGCCACATGATCTGGTAGTCACAGCATTGACAGAAATTCTCTGGTACCAAATTGCTGTTTTGGTGAGCTTTCCCGCTGCTGGACAATGTACCTGACCCTTACAATTTTGAGGAGGAAGGTTTTATTTGGCTCACAGTTTCAGAGGATTCAGTCCATAGTGTAGCTCATTTCCTTAATTCATGGTAGCCAGGAAGCAAGCTGGGTGGTAACAATACTAGAGAGGAAGGAGCCAGGCATTATGTATAGAATCCAAGGCTACACCTCCATGATCCATGCAGACACACCCAAAAGATACACTTTACTAATCCCCTGAGCAGCTCCAAGCTAGTCAAGTGTACAATCAAGTTTATCAAAGCCTTCAAGACTGTATTATTTCTGTACATTTACTTTTTTAAAAAAATTGGATTAAAATATTTATCAGTAGGAGAAAAGGTAAATTATTGATTACTGCTGACTTGATCTTTATAAATTCATTTTTAATAGTTTATATTGTGATTATGGTATTTTACTGGTTACTGTTGTTTCCCTATCTCTTAACCTTGTGGTTTTCAAACTTGAACTCCTATGAGCATCACCTGGAAGAGTTCTTAAAATACAGAGTTCGGGGCCCTGTGCCTAGAGTTTCTGATTCATAAGCTCTACTGTGGAGTTCAGGAACTTTCCTTTCAAACAAGTTCCCATGTGATGCTAGTGTTGCTGGTCCACAGAGCCATATTTTGCAAATCACTGATGTAAATCAATAAACTATTAAAACGACTAAATCTTACTTAATTTATTTAGAATACTTTGAGTTATCCTTTGAAGATTTTTGTTTTTGGTAATGCAAAGTTCTTGAGTCACTTTATTTTACCAAGTTTTAGGATATACAGAAAATTTCACATAGAAGACCAGTATTTACCAATTCATGATTTTAGTATAACATAGTTACTGAAATACTTGCTTATATTTCACGTTAATATTTTTCTCTTATATTTGTACCATGTGTTTCTAGTATAATACTGTATCTTAATTCAGGCTCTTATTACCTATTGCATAAACCAGCTGGGAAGCCTTCCAAATGCTTCTTCCTTTTCCTCTTTTTCTCCCCCCCACCCCCACTTTTGTTTCAATCCTCTTCTACTTTGGAAAGGAATGACAAGTGCTAGCTGATATATAGAACAGTGTTTCAGAGCAAAGCAGCAACATTGTAAACATTCAACACAGGAGTGGGTTATTTTAAGAATTAGAAAAGTTAATTTGGGTAGTATTTAGAGTAGGAGAAAAGCAGTAAGAGATTATTTTTTAGCCATATATGAGATCAGGAAGTACCTTTTATTCTAGGTTAATGTTATACTTACCTATGAATTTATTTTCATGCTAGCATGAGACTTGTACTTTTTAGATATATCATCACTTTAGTTACAGTGTAGCTAGTGACTAATAGGCAGTAATTTTAAGATAGTTGGAATAATGAAGTTACTAGGAAAATTAATGATTGCCTGGAGGGTATGAAGAGAAGTGAATGAAAAGTAGTACTTGTTGATTTGGTTAAGGTACAGTGAGTTCATAATATAATAGAATTAACTCATTTATTAACTCCAGTAGCATTTAAAAATAACACAGGATTGCTATACAGATTATTACATATAAAAATGGTAAACCTATATTATATTCCTTGGATAAATTCCAAGATTACAATTGCTTGTATATTGGCTCAGTATAGTAGAACTTCTCTAAGTACACATTAATTCTAGTATTTTTCATAGATTCCTTAGAATATTCTATGTAAATAATCATGTATATGTGAATAGGGACATTTACTTTGATGTGTGTATCAAAGGAATCACATAAGTTGACAGATGTTTCTCTGATATAAAGTTCCTATAAAACTTAATAGAGAAATAGCTTCATTCACCAGTAAATAGGAAAGACTATCCTTGTCATCCTGTTTGAAGAAGTTATCCTGCTTCTGGTTCCCTGACTCAAAATTTTTTATTTAGTTTTGTATCTTTCATTGTTTCATGGATTGCTTCAAAAGCAGCCTTACATAATGATCTTAAAACCTTGTATTTAGTTTCTTTAAAATTAAATAAGCATGCTATTTGAAAAAGCAAACATAAATGCTTTTGTAGCAAGATGGCAAACTGTGCACATGCTAACACTGATAACTTACAGTATACTATGTATTTTAATTTTATTGTTCCACTTATGCCTACTAACACTGTGAGTCAAATATTATCCCTGTTACATAGATGAGGCAACTGGGATACTGATAAATGAAGTAAATTGCCTGAAATCACAAAGCTATTAAATAATAGACTAGTTTCAGAAGTATTTCTTGTTCAGCAGTGAGCAAGAAGGAATTCATTGAGACTAACAGAAATATTTGGGAGGAGTTGTACTCATACAAAAGTAGCTGGCTGGGTCAGTCAAGTCCCTATCCACTGGCCCTGTGCAAAGCAGTTAGCAGTGTCTACCACTAAGTGTGACTACTTGGATTGGTGAGGTCAGACTGTGATCCCATATGACTGGTAACATTCAGTGGAAAGTAATCAACAAAATAGACATCAGTATTTGAGGAAAGTCAGCACTAAGAAAGCTATGCAACTCAGTAAAGCAAATATTTTTGCATAGGAGGAAATAGAACTGGTCTGTAAGGACAGACAAATATTGCCAATCTTGAAATTAATAATGACATGAATTTTACATAAATGTTATAATTGAAAAATAACTTAATGTAGATTTATTTTGTCTAATTATGATTGTCTTTTTTTGTACCATGTATATGCCATTTATATTTCCTTAACTCTGAACTATCCTTATTCATTGCCTGTTTAAGTGTTGGTATTTTTCTTATTGATGTGCAGGGTTTCTTTATACGTTAATTTTCCCCCAAGTTTTCTTTTGACTTGATATATTTCTACCATAAATGTCATCTTTAGTGTCCAGTAGTGCTTCTAATAGCAGTGCTGTCTTCATGATTTAAGCAAATAACCTCAGTCCTATCTCACTAATACCACTGATGAGGTCTAAGTTTGTGGTGTCTGTTATCCTCCTTCTAAGCTGTGTTAACACATCTGTTTCTGTATGTAAATGTATTTGTTTTTCTCATGTCAGAATATTTTGAAGGGGAACTGAATAAAGAAGTCAGGTTTTGGATAGATTATTGATCTCAATTTTGATTTTAGACAACCATTAAGGCAAATATAATTTAAAACTTGTTAGTTAAAAAGAGCTGAAAACCAGGACCATAACAAGCCTTTACTATGCAGAGGATCTGCTGGGCTGTCTCTGAACAAAGGAGAGAAAGCAACATGGCAGAACAGGGAGCTTCTTTTATAGGAGCGGGGTGGGGTTTAACCTGAGCTAGGGTGGAGTTGAGTGAGGTAGTTTTAAGGGATTGGAGGAGCCTGTGACATCGCTGAGGTGCTTGTGACATCACTAGTTGCTAGAAGGTAGCAAGTATCAGTAACCTTTCTTGCCGGGAAGGGAGGCATTTTTGGAAGATGCAGCCTGCCCTTTGGTAGGAGAAGCTATATTTTAACATGGAGGCCGTTGTTCCCTGTGGCAGCCGTTAAGACAAGGGAAATCTAACATTCCAGGGTTTGGTTTTACAGTTACTGGGCAAAGGTCTCTTCTGGAGTTGCTTCAAGATGGCAAAGGGGCGAAGGTTGGGGTTAAACCTGTTATCAGATGGGGTCGGCGGCAGGTGGGGCTTCTTCCCTCTGCCACAGTGACCGATACCTGACCGTGAGGAGTTCTGTGACTGTCTGGTTGGTAAATGCCCTCATGAGTCCCTGCAAGAAATTTTGAAAACAGCAAAACAGATGGGGCCCTATCATGATTAAAAGACATATACAGGCCAGTGGGCCTAACAAGGGAAGTAGCCAAAGCATAATTTGGGGAAGCCAGGAATAGCTCTGGTCTGTTCCCCAAGAATCCCATTGTGCGCTTCACTCTTTCATGTGCTGCTGTAATTCTTTAACCTTTGCTTTAACAACCCCTGACTGGTTAACGAAATAACAGTATTCTTCACCTAACACCTGGCATGTTCCCTCTTGGGCTGCTGTGAGCATGTCAAGCCCTTCTATTTTGTAATACGACTGCAGCTAGAGAATTTATTTGATCTCATACTGTATTTAAGGACCGGCATATTTTATCCATGTCTCCCGAAACCTCTATGGACAGGGCCTCCTGATAGAAATGTGCAGATGTAGAAGTGCCTGCAATCCTCATTGCCATTCCAGTGAGGACTCCTGCTCCAATTAAGAAGGGGGGGACTAGAAGGGGACCTGCCCTTTTTCTGTTTGTGTTCTGTGGGAGAACTTGTTTAGACATCTGGGCTTCTGTGTAAATGGTCATGGGAGGGCTAAGGAAGGACGTAACAAAACATCAGACTAATTGAGGCATCAGTTGGAATGCCTCTTGATTACATATGAAGTAAAGCCTGTTGGACAGGCAGATCGACATCTTCTGAGATAAAAAGGGATCAAGCAAGGCAAGTGATGCTGTCATTTTGTCCCATGCATGTCAGGTTAATGGTTTGTGTAGGGAATGGGAGACACATAGCGAAGGGTCCCAGAACTGTGGATAAATTGCCAGTATTTGAGATAGGTTAAAATCTAGGGGGATGGGAATTGGGTGAACAAGAAGTGGTAAACGAACATACACATCCAACAGTCTGAGATATTGACAGGGAGATAGTGGAGGGTGATATTAAATAGGTGTTATAGCCTTTATTGAGACTGGGTTATCTGGATTACCACTTGGAAATCTATTCCTTAATAGGGAGGTAGAACCTCAGAATCTCTCTATCGCTAGTGTCTGTTCACTGACTGCCTCTTTTGGTCATTCTTTTCTGCTGAGTGTTTAAGACCAAGTTAAAGTGAAACCTGTGTTAATCAATATGAGCATCTCGCTATCAGTCAAGGTCAATTAAGTCTTTTTAGGCATTATTTTGGAATCATGCATAGAGCCTCTCAGTTCCTGTCAGTGTCAGCCATTAGGATGGGTCACGGGCCTTGCTTAATGAAGTTGCTTTCAGTAAAAGCATGGGAGATTTTTTTCATAGTGACCCTCTTTTGGGACACATTACATTTGTCCTGTGGTGTCCAGCAGTCTCTGCTCAGGAGATAGGGTGACTTAGCAAATATGTAAGGTGTTGTAGAAAAGATTCCTTCATATTTTGGATCTTTGATAACCTTGGAGGGCCAGGGCCAAAATATTGGTGGTGGTCTAAAAAAAAATTATCGGTGGTGGTCTTAGACCAGTTACCTTTTAGTGTTAGTCTCTGCCCTTTGGTGGAGAACACCCAGAAGAGAAGATCAGTGACATCAGTAATACAGTAGGAGAAGTGAGCTTAACTATCATAACTTTATCTGGATAGCAAGCACCCTGGAATCTAAAATATAGTTAGAGGACTGTTATTTTTATCAATCATGGTTGTTCTAGTGGTTGATTTCCTGTAAAATATTAACAGAAAAAACTTTGAGTCAGTAGCCACACATAATAATAATATTTTACCATTACAATCATGATGACATTATCTTTGCAACAAATTTAGAAATGTATCAATATAAAATAGCCATTGTTAAATGTATTTATTCCCCTCTAAACACACATTAAAAAACCCCAGAAAACTCTTATTATCTTTTGATAAGATGCCATCTAAAGAAAATGCATGCACCTATAATCATGAGTAGGTGGAACAGAACAGAAGGGCAAATACCTGGATCAAAAGGTTATTGCCATAAATGATATGTTGGAAGACCTGTATAGTCATTCTGACATGAATACATTCTGTACACCAGAAAAGTAGTAATAATAATTATTACAGGGCTGGGGATTTAGCTCAGTGGTTCTGGCACCTGCCTCACCAGCACAAGGACCTGAGTTTGATCCCTGGTACCAAAAAATAATAATAATAATTATTATTATTATTGTTATTACAATTAGATGAAACCTTATGTCCTGTAAGGTACCAAAAGGATCTTTTTTTCTGTTCATTTATTCATTTTTTAAAATTGAGTTTATTGGTATATTTTAGGTATACAATATAGTTACATTCATTATTGGGATCTTGTACCTTTACATGACAGGTCTTGGGTCTCATTTTTTCCCCTTGTCCCTGCCCTCCCTTAACCCCCTCCTCCCCTCCTCGTTTACAAACACTTTATTTCCATTTTTTCATTTTCTCATATTTTTTTCTTTTCCCTTATTACCAAAAGGATCTTTTTTGATAACTCTTTGTTTTTCCACAGAAAATATTATATTTTGAAGATGACCATTAGAAACATATCATTATAAACATTATAACATATTTAGAACTCAACCCTTTGATGATAACCAATGTAAATATTTTGTAACAATATATTTAGCAATGTTTATTGGGAATATGTCTTCCCATAAGGCTATGAAGATTATTGGGGCTCCCATTAATGAACAAAGACCAGAATAAAATTTTCTGAGCAGCTGCTTCTTTATTCACCAGTGGGAGTCTATCCAGACCTAAAAATTTATATTTAATTATCTTGACAATTTTTTAAATTTAACCTGTAAAACCAGATTATAGAAATTAATAATTTATTTGTGCCTTTGATGTCATTCTGATTAAAAAATATAATTGGACAGACACTTTCAAACAGTTGGACAGACACAGACAAACATATAAGACAGTTTATGAAACTAGAGTGCATTCAAATATATTTGGCCAATTGAATTATAACATCTCTTAATTAAGACTAATCAAAATTTTTGTAGGTCAATTAAAAGATCTCTTGTAGAATCAGAAGAAATGAAAGCTCTTTATGACTGTAAATGTAAATCTTTTATAACAAACTTGAAGCTAACAAGCAAACATATATATTTCTTTGATAAATCACTTCCACATACCTTCTCAACATACCTAGGCCTTCTGGTCTTATGTAATCTCTCTTTAGTCTTCTAACAAGATAAACATATAAAATCTTTTTATATCAAAAGTATATTCCCTTTATTTGTAGCCTTTTAAAATATATATATATATATTTCTAGCTCATTTAATATATATTTTTCATAACAAATTTGGCTTCAGTTAAAATTTTTAAATGTTGCCTTTTTTATTTCTTGAATATTATACTTTAAAATTTGATGGTTGATAATAGAGTATTTGTAACCTTGAGTTTTTTTTTAATCAAGAAAATACAGAAAGAGCAAGGTAACACTATAATTACAGTGTAAGAATTTATAATGTACAAGAAATGTCTTAAGCATACTAATTAAACAGTATTTTAAGTTGGAGATGAAAGGTACATTTGTCAATTAGCCATGGGAGGGAACAATAACAAAGTTCCTGCCTCAAGGTGGATGTAGGGTCAAGAACGAGATTATTTAGGTGTCCAGTGACATCTGAGATATAAGAATAGCTTATTATTATGTCCTGTTGCCCTGGAGTATTATCTCTGCATTAAATGAAATGTAGAAAAATGTATAACCTTGAAATACAGAGATCTATTTACTTTTTAAATGAAACCAAAAAAACAAAACAACAATAAAAAGTACTGTTTTAGAAACAAATTAACTCCCAGTTGGCCTACAGATACAGAAGGAAGACAAAAACCTATTGAAAGGTTAATTAATTTTTTTCAAATAAGCAAACTTGAATACCAAAGCTAGAGGAAACTCCTGCACCCATTTTACAATAATTTTAAGCAATTAAGTCCAAACAGTAACATATACAAGATAAGAATAAAATGGCATTTTATCAAGAGGGGCCTCACAGGCAGAATGAACTTTTATAAAGTGATCCGCCAGATCAAAAGTAGTCACTTGGGAGTCTGGGCTAAGGTGGGGGCTGAGGAGTCCGTCTGGCAAGGAGAACAGGTCGTGAACAGAGGGGTGGACCACGGAGTTAGGGCTAAAAGTACCTGAGAGGATACTGACAGAGGGAGGTGTGAGAAAGAAGGCTTGTAGGTAGGAGATTTGTGACCATTTGCCATTGTGTTGATTAAAATTGCATACGCAGTATGTTAAAATTGAAAGTGCCATTTTTGGGCTATTGAGATATCTATATAGTTCTTTGAAAGCACTACCACATTTTTAGTATCTCATTTTGGGTTCTTTAATATTTTCAAACTGAAACATATTGGCAATGTAAATATTTTCTGAATTCAGTATAATTTTCCAGAAATAAACCTTCACTGGCACTCAGATATATGAGACTGTTTTAAATTATCATAAATGAAAAGTAATCATTCCCCAAACTAAACATTATCTCTTATGAAATTAGTGAGTTTTAAATTTAAAAAAAATTTTTTTTGAGGAATACAGTAAAAATTGTAAATTTTATTTTATGGAGTAACTTTTAAGTTCTGTAGTTCACAATTTCTCTTAAGTGAATGTAAAGCCCAACATTTTATTTTATGAAAGTAAGTTTTTTAACTTGCCAGATAAAATAGTTAAATTTATAGATATCACTTCAGATTGCTGTAGTTACCAAACATCTTTGTTTGAAAAAGAGATTATTGCTTAGTATATAATTTTATGGGAAATTCAAATGAAATAACATTATCTGTGATGTAATGATTATTTCCCCATCTAGATGTTTTTAAAAATGCATTTTTTAATGTTAATTTTCAAGTGGAATAGATTTTTAAGAACTGACATACTAGTTCCTCAAGGAAAATAGAAATCAGTCTTCTTTACTTACTTTTCAGAGGTGGCTAGATCCAAATAAACCAATAAGGAAGCAGCTGAAGAGTGAGTATACATTTTACTTGATGTTTTAAAAGTAAATGTTATAAAGATAAAGGATTAATATAATCTGATTAATTAGTACTGCTTTTATTAATTCTAGGAGGATCTCCTTATAGTTTGAACTTTAGAGTCAAATTTTTTGTAAGTGACCCCAACAAGTTACAAGAAGAATATACAAGGTAGGTTTTTGGAGCATATTTATTTTGAAAATTCTGTCAGAATTCTAATATGAAATTTGGAAATTAACTAGACAAAATTAGGTTATCATGCTATACTTCTGAGCTTCCCCGCCAGCACACAGAATAATTTATGGATGTTTCCTTCCCTTTTGGATGAGTAGGAGGGCTTTTAGCGTTAGAACTTCAGGACCACCCCATCAAGTCACAGGAGCCTCCCAAGCCATACAAATATTAAATTTTTCTATTTATGAACAAATGGTTAAGGAATGCTACTATAATTAAATGAAGTAATAAATGACACTGAAATTATATCCAAAGGATAATGAATAGAATGAGCATTTTCAATGCTTTTTCTCCATGTAAAAGTATATTCTGTATTTTTTTTCATTGAGGGAAACAGAATTTCTGAAATATATAACCATCAAATGGAGAAAAATGGTCAATAGATACCTTTTCCCAATGTGTGTTCTTAATTTTTGATTCCAAAGAAAATGCAGTGGACTTTATTTATGAAGGAAGTTATGGGTGGTGTGCTAGCATACCCAGGACTTTACAGGCCACTTTACTTCCCTTTTGAGATCTGAGCTCATGAACTTATTTTGTTGTGCCTCCTTGTTGACAATATATATACAAAAATGATACAAATGAGCATTTTGATACTGATCTTGGATGTTAGATAAAATGCTCAGGGTTAGAAATAAGTACTGACCACGTGTGATGGCTGTCATTAAAATAATATAAATGATAACCTTGTGCATTATTTGAAAGGCAAAATTAGAAATCAGTTAAACAAAAGACAGAATAAAGAATTAAAATATTATACCTTCTAAAATTCTTAGATATAAGAATATAGGTCAGTGACTGCATTCTGGTTTTGGGGGATCTAAATTAGTCTTGGAATTTGAATAAAACCTCAGGTCCCAAGGTTGCAATCCTTAAAAGCTGTCCTCATTCAAAAAATACACTAATTTGATCTATACTGAAAACATAATGAGGGAATAAAGTAGTCCTGCTTGGGGGCTGGGGTACCTAAACTAGTTTTGGAATTACTCCAAAACATAGGTGCCAAACTTAAAAATTCACACCTATAGCCAAATTATTAAATTTTAATGTATTAGCTATAGTTTAGCATACCATGCTGAAGTGGAGGGGAAAATAGCTAAATTAAGGATATTTGGCCTAAGATACTATCAAGTTTCTGTAGAGTCTTTTAATATTAAACCAAGTAAGAAAAATTAGATTGAAATTTATGAGAGTTCTTTTCTTTGTGTTTGTTGGGGGAGGCTGGGTATTATTTTTTTTTAAATGGAAAAAGTCAACCATATAGGTTTGGACTAAGGCAGGCCTGACATTTTCAACTAGTAGAATTCAAACTAATTTATCTTAAGAAACAAAGTTCTATTGTTTAAATACCCTTTAACCAGCATTTTTGCCCTTAATCACATTTTGTTGCTGTTAATTAAAATGACAAGATCCTTTATTATAATAAGCAATACTTGGTATAGTAAAACTTCCTCAGATTTTACATGAACTCCAATGTAAATACTCTGAATTAATGAATATTCTGAATTATAAGACAGTGTTAGGTGCACTTTATTATTTTCAGGTACATATAACTAAATCATATAACAAAATGTTCCATACTGTATGTCTTATGTAATCAAACTTTAAAGTGTATAAAATAATTTAAAATTGGATTTCTAACATGTTTAATGTTTATGATAACTTTATGCAAGCAGTTAACATATTGTCAGTTATAACCGGCGTCACAATTTACTTCACTGAAAAACTGAATTTCTGAATGGAACTTGAATGAGTTATTTCATAGCCTGTACTGCAAACATAACCAAGGAATAAATTTGTTTCACTGATAAGTCAGAAGAGCTTCTTGAAGGTAAAGAAAGTAAAACAGGTTTCAGTCATTGAAAATTATGCTCAATCCTTTAGTTTGGGTCAGTGATGGGAACCTTTTAGAGCTTTCCCACTGTTAAGAAACAGCCTGCTGCAGCAGTATGCTACAGGCTCACCACTAGTGGTCTAGGTTATCTTTGTTTTATTTCAAAACTCTTTATAGCTGGGTGTGGTGGCACACACCTGCAATCTAGTAACTATACAATGAGGAAGGAGAATCACTGATTCAAGGTCAGCCTGGATAATTTAGGGAGATTTTGTCTCAAAATTATGAAAAAAAAAAAAAAAGACTGGGAAGTAGTTTGATGATAGAGTGCTTGCTTAGCATATGTGAGTCCTGATTGCAATCCCTAGTACCACTGTACAAACAAAGCCACTCTAATGCAGATTTTTTTTTTTTTTTTGGAGGGGTACTGGGGATCAAACTCAAGACTTTGTGCTTACGAGGCAGGTGTGGTACCCCTGAGCTAAATCCCCAGCCCTCTGATATAGAATCTTATAACTGATGCTATTTGGTAAAATGTGTTACATGGCTAGTTTTTAGTTACTGTGAAGTACATCAGTGCTTCTAATTACAAATTAAAATCAAGTAAGAGAGCTGTAAAGAATACTAACTGGCCATACCTGAGACATTCTGAATTAGTAGGTTTTAGAGGTGATCTAATCAGCTCCTCAGGGAGTGAGGATTGAGAAATATTCTTAGTGCTTGGGTAGCTTTAATATGATGATCATAATTAGTAACAAGGATACGCTTGGCCAGAATTGCTAAATTTTTAGGACTGGTTTAGACCCACCTCCCCGCACAACCCAGAAATCTGTGATAACTTTTTATATTGACATACCACTTTGAATTAGTGGGGAAAAAAGAGTGGTGTCAGAGAGCTCCATCAGGTTAAATATTATGCAGCATTGGCAAAGCTGGCATTGTTAAAATTGGATTTTTCCAGTTCCCAAGATACATACACTAGGAAAGTGATACTAGTTCTTTTTGCACATACAGAAAGCAAGGTTCAGCCTATTTTTAACTAATTTGCCTCAGAACACAGGCTGATAGCCTAGAAGTTGAATCCTGGTTTCTATTGCAATAATCCTGCTTGATTAAAAGAGTTTGTGATTAAAATTCAGCAAGAATAGGTATTATTTGTGTAGGACTTAAAATATCATGTCAAGGATTGTCTTAGTTACTTTTCTTGTTCCTGAAACATAATACTTACCACCTACAACTCAAAGGAGGAGAAGTTTATTTTGGCTCACAGTTTATAAGATTTTAGTCTGTAGTGGGCTGCCTCCAAAGCAGGGCAAATGTGGCAGAAGAGCATGGTAAAGAAGTGGCTCATGCATGATGGCAGAAAACAAAAGAAAAGAACAGGGGCAGAGGAAGGGCAGTATACCCTTGTAAGCCATGCCCCCAGGGATCCACCTCCTCCCTCCAGGCTTTACCCTCCAACATCACAGTCAGCTGTAAACCGTCAGTGGGCTAATGCACTGATGACTATCATGCCCTGAGGTCCAGTCACCTTCAAAGCCTCACTTAGGGTCACTTGAGGCTTTGAGGGTACATCTAGATATAAACCATAACAAGGTTACAGATAACCTTTAAATGCTAACCATTGAGTTGTTTCCACACCAGGAACCCGTTTTCTCTTCCCTCTTCCTTCCCCTTCCTTTTCTTCAGTGTTGGAGATCAAACCCAAAACCAGACTTTTGCACATGCTAAGCATGTGCTTTACTCTTAGCTACTTCCCAGTCCATCTTTTATTATGATTTAACTTTTAATATGATACCAAGTAGACCTAAAAAATATACAATATTAAGTAGATAGTATTTATACTATTTATTAAGCCTCACAAGGAGTTTATGTACTTCATTAATATATAAAGCCAGGACGTGTGTGTGTGTGTGTGTGTGTGTGTGTGTGTGTGTGTGTGTGTGTGTGATAGATGATTCTCTGAAAATCTTAATTATATTCTTTTGTAATTTGAATATTTTCTCAGAGATAATTAATGGCAGGATTTTTAAATGAGCTTTGATTCTTGAGATATGTACTCTTATTTTTAGTTGAATAAAAGAAATCTCTTAAAATTCCCTTTTTAAACATTTAATGACAAAAATTCATTCTTCTGCCAACATCATACAGTTATCATCATACAGTTGCCCAGGTATTGATAATGAATAGGTCTTACTCAGCACCTGCGGCTCTCTGGGGGGACCCCGTCCCGCGGGGAATAGGAGATGAGAGCCGCCTCTTATTCGTGGGTCATCAGAGGCCGATCCGATCTTGAATGTCTGTGGAGGAAATCTTTAAGAAGTTAGAGTACACGGCCCAAGTCTGGTTTCTGATCAAAGGCGCTTTATTGGCTCAGCAAAACGATTATATACTGTTATCCCAGGGGGAAGGTTCAGCAAGCTTATTGGACAGTTCAAACAAATCAATCACATGAGTCACTCAAGCATTTAACCATACAGCAATCAGTATTTTACCAAATGTGGGGAGGGGTAAGTGGGAAGGCGTACATCAACAATTAACCCTATGCAATCTTTAACTTCACAATCCCTAGGGGCAAGTAGGACGGGGGAAATACCACCTGCTTCCTGCTCCAGATCCCGTGACCCTGTGGTTAGCACAAAGGGCTATTCTTTCTGTAAGATTTCCTGTTTGCCCAGGGGCTAGACCTGCCAAGGTCACGTATGTAGTCTAGTGGGATTTTTCCACCGAGGCAAAGGCTAAGGTTGAGGGCAGCCATCTTATGCAGGCCCAAGCAGTCTCTCACAAGCACCAGGAACAGAAAGACAAAACCATATCTTAGCAACCTCAAAGTCTTGTTAGAGTATACTTACATATCCTTTAACAAAAGTTGATCCTAAAGGAAATCTAGTTTTCTGAAATTAGATGATTTCCTACTAATAGAACAATAGTAGGAAGAAGAACTTAGGTTATTTTTCTGATCAGAGAAAGCCCTCAACTCAACTGAAAGTAGATAGTTGCTTTTCTATGACAGCCTAATGATAAAATGATCTAAACATAGGCCTATCTTTACTGCTGACCTCTTCTCTCAGAAAAAAGAATGATTCTCTTTATTTTCTGATGTGTTGATGTCACCTTTCCTGTGTGTGAGATGCTTATCAGTTCTATTTTCTACATATACCAACCCTCAGAATATTTCTCGTTAATCTTCTCCTTTGGTGATACAATTTTATAATCTTGAGTCATTTTATAATAGAAGCAAGACATTTGAAGTACAAAATTTCATATATCAAAGAATTTTAAAAATGGGCATTCATGAATTTATGAAAGCTTAAAGTATGTGCTAATGAAAACATGTTAACATTACATATGTTGATATGTAGATTGTGAAAGCAAATATTTAAATATTTGTATTTTATTTTTTAAAGTAAGTGTACAGTTTCTTGGAATTGGAATTGTTATAATTTAGTAAATGCTATCTTTTTTTTTTAAGGTACCAGTATTTTTTGCAAATAAAACAAGACATTTTAACTGGAAGGTGGGTTATTTTATATTTTTGAAATAGGCTTTTAAAAAACTCTTTAATTCTATATTAGTGAAGTAATTCATGATCGTTGTAAGTTATCAAAGAACGAGTATATGTAGTATCAATTTCTCTCATCAGATAAGTTTATTTCTTAAGGCACATACTTTACATGTGAATAGTATAACAAACTATAGCGCTCTTTAAATTATTGATGTTTAACCCTGGGTTATATATTTTTTTTTGTTTTATTAGATTGCCCTGTCCTTATAATACTGCTGCCCTTTTAGCTTCATTTGCTGTTCAGTGTAAGTATCACCTCACATTTAGGTCAAATAGCCCATGATTTTGTTTTCTGTGTTGATAGTGTATTGCCTTTAATGCAGGAGTTCTTTTGACATGTTACTGTGCAGAAAATAGAAATTTTACTGAAAATGATATATCTACTTAGCATGATATATCTACTTAGCAGTTATTCTGATTCTTGAAAAAAATTTGCTCTAAAGTTGTTTGAGTGGTAGAAGAATGTTAAATGAATTATTATAACTTCCTTTAGTAGTTAAGTTAGAGACATAAATATTTTACTTCCAGAAATACAATGGATTAATGACATTGCTGAAAGGCTATAATAATTTAAAAATTTGCAAAGTCTGGTGGTGTACATTTATAATCTCAACACTCTGAGGCAGAGTGAGGCAGGAATATTCCAAATTTGAGCACAGCCTGGGCAACTTTGTGACTTAGTGAATCCCTGTCTCAAAACAAAAAATCATAAATGGCTGGGGATATAGCCCAGTGGGAAAGCCCTGGGTTCAATATTCAGTACCACAAATGATAATAATAATAATGATAATAAAGAGAAAATTTTTTGTTTATTAAAGTGTAAGTATTTTCTTACTGTTATTAGCTGAACTTGGAGACTACAATCAGTCAGAAAACTTGCCAGGCTACCTCTCAGATTATTCTTTCATTCCTAATCAACCTCAAGATTTTGAAAAAGAAATTGCAAAATTACATCAGCAGCATACGTAAGAATTTATTTTGTTTTTTGCTTGTTTGCAGTATGCTTTCTCGAGTTAAATTATTTTTACTTTCATTGTACTTAATATAGAATAGTTACCATTATATAAAATACTATCATTATATAGAAATATAGTTGATCTATATGAAAATGTGTAACATGGCTTGTTTTATAAACTATGACTTGTTTTTCCTTTCTGTTACAACCATAAAATTATATGTAAACAAGTATATTTGTTATGTGAAATTGTCAGCTAACAAGAATTTTAGAACATTAATATATTCAGAATACACAGATCAATTTAATTGATAATTCTTTCTTAGGTTTTAGTTGAGAGGTGTTTATTCTGTTTGTTAATAAGCCAAGAGGAGAAAGGAACTTGATGTAATACTTCATTAATAAAAATATTTCTTTAGTCAGACACAGTAATGGACACCTGTAAAACCAGCTACTCAGGAAAGTGAAGCAGTAGAATGATGGATTTGCAGTTAGCTTGAGCAGCTTAGTAGCCTTCTGTCTCAACATGAAAGAAAAAGGGCTTGGACATAGCTCAGTGGTAGGGGTCTGGTAGGGGACTTGCTTAGCATGGGTGAGGCCCTGGGTTCAGTCTTGTGTGTGTGGGGGGTGTCTGTCTCTGTCTGTATCTCTCTCTGTCTCTCTTTCTTTCTGTCTCTCTCTCACACACACACACCCTCACAGACATGCACGCACAGTGTCTAACAAGCTCAGTTCTGTACTTGTGAATCAGTACCTATCTATCCACCACACCATGAAATGCACTTCTCTGGAAATAATCTTAGGATGTGCATGTCTTAGAAGTTCTATGTGTTATTGAGTGGACCTGTGGTGTATGAAGCATTTTTGAGAAGTAATGCTTTTAAGTAGTGTCTAAAAGTAAGTGGCTTTGTTACATTCATCAGACCAGTCGGGCATTTTAGAAATGCTGTATTCTAGCATTTGTAGAAAATAAGAAAATATTCTGGAAGATAATAATTTGGATTATTGAAAGTATGACCTCCAAATAAGTTAATTAGATGTTACTGTACAGAACTAAGAGGAGTAGTCTTAGTGGATATTTTAGATTTAAATAAACTGCTTGTATTTCCTGATAAATATCCTTTTTCTGATTTGGCCATATTGCAGTGAATCTAATTTTAGTTTAATTATGTCTTCACAGAGGCTTATCTCCTGCAGAAGCAGAATTTAATTACCTAAATACAGCACGTACCTTAGAACTGTATGGAGTTGAATTCCACTATGCAAGGGTAAGTGCAAAAGCTTACTTTGAAATTTTTGAGTTCATTAAGTGAACTGTTCATCCCTTTTCTTCCAGGTAGTGTTTTATGTTATAAAATAACTTTTATAGACGACGGAAGACAATACTTTTAGAATACTTATTTTTCAAAAATAGATTAATAAGAAAAATGGTTTCTGTATACTTCACTAACCATGGTCATAAAAGACATTATCATTTCGTAGTATCATTTTAAGATTTTTTATAAAGCACAAATGGAAAATATTAACATTTCTTTTTCATCTTCCCCCATCGCTTTATTAAAATTGAATCTAAAAACTAGGCGTTGTGGGGCACCTCTGTAATCCCAGCTCTTGGGGGGGGTCATAAAGCAGGAGGATTGCGATGAGGTGAAGGCCAGCCTGGGCTACATAATGAGTTCAGAGCTTGAACTACATAGTAAGCCCCTGTCTCAAAACAAAATGAAACAAAACCAACAACAAAAAAGATTTTGTAGTCTTTGGCCTTTCCTGTACACTTCTTTGTGTGTCAGATTTTTTTGCCTCAGAAAGTTCCTCTTGCTGTAACTATATTTGTGAGTGACTACCCTTCATTTGTGCCTATATTCCTTCTTATGATTTCCTAATGAAGAAGTTATACATGTTATGCTTGGTATGATGAGAAAATATGTTTGAATTTTTAAATTTCTTCCAATAAAATCCTGTTGCTACTGCCCCCCAAAAAACATTTCCCTTTGCTTCAAATACACTTATCTCATCCTTCCACTTTCTGAAATACTATTAGAATACATTGGACTCTTGACTCATGAACTCAGTTCTTTCACTAGGGCTGGTTGTAACTCAAGTTGGTTGTAAATCAAAACTATTTTTGCTATGAGAAATAATGGAAATACCTGTAATGCATTCTGATCCTCCCAAAGCACCCCTTCACTAATCTTTTCATAATAAAAAAGGATTGTACAATGTGTGTAATTTACCAGAAACACCAGTTTTTCCTAGTGTATTCACCACAATGTTATAAAGTATGTCTGGACTACCAGAAACAACAATTTCATGCTGTCCTCACCATTCAAGTTGACACCTTTGGCTGCAGAAAAGGAGGATGAAATGGAAGGTGGTAATTAAATGAAAGAAGAGTCCCCTTCCATAAGAACATCAGGAATCTGGCCCTCTGGTATCCTTTCTCTCCTTGAGAGAGATCCTGTAGCCCACTAGGATCTGCTTCTGGCTTATTAGGTTTCAGTCTTTTCAGAACTAAAAATTGGTTGAAGATCATCTGTTTCTGTCTTTTCTTTAACACTGTTCTGTGTAACATGACATTGTCATTAAGCAAGTGAATGCAACGATTGGCTTTTCTCTGTCTGGGCAGGTCTTCTCTACAAATGTTTGTAACTCTGTCCATTTTTTTCAGGATTTCCTTTATTTTAGAAGAAGAACTTACTGCCCTGATTGTTGATAGTTCCCCCTCCTTGTCAGAAAGCTCCTCGGCTCCCATTCTCTGTGGCTTAGTTAGAAGTTGCTGAAGTTCCTCTGTACATAATTCCTCTGAATGTTCCTCCACCAGTTAGTTCCTCAACATCACCACTGTGTACAAGGCTTATGGACTCTACTAGTGATAATGTCATCAACCACAAGGTCGGTTGGAAGGCTCAGGCTTCTCTGTACAGCCTTCAAAGTCTCTCTCCTATATTATTTTATTTTATTTGTTTAGGTACCGGGGATCGAACTCAGGTCCTTGTGCTTGTGAGGCAGGCGGTAGCACAACTGAGCTAAATCCCCACCCCCTTCTCCTATATAATTTTAGGCCACACTTTCCTCCAGGTAGATCTCAGTGTCCTTAGAGAGACAGCAGTGGCCCAGGATTTCTCAGTTAACCTCAAATAGGAAAGACCAGCATTCAGGTTATAACTCAAGACTTTGGTTATAAGTTAAAATCAAAATTCTTGTTGTAATTCAAACTGTTCATAGGTGAAGCCAGTTACAACTCAAGGGTACTTATTTCTGAAGCACTTCTAGAAGACTTTTGTATCTTTAGTTGCACTGTTGTGGCTTCCTCCATGTCCTGAATTGGTTTAAAATGTTTACCATTCATGGTCATTTTGACTTTGGGTAAGAGGCAGAAGTCTTATGATCTGGTAATACAGTAAGTGAATGAGAACACACACATTGAAATGTCTTTGTGAGCCTGCCTTTCCCTTGGACAGCACTCAGTAGCAGCAGTCACTGTATTTTCATCACACCTTGTAAAGACACACATGAAAGAGGACTTCCAGACCTGCTTTAGAAAGTGACAAGAATGATGGGATAAGTGTGTTCAAAGTGAGGGGGGTTGAATAGTAGTGTCTTTGACTGCAAAACATTTTAGAATTGAAACTTTCACCATACATTTTGATCATTCCTTGTACTCTTTTAGAAGAACCTGGAGTACAGCTGTTCTCAGACTTATAGATAATCATTGGTTTAATTAGTAATACGATTTTTATTCTTTTGGCACAAATTGTTGAGCTCAATATGGGGCCAAAAGGGACTTAAGAGCCTGGATTTTCCTTAGGTGAATATTTTGAATATATTTCAATGCACAGATCCATACAAGGACATAGACATTTATGTTTTCAAAGTCGACTTCTATGTAATAGTTTTATCCATTAGGATCTCACCTGAGCATGTTGTGGAACAGAAGCTTTAGTTCTTAGCTTCACAAACTTCTGTCAGTCTTTCCTTTAAAAACTGGTTGACCTGCCTTCCTCTAACTATGTTTGTGACTTGGAAATCTTTTGTATGATTTTATTTAAAATGTAAGTCTCTTTTGAGCTTCTTACCTTCTTTAAAATGTTCCTTCATTCTCAGCTAGGTGGGATGGTATGTGCTGATAATACCAGCACATAGGAGGCTGAGGCAGGAGAATTGTTAGGAGTTTGAGGCCAGCCTGGGTATATAGTGAGACCCTACCTCAATGGATGAATGAATGACCATTCTCCTTCCATATTTGGGGTTTTTTACTTTTGAGCACAAATCTACAAAATGTAATAGTATCTATGCATATTTGTTTTGTTACAATAAAGTTTACAACTGATGGAATTAAACTATACTTAGAATTAAAAACTATGCTTAAAAATGCCACCTAAAGCAGTCATTTTAATTCTTTAGTTTCCTAAATATGGTTTTATTTCTGCAGAGATTGCTGTTAATGAAATCCAGAATTCTAGACTTTGATTTTTTTTTTAATTTGAATAACAAGGCTAGATAGATCTCATACAGGATTAACCATATTATTATTATTTTGACTGAAGTGATATTTGTTTATTAGATTGTAAAACTGTTTCTTAGAAAGCCGTAAATGTAGAGTACCAGATAAAAGGAATTTAAATTTTAATTGATGAAAGTTATTTAGAAACATTTTGTATTAAAAGAGATTTAGGATGTAGACACTGACACTTAAGAGAATGTACAAATTGTCATTAAGCATGAAGGGAAATTTTATGGCACAAAGGACAAAAGGACAGCTGGGGATTTAGCGTTGTGGTAGAGAGCTTGCCTAGCATGCCCTGGGTTTCATTCCTAGTACTGCCAAGTTGGGTGGGAGAGGGGAGGAGACAAAAGAAAGAACATAAAGAGAAGACATAAATTTTAAGTGAATATCACAAGCAAAAGTATTTGAAATAATTTTCTATTTTGATAAGCAAAGTGTAAGGTAAGTTTTTCTGTCTGCTTTCAAGTGGGACCAAGTTGTTTATCTCAATCTTCAAGAAGAGAATAAATCTTAGAGCATTCATGATGGGAAATTTGTTCTGTACCTTACACAGAGTTGGCACTAAGGATTACTTGGTGAACAAAATAGCTCTTATCCCTGCTCTCATGGAACTCATAGACTAGTGGGTGAGAAATAAATGGAACATATATTAATGAATGCTGTGGCATCCTGTGGCTGGCTACTGGTCAGCATTCCTGTAACTGGGACAAAATACCTAATACCTGAAACTTAAAGGAGGAAAGGTTTCATTTGGTTCATGGTTTCTAATGTTTGAGTCTGTAGTTGGCTGGCTCCAAGGCAAACATCATAACAATGGAATATGCTCACTTCATGGTGGCAAAGAAGGCAGAGCAGGGGAAGAGCTCAAGAGAGGATGGGGCCATGTACCAGATATAGTCCCCGTGACCCATCTAGACACACCCACTAGTGTGCTCTAAAAATCTCACGCCAGTCCAGTGCATAATCATGATTAACTATCCCAGGCAGGAACAGCTAATGCAGCCCAGGAGCAGAAAATAAAGATGGCATTTTAGAAGTAGTATATTTACTAGTTCCACTGCCTGCCTCACAAGCACAAGGATCCAAGTTTGATCCCCAGTACCCCCCAAAAAGTACTATATTTACTTAAGCCAGAAAAATGAATAAGAGTTTGCCAAGACATTGATTTTTACTGTAGATTGTCAGCATGAATGAAGATCTGACATCAAGAGAAAACATACTTGAAAATATTAAAACATTTACTATAGTTAGAGCATGTAAATGATGGAATAGGGATTATAGGAGAGTGAAAATGAATGACAAATTTCAGAATAAAAAGAAAGCAAATAAAAGATGGGAAAGAGCAGAGTAGTGTGTTATTTTTAAAATCACCTATAGTACATGGATTTTTTTATGTACAGTTCTGTGAACTTTAATACATGTATGGATTTGTGTAATCACTACTATGGTTAGAATATAGAAAAGTTTTATCATATCAGATCAAAAGTCTGTACTCATATTGTGTCTTTGCACTTAATATCCATGAGTCTGTTTTCTGTAGTTTTCTTTTCGCTAATGTCTTATAAGTGAGTCTTATAGTATGTACCTTTTGGTATGGCCTTCTTTCACGTATTTCAGTGTATCTTATATGTGCAAGTTATCAAGTGTTTCAATAGTTCATTTGTTTTTATTGCTGAGTATTGTTCCATGGTATGGCTGCACTATGATTAGTGAATACATTCACCTATTTGGAGGACATCTTGGTTTACAGTTTTTTCAGTGGATTTTTTGTTTTTTACTTAATAAAGCAAGTATGAACATTCAAGAACTTTTTCTGTGAATTTAAGTTTTCATTTTTCTAGGGTAAATCTCATAAGGGGACTGCAAGGTCACATTGTAAAAGTATATTTAACTTTATGAGAAACTACATCCCCACTAGCAATGTTATCAGGCTCCAATATAAGTATATTTTATCTCATTGTAGTATTCCCTAGTGACTAATGATACTGAGCATATCTTTTTAGATGAAATATCCCTTCTGTGGTTTATTCACTTTTAAATTTGGTTTTCTTTTAAAATTTTTATAATACATATTTGCAGTACATAATGACTACATTCATTGTGGGAGCTGGTATAATTACATAACATATCTTCTCCTTCTCTTCCTCTTTCCTCCTTCCCTCTATCTCTTGGTTCCCTTCCTATTTGCAAATGATCAGCCCAGCATGGTGGTGCATGCCTGTAATCTCCAGCAATCAGGAGGTTTAGGCAAGAGGATTGCCACAAGTTCGAGGCCAGCCTGGGCTAAATAGTGAGTTCAAGGCCAGCTTGAATTACAAACATGACCCTAACTCAATTAAAAAAAAAATCTATATCCCTGTTTTCTATTATTTAGCTTTGATTTAGCTCTTTAAATTATTTACTTTTTCCCATCCTGTAGGTTGTCTCTTCGCTCTTCTGTTGAATTTTAAGAGCTTTTTAATATATCCTTAGGGTAAGTTTTTGTTGGCTATTCGATTTACAGTCTGCCAGTCATGAGTTTGCACTATTAGCAGTGTCTTCCACAGAGCAGAAAAAGTAATAGATTCTAATATTCTTTATTCAGACACTAGTAGAACTGATAAATAGATTTGAACAATACAGTTATCAAACTTGACTTAATCTACATAGAATACTGTATCCAACAACTTCAGTTGTACATTATTTTCAAGCACACAAAATATTTCTGACCACGGTCCTTTTAAATCATTATTATCATTATTATTAGTATTATTATTATTATTATTATTATTAGGTACCAGGATCAAGCTCAGGACATTGTGCTTGCAAGACAGGCGGCACCACTGAGCTAAATGTCTGGCCTAGTCCTGTTAAATTAAAAAACAATAATGAAAAGATAACTAAATATTCTCCAAATACTTGAACACTAAGAAATACTTTTAAATAAGCTGTGAGTAAATGTTAACCAGCATTCTTCACTTCCAAAACACTCACCTACAAAGAGTGACAATTGGTTATTGTTATTAGAAATAATAGATATCAAACCAATCCTAAAAATATAAAGTAATTGAAGAAAATCATTAGCAGTGAACATTGTGAGAGCTAAATTTAATTTTTTGGTAAAGAATTTCTGATTGCTTAAAAAAATTTTATCTCAGGAGAGATTGCTGGTGTAATTGAATTGTCTTGCTTGTTAAATGAGTATTTTGGTGGCTCACCAAATACCTATGATCTCTACTAGAAAATCAGCTAGTCATAAACCATTTATTATACTAAGAGAATAGAATTAAAGACTATAAGGGCTATGAAATATCTAAACCATGCAACTTCAAATATAATCTCTTTTATAGGAATGTTCACATAGTATTAATTGCTAGCATTAACTGAAAACTTTGTTGCCATGTCTTTAGACTTGTCTTTAGGTGCTTAGCTAGGTATAGGATGATTCAAATTAGCTCTAAAGCAGTTCTAACAAAGTTTTACACTAAATTGTGAATATCTTGTTTCCATACGTATTTGTAATAGTTATGCAAATAACCTGTAATAGACAAATAATAACCTTTGCCCTTCAGAGTTTTAAGAAAAGGAAAGCTTGAGGTATTTTATTATTCATTCAGTTACTGTTTACTCCTGCTGTTTTGCGAGTCATGTTTATAGATGCCATGTATGCAGCAGTGAGAAGAGTAGATAAAAATGTAACCCTCATGCAGCTTCCACTTAATCATTTAATTTTAGTCTTCAAATTAAAGTTAAAACTCATCATGATTATGGTTTTACGATCTGAGATTTATTTTGAGCTTATTCCCCAATAGGATGGCTGGTTAAGTGTAAACATAGTATTACTATCAAATCAGTGCAAAAATACTTATTTGAGAGCTAGTTTTGTGAAGTAAAATGAAATTATATAATCGTTCATTGATGCTCAAAGGATGATCCACCAACTGATTCTTATCTTTGAGCTATTTGTTACTGGTTAAAATAATCAATACAGAAATTGAGTGTAAGCACTTAGAAAGTTTTACAGCAGTCCACACAGTGTATGTGATCAGTATGCTTTGTAAAAGAGCCAATACTTGGCAGATTCACATTTTTATTTTTATTTTTTAGATTCAAATTTTTTAAAAATATGTTTATAACTGTTCATCTACCAATATAGTCTGAAATCACAGTTAATATAGAACCCCAGTAATCATCATATAGCTGATAGTAGTTAGAGGTTCCAGATAAGTGATACAAGAGACAGACAAATGTGAGAGAAGCTTACAGATGTAGGCTAAAGAAGTTTTCACACAGGAGCAATGTGATCTAGACTTTGGTTCAATTTGTTTTGTGTAGGTGGAGAAATGATGAAGACGATATGAAAGCAGCATTAACAAAACATGGAATTATGGAGATACAAAATGTATTGTTAAACTAATATGGCTTCACTAAACTAGAAGAGTTTTACTATGTAGAAGGAGGAGATATAAAATGGGA
Organism: Fukomys damarensis; assembly: GCF_012274545.1. Classification (NCBI taxonomy): domain Eukaryota; kingdom Metazoa; phylum Chordata; class Mammalia; order Rodentia; family Bathyergidae; genus Fukomys; species Fukomys damarensis. Next base: position 9,166,176 of record NW_022900941.1, on the reverse strand, counting down.
TGGAATGGTTGCTTAAAGGGCTTTGTTGCTATGCTTAACAGCTAAGATATTTTCATAAACAGTTCATTCTACAAATGAATTCAGGGGATTCTATGCCTAAGAACCCAAAAGTTGACAAAACAAAGGTTTACTCTGTATTACTTAGGTTCTCGTGAGGAATAGAAAAGAAAATTGAACAAGTGAATATATAGTATAATATTAGGTAGTAATAATTTCTATGAAGAAAAACAAATAAGGTTTTAAATTAATGTCATACATAGTTCATGTTTCTAAACATTGGAATTAATAACATTTTTTTCTGTGAAGGGCTTAATACTTTTTCTTTTGCCCACTTTTGGTGCCTCACAAACTGTTCTTTCAGTCTAGGTTTGATGATTTACAAACTGAGTTGTAAATCATCTTGATTGATGTTTCTTTGTATCGACTTTAAGGTATCTCTTTTAATGGTATTAGATCTCCTGGAATGTGCAGTGATTCTTGGTTGTGTAGTGTGTAGTTCCTTTCATATTTGTGATTCCTACCTAGTTCATTGTCTCTCCATGTTCCTTCTGACTAGCTTCCCATTGGCAATGGTGCAGGAGAGAAGGAATATGTAGCTAGGAATAAGGTACCTTTAGTAGTTTGACTTTTTCAGTGTTTTAGATTCATCATCTGTTGTGGTTTATATCTGGCTGTCCTCAAAGCCCTCATGCACTCAGAGGCAGGACTTATAGATGATATTGGATAATGGGCAAGCTATGGCTGGTTTAAGAGGTGGAGTTTGGTTGGAAGAGGCTGGTTAGTGGGAGTATGAACTGAAAGGGTTTATCTTCCACTTCCCTTTTCCTCTCTACTTCCTGCCTATCATGAGATGAGCAACTTCCCTCTGCTCAGGCCTTTCTACTATGCTACTTCTGCCTGGAGCTAGCTAACTATACACAAGCACTGAAGCTTATTAAACATGATCCAGAATAAGCTTTTCTTCCTTTAAGCTGTGGGTGTCAGGTATTTTGTCCCAACGATGAGCAAAGTAACTAAGACACCATCTTTCTCTTCTGGGAATCACTTTGAATTTGAATTCCCTGTCCCTGGTGTCCACAATTAGTATTTAGACGGGCTGCATGTGCTTCTGTGTTTTTTAGCACAGTCTAGTTGGGGTGAAATGGTGGGATTGATAGAAGCTAATTACATTAGATATTCCCTACTTGATCAATCTGATAGTAACTTGAGAGGCCCCATTATTTCATTTAACCATTGTCTCTGGATTTTTTTTTTTTTTTTGGTACCGGGGATCAAATTTGGGAACTTGCATTACTTGGAAGGCAGGTATGACACCACTGAGCTAAATCCCAGCCTTTTTTTTTTCCTATAAATGTGATCTTATCCTCTTTATGTTTTTAAGGATTGTTCTGATCTGTTGATAAAACATGTCAAGTGTTAGAGGTTGTTATGTATTTTCTCTTGTTGTGTATCTTCTCTGATATATCATGTTTGGGGCAAAAGGATTAATTAGAGCATACATTTTAGCCTTTTATCTTTTAGGCTCAGTCTACCTTTTTGCTCCAAAATTCTAATTGATGTCCTTTAAAAAGTAATTTAAGACTCTGATAATAGTACTGGTTATTGCCAAACAAAAAAGTGCAACCAAATTAATATACATTTACATTTGACCACTTATGTATTATGCCACTTAACAGATTAAGATTTTATTTGAATAAAAATATATTGAAAATATAGTTTCAAAGATTTACTCTGGGGATACAATTATAAAATCTTGTTTATATATTTATTCTGTCTTCTAAACAACTGAATGGTAGAAATAAAAGCCAGCTTTTTATATTACTATATATATTACAGAATACTATTTTAAAATGAAAAATATAAAACAGTTCCAAGACTGATTAGCATCTGTGAAAAATATTTTAATTGTACGCATTTTCTCAACAATGTAGATTAGTTAACTAAAATTGGGCTGGGGTAGTATGAATACTCTCACATTCTTTAAGCCACAATTTCATAATTTCTTTTCTGGCATCTTCAAAACTCCCAAAGTTGTTCTTTATTTGGTACCTCTAATGATGTTTCTAATGTACTACATTAGCTATAGAACTTCTCATTGTATTGTGAATATTGGCTTATCACAGGTTCTCCTTCACCAAAGAGTCAGTCCCAGCTTTAATTTATGAAAAATCCTGAGATTATTTTTACTTTAGAGTAATGACTTAGGAGTTTGTCCTCTATGTCTTTTTATGAGGTAGCAGTTATTATTTGGATTTGTAATTATAATGTGATTCTGTACAACCTTTGAAAAAGTCACATTATGCTAAACTAATTGTGTTATAAGAATATCTCTAATAGTTAAAGCCCATTGCTTTAGATTTTTCATGTATTTATTTATTTGTTTGTTTATTTTAAAGGATCAAAGTAACAATGAAATTACAATTGGAGTGATGTCAGGAGGAATTCTGATTTATAACAACAGGGTACGAATGAATACCTTTCCATGGTAAGAACATCAGCAGTATTTTTGCTTTTACAACTATATTACCAAATGTAATGATTTCTATTAAAGAAAATGACCATTGAACTATTTAAATGTTGTCACTTTACTTGTGTGGTGCAATTATATGCCCTGCATATGTGGTACTTACTAGAATGTGCCAAAACAATTCATTTCATAATGGCATATTAAAATATTACACATGAATTTTTCTTAGAGAATCATTTTTTAGAGAATCTATAAATGTGTAGTGTAGTAATATTAAAGTGCCTACCCTGTGTCTTCAGTCATGTTAAGCACTATAGTATTTTATTTAAATTCATTTATTGGGCTGCTAATTTATGAAATAAAATTTAGGCATAGCTCCTATAACAAAGATATAAAATTAAAAAGTGATTTAAATTATTGCAAGCAAAGTGTGGTGATTTCATGGGATTTACAACTGATGTTTCTTTTATATTATTACTCTTTTGTCTCTAGCATATTTTCTTTTCTTTATTGTCCAAGATGGTTCACCACCATCATTTGTGTATTTGTGTATTGTAGAATGGAGAAAAGGGAGGAAAGCATCTTCCACTTTTTGAAAATTATAAAAATGTCTTTGACCAAATCCCATGTATAGCTAACATTTTGTGTGTGCGTGTGTGTGTGTGTGTGTGTGTGAGATCAGAGACTTTTTAAAGCATAGTGATTTTCTTTAGAAGAAACAAAAGCAAAATTAGTACATTTTATTAATCTTTCTTTTATATACCTCTTACTAGCTTTAATATACCTCCTAAATAATTTTTATTTAATAAGTATTTGAAAGTAGTTACCTTCATAACACTTTAATAGAAATATGATAACTAACAATAGCAAATGTTTTAACAAACTGCTTCAACTATGCTAAAAAAATTTCCTAGATAAGTCCCCAAAATATGAATGATACAATGAACAACAGACAAAATGGATCTATAAAAATTAAATACTGGCAGGCAGAAATCTGCAGAATATACGTATTTGTAGACTTAAGGGTAGGGAATTTTTACAGCAGTAATAAAAAGACAACCTAATTATAAATATAGGCAAGATTTTTGAATAGACACTTCTACCAAAGAAGATGTGTACATGATAAATAAGCATATGGAAAAATTTCAGTTTCCAGTGAAAGACAAATTAAAAATACAATGATAAATAAGCACATGGAAAAATTTTCAGTTTCCAGTGAAAGACAAATTAAAAATACAATGAGCTGTTCTTTGACTATGCAGAAAAACAGTGAAAAAGTTTGATAGTATCAAATGATGGAAGTAGGGAACCTAGAAAGGATGGTACTGGTAGAAATGCAAACAAGTATACCAACTTTGGAAAACAGTTTGGCAGTTTAAGTTAAAAGTAAATTAGCCATATTACCCAGCGATTCTTTTCCTAGATGTTTACTCAGGAAAATCAAAGTTCATATAAAGATTTGTTCACAATATTCACAGCTACAGTATTTTTGATAACATAAAATGAAAATTCAACAGCCAGAAATGTAGCTCAATTGTGCCTACCTGCCTGGCAAGCCCAAGGTCCTGAGTTTGATCCTCAGTACTATCCCCCCCGCAAGAAAGAAAATTCAAATGTCTATAAATTGATAGGATAAACCAATTTTACATACACACAAGCACACACACACACACACACACACACACACACACACTGGAATTCTACTTGGGATTAAAAATAAATGAACTTTATAATAATACAGTATAATAAAAACCACATGGATGACTTTACCCTCAAAGCATTATGCCAGGTATAAGAAGCCAGACTCAGAAAACTGTATTGCTCTTTATTTCTATTTATATGTAATTCTAGAACACACGTATGATGGAGACAAAATATCCTTGATTGCCAGGGTATTAAAATAGAAGGAGGCTATTAAATGATTTGCAAAAGGGCACCAAGGAAATTTTGGGGGATGGTAGAACTATTATATGTATGATTCATGTGGGTAGTTATATAATTGAACACATTTGTCAGAACTCATTGTTCATTTCAAATTGTTAAATTTTATATGTGAGTTACCTCCGTAAAGATATAAAACGAAGGATTACTTAGTTGTTCATCTCACATCTTTTTTTTTTTTTTTTTTTTTTTTGTGTTTTTCCCTTTCACTATGTAGTAGAGACTGCCCTGGAACTCACTGTGTAGCACAGGCTGGTCTCGAACTCACAGTGATCCTCCTGCCTTAGCCTCCCGAGTGCTGGGATTACAGGCGTGCACTACCACGCCCGGTAGTTCATCTCACATCTTTTAAATGTTCCTATGTAGTTGATGAAATTGTAGCATGTTCAGGGAATAATACAAAACAGAGACATAGTTCCTACCAATAAGTGCAGTTATGACACAGAAATTTTTTATTTTGCACTTTATATAAATGTCAAAATCGAAAATAAATTATTTTCAGATAATATGGGTTAAATATTGTGATTAAAATTTTTTATATTTTCTTAATTCTATGTTGTATATAAATTTATTGTTTTTATCATTATAAAGATTCTAGAAGAGATGTTGATAAATTGTTTGGAAAAAAGGGTATAATCTCTGGAATATTTCACTGGCTCCATGATATTTGAGACAGTTGTTATAGGAGGAATAGAAACTTCAAAAAAAGAAGGAAGGGTGGAAGAGTGCAGTGGCTATAGAGAACTCGCTTAATGTATGTAGAGCATTAAAGGTAGAAGCACTAAGCATTTGCCGAGCCCTAGTAGTAAGAAGTAACATGTCAAGTTACTGAGATGACGGGGTATTTGGTTTCCCTTTTCCTTCAGCTGTTTTGAGAAGAGAAGCAAGAGAACAAGAATTTAGGAAGATGTTCCTTGAGTAATAAATTGGTTTCAAATTGTGAACAATCTTACATATTTTACATGCTAAGGAGTTGGCATATTGTTTTATAGATAAATATATGTTGAGCTAATTTGAAGTTGAGAAGTAGAATTCATATTTTCAAGTCTTCGTCATTTAAGTTAGATTTTAAAAAACAAAACAAAACAAAGGATACCAGATTTGGAGGATTTTGTGGTGGTTTATGTCTACAATTCTAGCACCTGTGGCATCAAGGCAGGAGGATCATGAATTTGAGGCCAGCCTGAATTTCATACTGAGTTTGAGGCCAGGATGAGTTTAGCATGACCCTGGCTTGCTAAATGCCAAAAATAAATAAATAAATGAAACAATAAAAACAAAAGATGTATTTAAGGTTTTGACTGGAAAATATTGTATAGTGTGAATTAAATTTTGTTTAAAAAATTAAATGGTTGGGATTAAAAGTTGGCTAAAGCTACTGAGTATACATCAGCATGAAATGTAAGGATTTCTTGTGATCTTAACCATTCAGAGTAGAACACAGTACAACATTAGGAAAATGTTTGCCAAAAGGTAACAAAAAGCCATGAATTAAGGTCCAATATATTTTTTGGGTGGAGGGGATAGACCAGGAATCGAACTCAAGGCCTTGTGTTTGCCAGATAGGCACTGTGCCACTGAGCTACATCCCCAGCCCCCAAAATCTTTAATAGTCAATACATTTATGGTTTATTTTGGTTTTTAAAGCATGAACTGAACTTAGACAAAGCCAGTGAACTTCTTGTAAGTACCATATGAGTAAGAGACCAAAACAATCTTATCACCATGTCTAAATTAATATTCCTAAAATTTCTGTTGCCTTTACATTTTACTAAAGTACTATATGTTTACTTTAGGAAACCATAAAAATCATTTTGGAAGACTGATAATAATTATGACCATCTTGTATCATATATATTTCAGCTACTTTTCTATTAATAATTTAAAATAAGATACTGATGCTAAAGATTAAATGGTAAAATTGCCAAATTTCTGTATAAATGAAGTATACTTAGTAAAAGTAGAAGCTTTAGAACTGAGAGGAAAAATATTCATTGATTTTAATGCGTTTAACCCCATAAGCTTAGAACCCTGTAAGTTTGGAATATTATTTACTGAGACAACTGGTAAGTATGAAGCAGAGCTTTAAACTCAGGTCTCTTCTTTTACTGGTTCTCTCAAAATTGGACTTACATATAGAAAAGAGGAGTGTGCAACATCCATTTTCCATATATGGTTATTCATAAATTATCACACTTGTATTAATATTTTTTAAAAATATTAGTGAAATTGGAAATTTGGATTCTATAAATTAAACTCCATCAATATTAATGTAAATCAGAAGACATCATTAAAACAATGGGAAGGAGAAGAGAATTCTAGTTCCCAATCTGAAATGTAAAGAGTTTAAACTTCACATTACTGTCCTCACAAGGAAAAAAAAACTGATAAAACCTTAAAATCAACAGCTCTTACGTTTTTTCAGTGGAATTAAGAACACTAGGCAAACTGCTACTTTGAGAACTGAAGAGACAGATGTATTCACTGCTGCTAGGGCCAGTAACTCTTAGGAGTAGATTTTTAAGTGGATGATTTATATATGGTTTGTCAATTATATTTCAATAAGTCTGTTAAAATAAAGGTGAAATTAAAACTTTTAAAAAAGGAATATTTACAGGATAGTTGACTAATTGAAGCATAATGATTCTGGGCTAGATTGAGAGATAAAAACAAAAAAATCTTTAGTGTTATGATCTTGCTGAGATCATAAGGTGCTGAGGTCTCCTTGTAGAAGTGGTTTAGGTTCTTTCTGTCCTGACCAAAAAACTGGTCAAGTGAAATACAAATAGTAGCAAGGCTTTACATTTATTAAAGGTAAGAAAAGAAACAGGCTCTGTAGAATGAGTTTGGGCCAAATAAAAGTAAGAAAAGTAAGTATGAGCTACAGCATGATGTTGACTGCCTATTTTGTATCACCCACTTCTCAGGCTGATGCCAGGTCTAGGCCCTTCTATCCAAAACCTGCTCCAGTTGGAGAAGTCTGTTCAGAGGTTTGGGAACTGTTCTGTACATGTGTCCTGGGATCTTTTGATCAAGAGCTACTTCCACCACTTACTTTCCCACCCATTCGGCCATACCTTGATCTGCTACCTCAGAAATAGTGTTTGATAACTTTCCAAATTAATGACAGCCACCAAACCATAGACCCAGAAACTTGAGAAAATAAAAGAAGGTTAAATATCCCCAAAAATCTGTGTGTAGCCAAATATACTATATTTATACTGCAGAAATCCAAGAACAAAGAAAATCTTGAAAGAAGCATAACATCAAAAGCATTCTTTTCACAGTTAAACAAGGATAAAGTTATATTGGACTTCTCTTCAGAAACCATACAAGCAAAAATAGAAACAAAGTGAAATATTTAAAAGCGTTGAAAGAAAAATTCTCCAACCTAGAATTCTGTAGTCTTTAAAGTTGAAGAGAAATACTCTCAGACCAACAAGAACTGAAGGAATTTGTTGCTAGTTGACCTTCCTCTGAATAAATCTTGAAAGAAGTTTCTAGCTGGATACAGTAGCGCATGTCTGTTGTCCCTACCACTTGGAAGGATGAAGAAGGAGAATCTTCAACTTAAAGGCCAGCCTGGGCAATTTAGCAAGACCCTGTCTCAAAATTTAAAGAATTTTATATAGGGCTTGGGATATATTTCAGTGGAGCTTATGTAGCATGTGTAAGATCAAGATTCTATATCCCCAGCACTGCAAATAGATAGGTAGGTAGGTAGGTAGGTAGATAGATAAATAGATAGATAGATAGATAGATAGATAGATAGATAGATAGATAGATGGATATAAAGAATTTCAAAGAAAAGGAACCTTCATATTGAAAAGGTAGATTATCAAAATGAATTTTAAACAACTTTATTAATTTACATAGCATGTAAATTTACCCATTAAAATATACAGTTTAGTCATTTGCAGTATATTTTCAGGGTGTGGCATCACTATTATATAATTTTGAATTATGCATAAGAATTTTTCATTGTGCTAGAAAGATAGCTTTTAACCATTAGAAGTCATTCTCCATCACTTCCTCTGCATCTCACTCATCTGTAGCCCTAGGCAATCACTAATTATTTTCTCCTATAGATGAAATCATATTCTCTGTAGTTTTTTTGATTCACTTCCTTTCACATAATGCTTTTGTGGTTTATCTGTGTTATAGCATGTATGAATACAACATTCATTTCTGCTGCTCAGTAATCTGTTCTGTGGCCATACTGTATTTTGTTCATCAGTTCATTAGTTGGAATACACTGGTAGAATAGGTTTTCCTTGCTTTACAAGTTGAGTTCTGGGCTTACATAGCGTAGCTGCACCAGATCACATTCCCACCAGCAGTGCACACGTGTTCAGTTTCACCAAATTCTCCTCAGCACTTCACTGTTGTCTGTCTTTTTTATTATATCCATTCTGGTAGATGTAAATTAATACACATCTTTGTTGCTTTTATTTGCATTTCCTTAGTGGCTAATGATGTTGAACATCTTGTCTTGTGCATATTTTTCTTTCATTTATCTTCTTTGAAATATTCAAACAGTATTTTAAAAATCAGTCTGCATATGTCTTATAAGAGACATATTTAAAGCATAGACAAATGGTTGAGAGTAAATCCACTGGAAAAAATAAACCTGGCATATAGAAACAAAAAGAAACTATTATAATTGTACAACATAAATGTTATTTCAAAATTTTTAGCCATTGATGTTTTTATGAAAAATATAGCTCTATGTACTAAATAAAATCATATAGAATAAATTTAGAAGACAATAGAAGCTATACAAAATATGCCAGAGAGCATTCAGTTTAGTGATTTTTTTTATTCAGTTTGATATTTATGAAATCAGGATGATTTGAAACTGGTTTAGATTTTCTCTTGATCATTTAGAAATAGTTTTATTTTTATTAGTTGCTAATATGATGGTTCTTAATGGGAATTAATTTTTAGCTCCTAAAATATGTGTGACTCCTGTAGATTTTTTTTTGTTTGTATTTTTTTGTTGTTGTTTGGTTTGGTTTGGTTTTTTGAGGCAGGGTTTCACTGTGCAATTCAGGCTGGCCTTGAACTCACTATGTAGTCCAAGCCAGCCTCAAATTCCCAGTTTCACTCCCACTTTAACCTTTGTAGTGCTGGGATTACAGGCGTGCGCCACCATGCCCAGCTTGCTCCTGTAGATTTTTTAAATTGAAGTATCTAGTTTGCTTTCTTTTTATAACTATAGTCTGTTTTATGCAGTCTTTTGTTCATTTTCTGGAAATAATGCCTATTGTAAATGACAGAAGAATTTCCTCATGTTGTTTTGTCCTTATTCAGTGAAAGCCATGGATGCAAAAGTAAAATAAAAATTTTGAAACCTATAAACTAAGTATATCTCTTGTTCCCCACTCTATACAGACATGCTTGAAGCTGAATCATGCATTTGCTACAAGTGATTGAAGTGTGAAAAGTTTCTTCTTTGGGAATGCTGAGAGCTGCTTGGATAGAAAGGGCCATGAGTCATGAGGATCAAAACTTAAAATTACCATGAAAATATTTATTAATAGATTAAGACAGGACCCAAAGTGTGTTTTGTTAAGTAAGATTGAATGCCTTAGTCCCATGGTGATTAGAGCTTTAGATTAAAAAAAGATCTGAGTTGGGGCCGGGGATTTAGCTCAGTGGTTTCCTGCCTGCCTTGCAAGTGCAAGGTCCCAAGTTTGATCTCCCAGTACCAAAAAAAAAAAAAAAAAAAAAAAA
>NW_022900941.1:9153407-9155755 GCF_012274545.1 Fukomys damarensis | reverse complement strand
AACAAAAAAAAAAAAAAAAAAAAAAAATTCTGAGTATCACTTAGGATGTGGTTATAAGGAGACAAATCAATTTGATTCCTATTGACTATACTAATCTTTCAGAGCTCATAACATATGAGTTGCAGATGAGAACAGAGGAAGTGCAGGGAGATGAAATCAGTCAGTATGGAGATTTCTCAAAGAACTAAAATTAGAAATTCTATGTTACCCAGCTATTCCCCTCCTAGATATCTTCCCAAAAGAGCTAAAACACCATACTGCAGCGATACATATGTACTAGTATTTATAACAGTTCATAATAGTTGAATACTGTAAGCAACCTGTATACCTATAAAGACACAGAAAATGTGATATCTTTACATAAAATACTATTTGGCTATAAAGAAGGATAAGTTGAAGACATTTGTAGGAAAATGAATACACCTAGAAAATATAATGGTGAGTGAAATAAATCAGAAACACAAGCTTAAATACTGTATATGGTATCTCTCATTGGAGTAAGGGAAAAAAGGACAAAGATCAAAATAAAGAAGGGTAGGAGGAAACAGGCTGATGTGTTGTAAAGGGAAGGGATCCAGGAGACCAAGGACAAGGGGAGACAGGGGAAGTAAGATTTAAGATACGCCATAAACAGAAACCTAATAACCTCAATAAATGTGGACAAGTGTCATAAACATGAGCTAAGAATAATAATAAGAATGAAAAGGGATTTAGAAAATGAGGGAGGGAAGTGAGTAGGAAGGGAAAGGGGATTAAAATAAGAAGCTGTGTTTCATACAGGTACTTACTCCCCGGTATAAATGTAAACACCATGTACTGCAAATATGTACTAATAAAATAAAACTAGAAAAAGGAAGGTGAAATAAAAAGTGTGTTTTTAGAAGTCAGAATTTTTAATCACTATATCAGACTGGAATTTTACATTTTTCAATAGTATTGCTTGTAATTTTAAAGATTAAATGACTGTTAATGATATTTCTTGAAATTTTAATTTGTGATAAATATTTTTCTATAGCTATGAAATTGGGAAGTGCATAGGTCATAATAGATAATCTAATAACATTTTTCTCAGTTGAGGACATAGATTTTAATTAGTTTTCTATGAAGCACCAAGACCTTTTGATTATTGACATGCATGTATGTATATATAATATTTATATATTACTAAGACATTGAAAAGATCACTTCTATAATTATTTTCTTGGTTTGTTAATATCTTTATTCAATATTTTAAATACTCCAATTTTTTCTCCAGGTTGAAGATTGTAAAAATTTCTTTTAAGTGCAAACAGTTTTTTATTCAACTTAGAAAAGAATTGGTGAGTACTCATCTAATGATTATTCATATAATTGAAATCTTTTAAGAGCTGCCCAATCATTCATAAGAGAATTTTTCTAGCACTACAGATGAAAGTATAATTAATACCATTGGTAACTGGCTAGTGAAGTCATTAATGACCAGGTGCATTTGTTTCTCTAGTGAATCTGTGATTATGATTTAAAATTCCTGGTCATTTTTTCTGCTATCTTGAACTTGAAAACTGATTTCTCACATGTGATGCTCATTGTCAAATCCAGGAGCCAAAAATAAGAGCAATAACTAAACATTTTATATATTCTTTTTTTCCTAGTAAATCTTTGCAAATTAAAACTGACTTCAAGATGGTTATGTGTGTGAAATGCACCTAAAACCTTAAAAATTGTTTTGAATCAGGTACATTTTATTGGTAGAGATTGATCTATGATGGGATTGTTTTATCATTTATATTCACAAGGTATATGGGCATTTAAAATAGCATTTTGTTGAAATAAAATACAGTACAACAAAGTACATAGATCTTACGTGTACAGTTTGACAAAGTGAACATACTCAATATCAGCACCTTCCAGATTAATATTTAAGACTTGACCAGCACTCCACAAGGCAATAACATTGGTAGTGAAACTGATACTCACTTTCAGTCATTAATCCTACCAAAAGATAAATAAACTTATTTTCATTTGCACTACTGTGGATTAGTTTGCATATTTTTGAACTCTAAAAAATGAAATTGAGTATACTTTGTTTTGTATTTGCTTTCTTTAATTAACATTGTTTGTGAGATTGATTCATGTTGTTAGCATTAGTTTGTGGCATTAATGTGCAATATTCCATTGAACAAATACACCATAATCATTCTGTTATAGATGATTTTGCCATTTCCAGGTTGAGAATATTATGACTACTGTACATGTTCCAATAAAAATTTTAGAGTAATATAGTGCAGTAAATCTTATTTGTAAATTAAAGGGCAAAGTTTTTATTTTCAGTAAATGTAAACAGCACTATAGAAATCAAGTTTTCTAAT
>NW_022900941.1:9083407-9150907 GCF_012274545.1 Fukomys damarensis | reverse complement strand
GAGCATGTAAAAACTTGTGGAAAGCATGTGTAGAACATCACACATTCTTCCGTTTGGACAGACCACTTCCACCTCAAAAGAATTTTTTTGCACATTATTTTACATTAGGTTCAAAATTTCGGTACTGGTAAGTATTATATTTGTATTAAGGTTTTATTGTTGGATTTCTTTCTCCCTTTAAAATAAATATCAAAGACTCATTGTTACTCACTTGTACCTACAGAGTCAAAATCTCCATAGCTTGTAACCTCTATGTCTTATTAATAAGAAATTCTATAGATTCTTGTGACATATGTCAGGTGTAAGAAGCATATTTCATTGACTATATTGCAGGCCGTCCTATTCTAAAGTAAATCAGCCCCATTTATTTACAATCTGGACAGATGTTACAATTTCCATTGTTTCTTTATTAACTAATTATATGAAAACTGTCCTGTGTTCAAGATATATTTATTTTATTTTTTTGTAAAAACCAAGATTTCTTCTGCACGAATATAGTTACTTTGTATTATTTTTTGAGTCGCCAAATCCTTTATTGTAAAGAATTCAAGACAACCAGTAAGTAAAATCAGATTTAGTTACTGAACAATAACCCCAGATTCCTTTTCCTAAAATTGTCTTATTTGAAATAATTTTTATTTTGAAATGGATACAAAATGGGATACAGTTTGACATTTCAGTTATATGCAACATGTAATAATCACCTCGGGATAATTTAGTTATCCATCACTTCAGACATTTATTATTTCTTTGTGTTGACAATAGTCAAAATCCTCTCTTCCAGTTATTTTGAAATTTACAATTAAATGTTGTCAATCATAGTTATTCTACTCTGCTGTATAGAATATTAGACAGTCTTCCTTCTATTCAGTTATACCCTTCATTTTATTTTTTTAATAGCTTTTATTTCTTACTGAAGTTAACAGTCTTCGGGGAGTAACTAAATTTAAGGATGCTCTGATTACTCTTACCTATAGAATTCTAAATAGGCTCATAAAAGCTAATTTTAAAGTGAAATCTGTTGCCGGGTGTGGTGGTGCACACCTGTAATCCCAGCACTTGGGAGGCTGAGGCAGGAGGATCACTGTGAGTTCAAGACCAGCCTGGGCTACATAGTGAGTTCCAGGTCAGTATCAACTACATAGTGAGACCATGTCTCAAAAAAACAAAAACAAATAAAGTGAAACCTGTTAAAGACTCATTAGAAAAGTTGATATCGGGCTGGGGATTTAGCTCAGTGATTCAGGCACCTGCCTTGTAAGCGCAAGGACCCAAGTTCAATCCCCAGTACCAAAAGAAAAAAAGAAAAGGAAGGGAGGGAGGGAGGGAGGGAAAGAGAGAGAGAGAGAGAGAAAAGGTGGTATCGTGTAGTAAGGAAAGTATTTTTTTTTTTATTTCATTTGCAATATAAGGATTTTCTCCATCTTTTAAAAGTAAAACCCTTGGGCTGAGGATATAGCTCAGTGGCACTGCCTCTACCTTGCAAATGCAAGGTCCCGAGTTTGATCCCCAGTACCAAAACAAAAAGTAAAATCTTTGACTACTCTCTATTAGGTTAATTCATGTTATATATTCATGAGAAAAGGAATTAAATATATCTCAAGAAGGATTTATATCATAAACTTCAAACATTTATAAACGCTCAATTTGTAATCTCAATAAAAAGAATGGCTTGGAGGTTAGTACAGGATATATCACTAAAAATGTTTGCCCTTTACCCCAAGAAAAGTAGTAAAGGGAGCATAAAAGTTCAGTAGTGATAATTAAATAAAATTAGGAAAAATAACAATAAAGCACAGTAGATTAAGTGACGCGATATCAAGTTTTAACTTTCTTGCTTTCTTAGAAGAAGTATTGAGAAAAGTAATATAATGTTACTTGGAAATTTAAAGGTAAATAGACTAAGGAAAGGAATCAGATCAGTGATAAAAGTTAAAGAAAGCCTTACCTAACCGTGGTAAGTTTCAGCAAGAACAGCGGAAGTCTCTAAAACTAGTGAAATGAGAGACCAACACAAACCTTAAGGGAATTCCTTCAGTGAATTCAATTCCTAAGTGACCACTGTGGTAATTACACATGAGCTTCTCTTACCTTCTGATAACATGCCTTCTTTTTTTCTGTCCTTGCAGTTGTATGAAAAGTTGCAGTCTTTCAATTCCTAAGTGACCACTGTGGTAATTACACATGAGCTTCTCTTACCTTCTGATAACATGCTTTCTTTTTTTCTGTCCTTGCAGTTACTGTTACTCAGCATAATTATTTCAAGATTTATCTATGTTGCTGTGTGTATTGATAGTTCATTCTTTTGTTGCAGAATAGTATTCCACATACTGTGTGTGTGTGTGTGTGTGTGACTGAATTGTTGATAAATATCAAATGGGGTTTTTTAAGGGATCTATTACAAATAACACTATTATGAATATGCATATGGAAGTCTTTGTGTTAACATTTGCTTTAAGTTTCTTGAATAAACATGAATTGGAATGGTTAGGTCATATGGTAGATACATGTTTAACTTTGTAAGAAACTGCCAAACATTTTTTCAAAGCTATTGTACCATTTATATACTCTCGTGCAGTCCAGCAGAGATCCAGCTCAGTGCTGAAGATGTAGCTCATCAATAGAGCACTTTCCTGGCACACTGAAGGCTTTCAGCCCTGCCATCTTCACATCTTCATCAGCATTGCTGTTATCTTTTCATAATGTACCAGTGTCTTTTGAAGAGCAGAGTTTTCGAACTTTGATCAAGGTCACTATACCAGTGTGTTCTTCTATGAAACTTTTGTTGTATCTAAGAAATCTTTGCTATTTCAAGGTCACAGAGATTTACTCCTGTTTTCTTCTAAGAGTTTTATAGTTTCAGATCTTACATTTAAGTCCATTATCCATTTGGGTATATTTCTTATATTTGGTGTGAATTATGAATTGAAGTTCACTTTTATGGCCAGTGGATATCTATCCATTATATCTTTGCACCTTCGTTAAATATCAGTTGTTCACATTTGTGTGTTCTTCTCTCTGAACTTCATGTCTTAAGTCCTGTAGTAGTAGTGCTCTAACTTTGCTCTTCCTTTTAAAAGTTGTTTTAAGTGTTCTGGGACTTCTGCATTTCTATATAAATTTTAGAATTAAATTCCTACAAAAATTCCTCTATGCCTGGAAGCAAGTATCATTTTGATTCCCAAACCAGGGAAAGATACAACTAAAAAGGAGAACTACAGACCAATCTCCTTAATGAATATAGACGCAAAAATCCTTAATAAGATACTAGCAAACAGAATACAGAGGATTATCAAGAAGATCATCCATCCTGACCAAGTTGGATTTGTTCCAGAGATGCAAGGGTGGTTCAATATACGAAAGTCAATAAATGTAATACATTATATTAACAAAGTCGAGGACAAAAACCATATGATCCTCTCAATAGATGCAGAAAAAGCATTTGATAAAATTCAACACCCATTCATGACAAAAACCCTGCAAAAAATCGGAATAGATGGTCTATACCTCAATTTAATAAAGGCTATCTATGAAAAACCATCAGCCAACATCATATTAAATGGCCAAAAACTGAAAACCTTCATGTTAAAATCAGGAACAAGACAAGGATGCCCATTATCACGACTCCTCTTCAATATAGTTCTGGAAACATTAGCCACAGCAATTAGACAAGAGAAAGAAATTAAAGCAATAAAGATAGGAAAGGAAGAAGTTAAAGTGTCATTATTTGCTGATGATGTGATACTCTACATTGAAGACCCAAAAAACTCCACCAAAAGACTTCTAGACTTAATTGACAGATTCAGTAGAGTATCGGGATACAAGGTGAATACCCAAAAATCAATAGCCTTCTTATACACAAATAACAGACTCATGGAGAGAGAAATAAGGGAAAAAATTCCTTTTACAATAGCATCCAAAAAAATGAAATATCTAGGAATCAGTCTAACAAAAGAAGCAAAAGATCTCTACACTGAAAACTATAGCACTCTGAAAAAAGAGATTGAAGAGGATATAAAAAAATGGAAAGATATCCCCTGCTCCTGGGTAGGAAGAATCAACATAGTGAAAATGGCCATACTACCGAAACTGCTATATACATTCAATGCAATGCCAATTGAAATTCCAACACTATATTTCACAGAACTAGAAAAAAGAATCCAAAAATTCATTTGGAACCACAAGAGACCTAGAATAGCAAAAGCCATTATAGGCAACAGTCACATGGCACCAGGTGTAACAATTCCCAATTTGAAACTATACTACAAAGCCACTGTGATAAAATCAGCATGGTACTGGCAAAGAAATAGGCCTGAGGATCAATGGAACAGACTGGAAGACACAAAAACAAATGCAGATGTACTCAGCTACCTCATCTTCGACAAAGGAGCTCACCATCCTCAGTGGAGGAAAGATAGCCTCTTTAATAAATGGTGTTGGAAAAACTGGATATCAACCTGTCACAGATTAAAATTAGACCCTTATCTTTCGCCATGCACTAAATTAAAATCCAAATGGATTAAAGATCTAAATATTAAAACAGAAACATTAAACTTGCTGGAAGGTAAGTTAGGCAGAACTCTGGAAGACATTGGTATAGGAAAAGACTTTATGAACGAATCCTCAGTAGCACGGGAACTAGCAGATAGAATCAACAACTGGGATCTTATCTTACTAAAAAGCTTCTGTACTTCAAAAGAAACCATCAGCAGAACTAAGAGACAATCTACAGTGTGGGAAAAAATTTTTACCAGCTGTTCCTCAGACAAAGGACTATTATCTAGAATATATAAAGAACTCAAAACAATCAGCCCCCCAAATA
This sequence comes from Fukomys damarensis, assembly GCF_012274545.1. NCBI lineage: Eukaryota > Metazoa > Chordata > Mammalia > Rodentia > Bathyergidae > Fukomys > Fukomys damarensis. Next base: position 9,146,085 of record NW_022900941.1, on the reverse strand, counting down.
AAGACCTGATTCAAAAATGGGCATCCGAAATGAACAGACATTTCTCAGACAAAGTAAAAGCAGTAAGTAAATATATGAGAAAATGTTCCACATCACTGATCATTCGAGAGATGCAGATGAAAACAACACTGAGATTCCACCTCACCCCACAAAGAATGGCTGCTATCAAGAAATCACACAATAACAAATGTTGGCGGGGTTGTGGGGAGAAAGGAACCTTTCTCCACTGTTGGTGGGAGTGCAGACTGGTGCAACCACTATGGAAATCAATGTGGAGATACCTCAAAGAGCTTGGACTGGAGGTTCCATTTGACCCAGCCATCCCTCTGCTGGGTATCTTTCCAAGAGAACTAAAAGAATCATATCACAGAGAAGTATGCGCACCCATGTTTATAGCGGCACAGTTTGTAATAGCTAAATCTTGGAAACAGTCCATTTGCCCATCCGTTGGAAACTGGATAAAGAAGATGTGGTTTTTCTATAAAATGGAATATTACTCAGCCATAAAGAACGAGAAAATAGATTCATTCATAGGAAAATGGATACATATTGAAGATATACTCCTAAGTGAAATAAATAAGTCACACATGTGTAAATACCAAATAGTTTCCCTGGTGTGAATAATCTGCAATAATACATAAGATCCTAATAAGATTACTAACATTTAGAAATGGAAAGAAAGGAGCTAAAGGTGTAGGGAAGATGGGATGGGTATAGGAAGGGTAATAAGGGAAAGAAAAAAATGTGAGATAATGAAAAGATGAAAATAAAGTGTTTGTAGATGGGGAGGGGAGGAGGGGTGAAGGGAGGGCAGGGGTAAGGGGAAAAAATGTGAATCAAGACTTGTCATGTAGAGGTACAAGATCCCAACAATGAATGTAACTGTACTGTATCCCTAAAATGTACCAATAAACTCAATTAAAGCTGGAAAAAAAAGTCCTCTATGGTTGTAATTGCAATTATTCTGAATCTATACAAAAATATTTGAGGATTGATACCTTAAAAATATTGACCTTCTAATTATGAGGCTCCTATGCATTTTCCTTTAAGTCTTTTTTTATTTCCGTAGTGTTTGCGTTTTTTGGTTTATAGGCCTTTCATTTCTTTGTCATATTTAGCTGTTTCATTTTTCTATAAATGGTATTTTTAAATTTTTAACTTTGCTCATTGTCTTTAGATGGAATTGCTATTGATTTTTTTTTTTTTTTTTTTTTTTTTTTTTTTTTTTTGGTGCCGGGGTTTGAACTCGGGTGCTTGTGCTTGCAAGGCAGGCCACCGAACCGCTGAGCTGAATCCCCGGCCCACTATTGATTTTTAAATATTGGTCTTGTTTCCTGAAACTTGCTAAACTCACTTATTTTAGGAGTTTTTTAATTGCTTACAACAGATTTTTTACCTGGAGTAGTGATGGTGAACCTTTTGGACTTTTCAGTGATACAAACAGCCCACCGCAGCATGCATCGCATAGGTTCCTTACCACCGACCTAGAGAATACAGTCATAGTTCATTTCTAATCTGATGCTTTTTATTTATTTTTATTTTTGTATTGATTTAGCTAAACCCCATTTCAGAGCTGAGTAGTGTTGCATACAAGTCATGAGAGCAGAAATTCTTGCTCCTTATAGTATAGAAAGCATAGTCTTTCACTCTTAAGTATGATGTTGCTTATAGGCTTTCTACAGATGCTCTGTGTAATGCATATTGAGGAAGTTTCCTCAGTTTCTTACTTGCTGCAAGTGTTCATTAGGATTGCAAATTGATTTTTTTTAAGCTCTTTCCCTGCAAATGTTGAGATGATTATATGGTTTTCTTTATAGTTTGTTAATAAGATGAATTTCAGTGTGAACATTGACAGTGAAACCAACCTTCTGTTCTTAAGGTCAATCTCACTTGTTCTGAAATCCTTTTAAATACTCTCTGATTCAACCTGCTAAAGTTTTGTTTAGAATTTTGCAGGTATTGGTCTGTAGTTACCTTTCTTTTAATGACATTGTCTGGTTTTGGTGTTAGAGTAATATTGGCCTTATTGAAAGAATTGGGAAATTTGCTTTATGGAAGAGTTTGCATAGTAATGGTGTTATTTCCTTTTCAATGTTTGGTAGAATTTACCAATTCTTTTGGGGCAGTTTTAGATGTAGAAATATGTTCAGATTTTTTAATTGATAAGGCAATTTGGATTTTCTCTTTCTGTCTGACCAAGAAGAAAGCTAATTTGTGTCTTTTAACAGATTTTTGTTCCATTTCAACTAAGTTGTTGATTTTAATGACATTAAGTTTATAATATTATATTTCTTATTATCATTTTAATATCTTCAGTAAGAAATGTTACCCTTCTCATTTCTCTTCTTTTCTTTTTGTTTTGTTTTGCTTTTTGTTGCCAGGGATTGAACTTGGGAACTTGCACTTACAAGGCAGGCAGTGGAACCACTGAGCTAAATCCCCAGCCCTGCCTTTCTCATTTTTGTTAACATGTTATCTTTTCTCTTTTTTTTTTTTCCCGTGATCACTCTTGCTAAGTTTATCAGATTGGATTAAATATTTTAAACAATATATATGTCACATGTAACTTTTATTCTGGCTTACATAGCTTTTGGGTCACCCTTTTCTGCCAAAGCCTGAAAGAAAAAAAAAAAATTTCCAAAAAAATGTTAAACTCAACAAGGCTACCATTCAAGTCTCAATCAACATTAGAGGTGTTACTGTGCAAAACCTCAGGTAATATAAGGCCTCTGTACCCTTGAAAAATATCTACTTAATAGTAAAATTAAACCAACAAATAAAAATGACTCAAGGAGAGTCCTGGTAAAACACACTGATAATAAAGATTCACTCAATTAAACATAGAATTAATCTTTGGCACCTGTAAGTATGATGACTAGGGAATAGAATTACAATGGCATAAACCTTAAGAAAAGGTAAAATAAGTAATGTAACTTTTTAAAGGGGGAATAAACGGGAGAAATATTTGAATCCCTATTAACAAAATGTGATATATGTATTTGCAACTTAAGTGAAAACCTCTTAAGGTTTTCCTAATCTTTTTGCTTTCTCTTGCTCCTTTTTTTTTTTTAAACAGCATTCTTTTTCTGTCCCTGTGTCTGTTTTTCTCAGTTCAGAGGAAATCAGTTTACTTTTTTTATCATTTAAAGTGTCATCTGGGTGTACATGGTGATTGTGTGCCTGTGGTGTTAACTATTCAGTAGGCTGTGGCAGGAGGCTCCCTTGATCTTGGGTGTTTGAGACCAGCCTGGGCAAAATGTTGAGATTCCCCACTCAAAAATAAATAAATAAATAAAAGTGGCATATATCATAATTGTATTGTGATAGATTATGCCTGTATTTCTAGCTTTTTCAATGTGTATATATAAGGAATTTCAAAATGATATTTACCTGTTTATACTGATGATAATTTCTTAGGGATAATAATTTCTTAGGGGCTTAATAATAATAGTTTTTGTTCTTCCTGCATTGCTTGACTGGCTTTGTGAGGGGTAATAAACAATTGGTACTTTCCCATTGCTCTGAAGACAAGTATCTGGATGTGAGGGCAATCTGGCTGTGGCATCTGTCAACCCATTATCACCGGGGTTGATTTTGGCTGATCTGGCTGGCTAGGCAGGTGCCCCCTTCCTCCCTCACTACTCTGAAGCTGCATTCTTGGTCGATAGAGGAGGACAGTTTCCTTGGCTAAGGGTATACAAGTAGCTGAGCTCCCCTGCTAGAACCTCCAAATGAGCTGTCACTGTCAAAAGACAAGTACTGTCAGAATTTGGTGTGCTGAGACAGGTATGGTTTTGTATTTTATTCTGTTGATATTAAACCCTGAAGACTAGGTTATGAGCAATATTCAATCAATGTAAACCTTTTGCTTTTAATTGCTCCTTTTTGTGAAATTCACTTTGATACCCCAACCTTTTGAGTAACAGTGTTTTATTTAAATTCACTCCACTAGAAAATTATGAGTCAATTAGAGAAGCAACAAACTCTTGATATTTCAAACAAATTTAGTTGAGGGAAATTGTTACACCATTGTTAGAAAGGCTGTATTCAGTCCCCATAATTTTTTTTTTTGGTACTGGGGATCAAACTCAGGACCTTGCACTTGGCAGCCAGGCGACACTAAGCTAAATTCGCACCCACCCCCAACATTTTTGCCCCTAATTGCCTTTTATTTAACCAGTCGTCATACCTGATCATTAGTAGAAAGAGAACATTCCAAATAAAGTACACTTCTTCAAGATCTCCCATGTTTCAGCCCCTTCACTAAGAATAGTAGAGACACTATGTAAATACAAGACTTGTTTGGGAAGAAATGACATTTATTTTTGACTTTAGAAAAGCATATTGCTGTAGGATATAACACAGAAGAAATTCCTCATGGAGAATTACTTTTCTTGTACTTATTTTCAGTATAAAAGTATCAGAAAATGAAATGTCTGTGGAAGAATTATAATTAAGCTTCATCCATCTAGGTAGAACTGGAATATACTCCATTCTTTCCTTTTTATTCTGCTTCCCTTTTTTCCCCTCCTGCAGATAGGGTTGCAATCTATGGTCCAAGCTGGCCTTGAACGTATAATCCTGCCTCAGCCTCCTGGGAGATAGGGTTATGGGCATGTGCCCCCATGCCCACCTTGCCTCACTCCCTTCCTTTTGTTTTTTTAGAAATGTCTTATCTCTTACAAAGTTGTAACATAATCATGTTGTGTGTTCTCACGTTATTCTTTTTTAAATATTATACATATTTGTGTATTTCAGTGGGAGAACTGAAGTCCAGTCAGTTCAGTATGGCAAAGAAAAGGCAAATAAAGACAGAGTATTTGCAAGGTAAGCCAATTCCGTTTCAGGATCTGCATTTTAGAAAGGGATTAAAATTATTAAAAAATTTCTGTAAATTATTGTAGAACTGTCACATAATCCTTTTCTTTGATTACACAATAAATGGTATTGAGGGAATGATAAATAAGTTTGCCTGATTTATTTTTTAAAATACATAAACATTACAAATATACCAAGTATTTTAGTTTTGATAGGCTAAATAAGGTGTCATATTATTAATATAACATTTTATTAGAAGATTTATGACCTTTTAAAACATTTTTAAGAAATATAATCATGTATTTCACATGCTATCCAACCTGTTTACATATTTACTTATATTGTTGTGAGACCAGATAAGTTGCTTTTGATTTGTTTGCAGTTTATTATCTTCATTTTTTTTTAGGGTCTGTTAGAGCCATTGTGCTTTTTAATAAGTGAATTGACACATTTTCAAAAAGTTTAGCTAGTTTTAAGAGCAAGGATAGAGAATAGATTATTAAATGAAGACTGGATACCCAGACTAATGAGAAGTTCATTGTGATAATCTAAGTAAAAATCACAAAGACATGAACTACAACACTGACAATGGGAAGGATCTAATAAAAATTGACAGCCAGTTAGAGTTGTATTAGATACAAGCATTTCCTTAAAGAGTTATATGCTTTGTGTCTGCTACTATTAGAGGCTTCAAATTTTAATAATAGAACTAAAGATTTTTTGCTCTTAGTTTTATTTTGTTTAATTTTGCTGTTAGGGGCTGGGGATGTAGCTCAGTGGTAGAGCACTCCCCTAGCATGTGCAGAGCCCTGGGTTCAGACCCCAATAGTACAAAAAAAAAAAAAAAAAAAAAAAAAAAAAAAAGAAAGAGGTAGGGGATCCTAAACTTCGATGTTAGAATTTATCCAGAAGTCCTTCTTATTTTGTATTGCTGGAGGAAAAGGAGTTTTGTGTTTTGTGTTTTTTAAAAATTCCCCCCCAAAATGAAAATGACTTAATCACTTATTTTTCTAGTAATAAGAGTAATGGGGACTGGGGATTTAGCTCAGTCCATTCTAATTTGTATGTGAATAAGCTACTCAATGGACCACTTTACAAAATGCCTTGATGTGAGAAGAATTCAGCAGGTTAGGGCTGTAGCATTTTGCCCTGATAAATTTAATTGAATTTGAATGATATAATTTATTTCAGCATTTCTTCAAAATGTTTTGAAATCAGTTTATTGTATCTTGTTTTTAGATTTATGAGGGGAGATTATCTGTACTAAATATAAATATTAGTGGCACACTACTGCTTTGATTATTAGGAAGGGAGAAAATCAACACAGAAATGCTTATCCTAGTACATAAGACTACTGAAATTACTCAAAATCTTCCCTTTTACGGTGTTAGATACCTTTTTTTTCCAATTAGATATTGCTAAAAACCTGTTGAAAGATAAAATGTATAGTAAAGGTTAACGTGAAGTTGTTTTCTTTCACTTTCTCTTGAGAAGTAATTTACTTCCTCTTTATTCTAATTTTAAAAATATTACACTCTGTATCTTTCTTTATTATGTTTTGTTTTGTTTTGTTTTTCCCTTCTCAGAACAGAACTGTACTGGGAATTGAACCCAGGGCCTTTGCATTGAGCTATATACCTAGCTGCCCTGCCTACTTTTTTGAGAGGATCTTTTGATGCCTGCCTGACTTCTCCTAGTTCTTAGTGCATATTTGCAACACATATCTCAAGACTTTTAAATTCATAGTGTTTTTCTGTTTCTTAGCGCTATAATTGCACTATAGCAATATATTACAAATTTTTCATTTCTTCCTAACAATAAGCTTAATTTTCTTCTTACTTGATATTTATTGAAAACAGTAATGTGACTAGTTGTACTGTAATATGTCTGTGAGTACCAAATCATAGTTGTACTTACATGTTAAGGTTAATATCACGCATAAAATTTTTTATAAGTCTTGTTTTAATACTTTTGGTCAGTCAAATTTTAGAAGTTATAACTGTTTTTAATTGTTCATTTTGTTTATTAATGTGAAGTTGATCAGTTTATTTAATAAAATAAATTTGCTTTGTTGATACATAATAAATCTAGAATTTCAATATGATAAGAATGTCTTTATTCCTTCAAATTTTCTGAAATTATATGAATTGCCCTTAAATTAGTCATCAATTGAGAAGGGGTTTTGATGGTTTTAATGATCTCTGTCTGGAAGTTTAAGCCTTTCTGGGATTGCTTTTCTAAGAAATTAGCATCTTGTTGTGATGCTAATTCTATCTATCAAAACTCTGATAGTTTTAGCTATTTTAAAGTCATTTTGGTAAAGTATTACAGAATTCTAGAATGCTTGTCTCAAGTTAGAATTTTAGTTGATAGTATAATTAGATAGAAAAGATTTCTCCTTAAATTTATATGGTAAGATTTTTATAATAATAATAAAGTTGTTATTTTTCATTTTTATGTATGAACTCTGAATTGCTTTCCCACCTTTTCAATTTTCATACAGTAATATTTAAGAAAAAAGCAGAACAGTGTTCTCATACAATAAAAAAATAAGGTGCCATGGTCAGAAAATAAATTTACCACATTATAAACACTCTTCAGTGTGGTATTTTTTTCTCTGAAATTTCCACACTCAACAGGAAGCATAGACAGCAGGTTTGAGTGGGTGGGTCTCTGAGGTTAAAACTGTTAATAAAGTAAAATACTTGAAATTTAGCTTCACATTCAAAGAATTTCCAACTTTGTTTAGTCCATTAACAAGAAGAAAGTGTTCTGACCAGTTAGTGCTAGCTTAAGTGTACTGGATTTTTTTTTTCTCTTCCTTCTAAGGATAGTTTCTTCTCTTAGAAAATGAAAATAGCTGATCTCCTAACTATAGTTAGTGAACTCTCTTACAGTTTATATTTAATAGTCAAATATATGAGGAAAGAGCAGCTTAGAAACCTTAAGGATTAGCACTATTAGAAGAACCATAAATGAATGGTAAGTTTAAGATTTTATTTTAATAATTGAATATAGAAGATTTTCATTATATTGTTTCTAATGTCAGTATTTGCACTGCAGTGTGAGGGGATTGTACTAAATGGTATCCTAAATTGTTTTTAAGTCAAAACATCCTGTAATTTAAACTCAGTGGGCGATGTTCATGCTAAAATTGCTTTGAATTTACATACTTCTGAAAAATGAAATCTGAGTTGATGTCTTTTATTTTTCCTTAGTCAATAACCTTACATCACTTAGAAGTTGCCTTGTGCAGTGGCATGCATCTGTATGTAATCTCAGCTACTTAGGAGGCTAAAACAGGAGGATTATAAGTTCAAGGCCAGTGTAGGCAAAAAAAAAAAAAAAAAATAGAAAAACTAAATTAAAACAAGTTATAAACATGTTTCAGAACTGTAGTAAGTAAAATAGAAGTAGCCATCAGTTTTTAAATTAAGGAGATATTGTTAGGTAAAATTAGAAAGTTAAGGGCTGTGAAACACTGAAATGATAGGACATCATTTCTGTGGTTTGTATTCATAAATAACTTGTTATTCATAAAACATTGCATTCAAAATTTAGAAACTCATAAGTCATGAAATTCAGAAGGTAAAGAGGGGCCATAGAATCATATTTTATTAGTAAAATTAGAATAATTTAAACAATTTTCTATGAAAGGTTAGAATTAGGATTCAGTTGGGTCCCCACTCATTGTTACTTTAATGCTCCTTAATGTAGGTAATGTTTATAATAAACAGTACATAATGTTCATAATACTTTCTAGGGTATTACTTGGTCAGTACTATGTTTTTTAGGTCAGCCTATTTCTTTTTATGTTTAATGTATTAGAAAGGAAATTTTATGTTTTAAGTGCAATTGCAAACTTTATAACATTAGAATTTTAGTTTCTAATGATCTCATTATTTATAAATGTAATTGGATGGCTGAATACTGCATTTGTTCTTTGCTTCAAAAAAACTTGTTTATTTAAAAACACATGAATAGTATATATTGAGTGGGGAAAAATGGTAACCAACTTTAATAAATGCTGGTGGGCTAAAAAGTAAGTATAGTACTAAGCAATTTTTATTATTTTTAGAAAAATAATAAAATCAAAACTACCATAACAAAGACAGGACTCCTATAAACTATATCCAAAATAGTCCTGATTTTGATATTTTACCTAAATTTTTATGATCTAATTTTTGTAGTGGGATAACAGAATCTGTAATTTTAAAATTATAATGGAAAATAGCAATTTGATGTGCTTTAGTAAATTTATTACAGAAATAATATCTGTAAGATGATTTATTATATATTATATAAGTAGTTTAATTTTGTTAGTTAAATTGACTCTGCATATCAAAAGCTAGTTATTTGAATAAATGCCATATTTCAATGAATTTTAAGTCAGTATCTGGATTTACATATTAAAAAAAGACTTCAGAAGGGAAGAAAGGAGCTAAAGGTGTAGGGAAGGTGGGATGGATAGGGGAAGGGTAATAAGGGAAAAGAAAAAAATGTGAGATAATGAAAAGATGGAAATAAAGTGTTTGTAGATGGGGAGGGGAGGAAGGGGTGAATTTAGGGCAGGGGTAAGGGGCAAAAATGAGAATCAAGACTTGTCATATAGAGGTACAAGATCCCAACAATGAATGTAACTGTACTGTATCCCTAAAATGTACCAATAAACTCAATTAAAGCTGAAAAAAAAAAAAAGACTTCAGGGGCTGGGGATTTAGCTCAGTGGTTCTGCTGCTTGCCTCACAAACACAGGACCTGAGTTCGATCCCCAGTACCAAAAAAAGATTTCAGTTCTTAACAGTCCTACAATTCTAAAGGCTTATGATCTGTCTGTAGACTGATCTGTCTAGATTAAGATCAAGATCTTTTTAAAAAATCGGTTCTCATATTTATCATGATGACAAAAGAGAATATTTATGGGAAATAAAACATTCTTTTTCTCCCCACCACAAGACAGAACAGTTAACCTTCCAAAATGTTTTTGTCAAACAAAAAGAAAACTATTCTACTGACCTTTTATAAAGAAGAAAAACATTATAAATAAAATTATAAATAATATATAATAAGCACAATTGTCATTTTTGTCCTATCCTCATTGAGGAAAAGGTTCAGGATTTAAAGACATTCAGAAGATACTATGGTGGCTGGGCATGGTGGTGCACGCCTGTAATCCCAGCACTTGGGAGGCTGAGGCAGGAGGATCGCTGTGAGTTCTAGACCAGCCTGGACTACATAGTGAGTTCCAGGTCAGTCTCCACTATACAGTGAGACCCTGTCTCAAGAAACCAAAAAAAAAAAGAAAAAACCCAAAAAAAACAGAAGATACTATGGTAAGAATTTTTCAGTGCATCCCAAGATAAATAGAGTTCCAGATAGTACTCTAGAATAGGAATGGGGGCAATATCTATAATACTGATAAGATTTGAGAAAACATTTGGTAACAAACCAACAAACCATTCCTTTGTTTTTTCTGTTTCCTTTTCTTATTCTCCTAGTTTCCACTTCCTATTCTCTATCCTGTTCTTTATAGCTTGTTTAACCTTACTTCATGTAAAGCAAATGTCCCTTTTTAGGATATTTGGTAAATAACATCTAGATGAATTCATTTCTGGAATATTAATTATAACAATGTAATTGACTGTCTAGAAAATGACCAGTTAAAACAAATATTTGGATTTGTAGTTTGGGGTATAAAAATCATAGCATTAAATATTATTTAAATATTTCTGCAGATCCCCAAGTAAGCCAATGGCACGGAAATTAATGGATTGGGAAGTAGTAAGCAGAAATTCAGTATCTGATGACAGGTTAGAAACACAAAGCCTTCCATCACGGTCTCCACCTGGAACTCCTAATCAGTAAGTAAAACCTACGGTATCAGGTCTTCATTTTGCTAATTTCTAAATAATTGGCTGTATATTTCCATAGTATGAACATAAATATGTGTAAAGCTTTAACTCTTGTGATGAAATATGAATTTTGTTGCTCCAGAGCATTACTTCATCTTCTCTTGTTGCTCATTGGAAAAATAGCATGGAATAGTCCTGGGGAATGAGAGAGTAGAGCAGTGAACACGGACCCTCATTTTCTTCAACAGTTGCCTTTCACAAAAAAGATTTCCAGCAAATAAATAAAGATATTAGTGAACTTTAAATCTCATGTCATTGTTATTTCCATAATCTTTTTCCATGTGGTTTTGCAACAGAATTTTTATGCTTGATCTTAGCCAAAAGACCAAGAAGCAATCCCCAAAAGAATTTTTAAAGGAGCATAAATTGTTTGAAAATGCTTTGCAAATGGTTGTGATTCTCTTACTTAAAAACTCCTTCCCAGTCATGGCTATACCACTTCTGTGGTGTAGAAAAAGGGATTTGCAATTCTAGTTCCCTAAATTTAGCTATAGCTATGCTAAAAAGAAGTGTGTGATTCAGCATTAGCCAAGCATTTCTCATGAAAACTGTATGTTTTTAGTGTAGATAATAAGTCAATAAATTTATCCTAGTCAAAGATGTTGAGTATCTTAATTTTGGAATAATAACAAGTTTACTGTATATAATATTAATTTATTTGTTAGAACAGATTCATTTATAAAATACTTGACTTTGGGTGAGAATATAGTATTTGAAGATATCTTCTTTTAGAAATATTTTATACACATTAATATTCAGTAAATTTGCACTAAACTTTAGACTCTAAGTCACTCATGGATGTTAGCTGAAGAATAAACTTATGTTAGACATAAAGTATGTGTATAAACAGTTTGGTTCACAGAAGTTTATTACTTAAGTGTCTTCCCTACTGCTGGAAAAATTGGACTCAGTAGTTTCTATCTTGCCAGTTGCAGATTGTTAAATAATTTTCTTAATAAAACACTGTGTATGTACTATACAAAGGCTTATCAGCTTGTTTGAAAAAAATTTCAGAAATGTCTTTTTCTGCTTCCTTTTGTAGCCATTGTTTCTCCATTTTTTGCTAGCACCATTAAACATTTATAGTGATGTATTTATTAGTCAGCATTTCCATTGCTAGGACAAAATAACTGACATACAAAATTTAAAGCAGAAGGGCTGGGGATTTAGCTCAGCGGTTTGGTGGCCTGCCTTGCAAAATTTAAAGCAGAAAGATTTTTTTTTGGCTCATGGTTTCAGAGGATTCAATACATGGCTGGCTGGCTCTAAGGCAGAAGCATCTTGACAGAAGAGCATGGCAGAAGAAAGCTGTCTACCTCATGGTAGCTGGAAACAGAGGAAGGATGGAACCAGAAAGAGAAAGGATCCAGAGATAGTAACACAACCTTCCAGGTCACACCCCAAGTGACCCACCCCCTCCAACCAAGCCTCACCTTTTAATAGCACATTAAGCTATGAATGCATTACTGAATCAATCCACTGATAAGTCTACTGCCCCCTGATTCAGTCACCTTCCAAAAACCCCATATCTGAACACATGAGATGTTTGAAGAACATTTTATAGAACAAGAAAATTAAGAAGATGCAAGAAATTTAAGCCAAATGACTGAAGTAATTAATTAGCAGTAACTCTGATTATTTGTTGTGGTTAATAAATTTTGGGGGGATACTGTGGGGATCGAACTCTTGTCCTTGCACTTGCGAGGCAGGCTAAATCCCCAGCCCCAATAAAATAATTTTAGATATGACCTGAAAAAAGTTTTTTTTGTTTTGTTTTATTTTAATTCCTAAGAGATAGTAAAGTGTGGGAGGGTATGAGAGTGGACCTCCGAGTCACTGTACATTTGGACCCTGTTTGATTAATTTCCATCTTTTTCCGCTTCTAAAATTTTTATTTATAATAATGATGTGTTTCTTACATTATTATTTTGAAGACTAAGTGAGGTGATCCATATAAAATGCTTAGAATAATGTGTGGTGCGTAGTAAGTACTCAAGTAGTTCTTCTAATTAGTGATTTGAATAACAGTAATTATACATAAATGTCATTTTAAAAGCTAGAAATACCTGGTATTTAGTAACTACTCTTAGGAGTTAAAATTCCAATAAATAAAAATCATTAAGAATTAAAGAGGAGCCAGGCAAGATGATGCATAATTGTAATCACATACTCTGAGGGGCTGAGGCAAGAAGATCACAAGTTTGATCCCAGTCTGAGCAATTTAGCAACTGAATTAATTGAAACATTTATTTACTTTTTCTTCCTTTTCATTTAGCCGAAATTCTACATTCACACAAGAGGGAACCCGGTTACGACCATTTTCCGTTGGTCATTTAGTAGACCATGTGGTCCGCACTTCCCCAAGTGAAATTTTTGTGAATCAGAGATCTCCATCATCAACACAAGCTAATAGCATTGTTCTGGAATCGTCACCGTAAGACCTTTTTTCATTTTGCTTCCTAATTGTATGTTTTCATATGCCCCAAATTGTTTCATTGGAAATAATCTGGGGAATTAGAATATTTGATACATGATTTTATGTGCTGTTTTTTAATATATATTTGTAAATGAGTTTATTTGTCCTTCAGAATAGTTTTTGCCTTTTTCCTCTCTCCCCAAGTCACAGGCTATTCTTTTACCTTTCAGGGCATCCATTCAAATATTTGTGTTTATGCTGTAGTGTTGTGGTCAGGGAGTACGGTAGTGAAAAGTAGACCTTTCCTAATTATTTTTCCAGTTGTGGAAATGAAACTCATGGCCTTTTGCATGCTATGCTAAACAAGTACTCCAGTACTGAGTTACATCCCCAGCTCCTCTTAAAATTTTTTCAGAAAAGGAGTCATAAAGATAAAGGGACAGTGTTGAGAAAATTAAGTAACAAGGGGAAACTAAGATCATAGTCAAGCATGATGGTGTATGCCTATAATCCTAGCACTCTGAGGGACTGAGGACTCAAGTTCAAGGCTAGACTTTGCAATTTAAATAGTGAGTGGCTGTGTCCAATAAAAAACAGGTAGATTAATGTGAAGACTCTGAATTCAATCCCCAGTATCATGGTGAAGGGGGTTTCACACTGAATAAGTCATAGAAAGCATACACGTTTCATTGCTAAAGTTTATTTCTACCTCTTGTTGTAACCAAGTGATACATAAATTTGTCTTCTTAATTCAGTACTAATGTACCATTGGTTTAATGCCCAATCTGCATATATTCACACTAATATGCAATTTCCATTTTTTTTTTTTTTTTTGGTGCCAGGGATTGAACTCAGGTCCTTGCACTTGCAAGGCAGGCCACCGAACTGCTGAGCTAATGTCTTGATTTATTGGATTATACAGTACAGCTAATATGCAAGTGGGAGATTTGGAGGGGAAATATAATACCTATAAGATTCATAGATAGATCAGAAAATTCATTAATTGATGAGAAGGAAAAAGAGTAAATGTCATCAGGCTTAAAAAAAAGATGAGTGTTAGAATGATAGGTAAAGAGAGATGGGTTGTTTGGTTGCAACACAGTTACAACAGGAAAAACTCAGCCTGAAATTTGAGTTAATAATAGCAGTATGTTATGCATCAATAGCAGCAACAGCTTTTCCAGGTTCTGCAGTCATCTGAACAAAATTATAGACATTCAGCACACTTCATTAAAAAAATAAAAAAGAGAAGAATAATACCCAGAAAACAGCAAAGTTCTGTTGCTGTTGTGGTACCTGGCACCATTTTTTTTTATTAGCATCTTAATAGTTGATTTTTTTGTTTTTTTGAGATGGGGTCTCACTATGTAGTTGAGACTGAACTGGAACCCACTATGTAGCCCACGTTGGTTTTGAACTCACAGCGATCTTCCCGCCTCAGCCTCCCGAGTGCTGGGATTACAGGCGTGCGCCACCATGCCTGGCTGGAAATCTAATGTTTTATTTAAAGTTATAATTATAAATTTTTGATCAGTTTCTAGTAATCATGTATTTTCTAATTTTGAAACTTTAAAAAAATACAAAGTAATTCTTGAGGCCTAATCAAATTATCTTAATCTGTGTGTGTGTGTGTGTGTGTGTGTGTGTGTGTGTGTGTGTGTGTCTGGGATTTAAATCCAGGGGGTGCTGATCTACATCCTTGTTTTATCTTGAGACAGGGTTTCTCTAAGTTTTTCATTGCTGGCCTCAAACTTGGAATACTTCTGCCTCAGCCTCCCTAATAGCTGGGATTATGGGCATCACCATCATGCCTGGCCCACAAAGTTTTTTATGTGGGTAAATTTTGTATAGTATATGTTTTGAGCCCTGATTACTTCCCCCCACCCTATCTTTTAGAACATTTTTGGCATATTACTAATTTTAAGTATATTTAAACTATTGAGTTAGAAATACTTCAGTTAAATTGTGGATGTATCAAAGCCCCAGTCTCTACTGGTCTTGCTTTCTGCTCACAAAAACAGTTTCTGTTTTACAATTTAAATTTAAAATATTACCATTTATACCCAAAATAGCATGATTGGTTGAATGGTTGACTTTGTTGCTGTGCTCTACCACTGAGCTATAACCCAGCCCCAAAATAATTTAAAATAGTCATTTTCGGGATATGCTCTTGTAAGTCCCAGGAGTTCTGTTAATGCCTCAGGTAGGTAGGAGGGCTGCTAAGTATGTCTGATTGAATACAGAGGAATTCCTTACATTCTTAACTTTATTCTTAGGTCTCTAATCACAAGAAACTGTATGCAGACCTCCTAACCCTGCACTTGTAAATCCATTTTCCTGAGCCATTCTTTTCTGGACTGGTCCATTCTCGTCTTTCCTAATGATTCCTCACAGCTTTGTCCATACCTCCTCAAGTCCTTTTACTTTGACATCACATTTTGCCTTTCTTTTGCTTCCTCTCAACTACTAGCATTGATAACTTTTATCTGTAAACTCAGCTTTTCCCAATTCCCAGTTTAATCTTGATCAAATCTAGCAATGTATTGTGAACCCTGCAAATACAAGGCTGCTCTGGGATAAAGAAATGAAAAAAAAATATAAGAGACTGCATGAAAAGGAGATGTTGAGCCATAAGGACTCAGAAGAGTCCTTAGATGCTGTATTCATGGTAGCAAGACTAACATAGATCTTTGGGCTGCTGTTACTATAGTATGCTTACCTGCCATCCTTGTCTGTCTAAAGTCTCTGTGACTTGCATTTGGCAGCTAAGGTCAGGGACTTTGGATTTGTTTGAAACTAAGAGTCTCAAATCTAGGAGTCCTATTCTGGAATAAATTCCTACTAATAAAATGATTGGACATTGCCAATTTTATTCAATTATATTAATCCTATCCCTGAGGGTTAATATGCATTTTTAAAAATTGTCTAAAGTATTGATTAGTAATCAACCTGAAAAATGATGTTTATTTTGAAATACTCTCAAATATCAGTATAAATGAAGCAAAAGGTCAAAATGTAAGCTTTAAACCAGAGTTTTCTCTATCTAATGTAATATAAGCAAAGTATTAGGTTAAATGCAAAGTGAAGACTGGTATGACAGTAGTGATTGTAGTTAAATGAGTCATGGTATCTTGGTGTGTGTCTTAGAGAAGTTTGAGAATAGTCCTTATTCCTGAGAAGTTTATATTGATGTCTCTACCAAGAAACAGTTTTTTGTTTTTGTTTGCTTTAAGTAACTAAAATAATAAAACCTTGGGATTTCATTTCTAACTTTCTCAATAACAAATCTTTTTTTGTTTTTGTTTTTGTTTTTTTTGGTACTGGGGATTGAACTGGGGTCCTTGCTTGCAAGGCTTGTGTGTCTTAGAGAAGTTTGAGAATAGTCCTTATTCCTGAGAAGTTTATATTGATGTCTCTACCAAGAAACAGTTTTTTGTTTTTGTTTGCTTTAAGTAACTAAAATAATAAAACCTTGGGATTTCATTTCTAACTTTCTCAATAACAAATCTTTTTTTGTTTTTGTTTTTGTTTTTTTTGGTACTGGGGATTGAACTGGGGTCCTTGCGCTTGCAAGGCAGGCCACCGAACCGCTGAGCTAAATCCCCGGCCCTAACAGTTCTTTTTTAGTTGCCCCCTATAAATCCAGGCAGTTGTCTCCATCTGTAAGATTTCTTCCACAGCCTCTTCATTCCGATACTCTTGACAAATGTGTGGGTATACATAGAAGTAGTACGTTTGTTAAAGAACTGATCTATTTCAAGACATTGTTATTGTTACTATTATTATTTTTTGGTACCAGGGATCGAACTCGGGACCTTGTGCTTGCAAGGCAGGCAGTGTCACTAAACTGAATCTCCAGCTATAACATTATTTTAAATTTTAAATGTGCAATAATCTTTTTTTTTTTGATACCGGGAATCTAACTTGGGACCTTGTACTTGTGAAGCAGGCAGCAGAACCACTGAACTACATCCCCGGCCCAAATGTGTAATAATATAATAATAATGTATGTATACACACACACACAGACAGCTCAGCTTTAGATATGAAGAAGGAAGTTATTCATTAATACTTTTGGAAAGTACTTTAGAAATGTAATTTGTAACCGGTATATGGATTTGAAGAATCTGTGTTGACACCCTTGATTATCTTTATAGACTTTAGTGTATGTGCATATGTGTGTGTGAACAGATTTTGGCTGTTCAAGTTGGAAATGTAAAAGGGGAAAACTATGAAAGCACAAAGAGTATAAAAGGCCCCCATACAAACTTATCAGGAGCAAGTAGGATACTTACAGAGGTAATCATCAGTCTGTGAGAAGTTACTTTTAATAGAAGACTACCAGAGTTCAGGTAACCTGTGTCCTGAACACCAGTTTTACTACATTTCCTACTACTGTCTGTGTCTGGACTCCCTTTCCCTCACCTTCTCTTTAGAATTTGGTTTAAATCCCAAGCTGAGTTCTACATACTTGGCCTCCATTCCTATCTATGTCTTTCTGCCTATCTGCATGTGTTATAGCTTGTGTTAAGATGTCCCCCCGAGTGGCTGAAACTAGAGTGTGTGATTGATTTATGGTGGGACCAGGCCAAAAAGGCACTAGTATTAAGGGCTCAAGTGCTACCTACCCTAAGTAGTCCGATTAAGATAAAAGGGGCAGAAAGACACCATTAAGGACCCTTGCTGCTTTGCCACCGTCCGTCCACCATGAACTGTTGCCCCTCTGCCACTCTTCTTTGGAGCTAGCCGATTATGGACTGAACCATCTATGAACTGTAAGCCAAATAAACCTTTCCCCTTTAACTTTGTATCAAGTATTTTGTCTCAGCAACAAGAGAAAAGAAACTAAGACAGCATGTTTAAGCAGAGGTTATTATCAAGTACTTAGTGGAGTCTGGCAAGTAACCCAGGGTAGTATTTATGTAGGTTAAGTGCCCATGCCTATCAAATGATACCCACTGTGTTTGGCTTTCTCCAATTGGTAATGCAAGAACCCCACCTTTTATTTTTACAGTGTTTCCATATTTTTCATTGTGAAAATCCATATTTGTATGTAATTTTTGTCATCAACTCACATAGTTTTTATAAGAACAATGCATGGGACAAATGTGTGTTGTTCAAAATTGGCTCACAACCCATGAAGTTCCAGGCACTGTTCTAAGACAGTAATTTCTAACCAGAAGTGCCCAATAAAAATGACCTCAGGGGCTTCTTTGACAATACATGCCTAAGCTCTACCTCCCAGAAACACTGATTTAACAGTTTTGGCAAAATCCCATGTCAGTGTTGTTCCTCTCATGTAATTGAACATTGCTACTGTTACACCAACAAGATTTGGCTTACTTACATATTCCATTGTAGATCAGGCCTGAGTTTGTCCTACTGTCTATTTTGGTGTTATGTTTGGCCCAAAACCAGATCAAAAACACTGCAAGTTTCTCTGCGTATGTTTCTATCTGATCTCAACTTTCATACTACCTATTCCCACAGCCCTTTGATTTTGAGGCTAAATACTTCCTAAGTTTGACAACTGTGTGCACAACCAGAAACAAGTTTCTAATCATCTTGTTTAAATGGTTAGATTTAAGCCTACATAAGGGGAAGATACTATTATTTATTATGTGTGGTGCCAGTGATAATGTTTAGAAACTTTTTTGTCCAGTAATAGGAAATCTGTGAAGTTCTGCCAACGAATGTCCATTTTGATCTGTCATAGTTTCATATATGGCTATGGTTGAAGTTTCTAGTCTAGACTAGAAACACTTGTACATATGGTATGAGGTGTGATTGAAATGTATGGTAAATGTTTTGAACTAAAAATTGTATTACAGTAAAAGACACATTGCCATTAATCTTCATCAAGATACTCCCCTTTATTGAAACAAACTTAACCTATTATTCTTGCCATTTTCTGAAGCAGTTCTGGAAGTCCTCTTTTGTGAACATCTTTACAAGGTAAAAATACACTGAATCTGCTGCTGAGTCCCATCCAGTGGAAGGGCAGGCTTGTAAAAACATTATGGTGTGCTCTCATCATTTTACTTACCAGGTATGACACTGCGTGACTTCTGACTTTCACAAAGTCAAAATGATCATGAAAGTTAAACAGTTTGAAGGTATTTAGGACATCTAGGCAGCCAGGAAAGCACAACTAAAAAGAGCCATGAAAGTGGACTTCCTGAAGTGTTTCGGAAACCGGCGAGAACGATGGGATGCATGCGATCAAAATGAGCAGGACTGTTTTAAGGGCTATTAGTGATATGTCTTTTACTGTAATAAGTGTTTTTAATCATTCGCCATTTAAAAAATTATACCCTGTATTGGTCCTTAGAGGTTTGGGTTCTTGGCAGTTGAAAAATAGCACGTTAAAAACTGCTATGTGTGGCATCTGCAATCCCTGGCCAGATCTAATGAAAGCTGCTGCTAAAAAGAAGGGGTATATACGCTGATGCAGTCCTCATAGGTTTATCAGAATTTACAACACTTATGCACTGAATACTTCTCTGCAAATTTCTAGGTAGATAAAGTATTATTCTGTACTTGCTAATTATTTAGTGATTATAGTTTATGCCAGATGAGAGCATTTCAGGATTTCCTTGGGAGAAATGTTCCTAGGTATCTATATGATCACACTATTCGTTGTTGATCTCCATATCTGCCAGGCCTTTAGGAGCCAACCTCTATAAAAAGGTTCACACCTCCTCTATTAAGGGAGAATGTGTCCAAGAGTTAGTCCTCCAGTCACCTTTGTTATCTTAGGGAAATTAGGCTGTGAGAGCAAATAAGCCTAATTATAGTGACTTCAAACAACAAAGGTAATCTCTTCCTTACCTTGTTTGTGCATTGTGGGTCAGTTATGACTCCACATTATCTTCATCCTGGGACCCAGAGCAACAGCACTTATGATTGGAACAAGGCTATACTCGTGACCAAGCATGTTGGGGGCAGGGGAAACATGATCTTAAATGTTTCTTAAAGTGTCCTTTCAAAAGTGGCATATACCATTTCTATCCACATGTCATTGGCTAAAGTCCCATGGCCAAGCCTGCTTGTCAGCCAGGAGAAGGTGGTGAATATTTTAAAACTCTAATATACTTCTACTTTCTCGAAACATTATAGCTTGAATGTTAGGTGTCTGTTGTGAGTCAATGAAAGTGATTAGACAGTAGATGAAATGAATGTCTGAATACACAGCAGCAGCCATGTGGGGTGGCATAGCAGCTGTCAGCTCCCTTATTGTTCCTCCTCAGTGAAACAGTAATCTTCTCATTTCCCCTAAGGACTTCCTGCCATCTGAGACAGATAATAATTGCTTACTTCCTAAATTGAATCACTGGTTCCCCCTTCTGGCCTTTGTGGAAAACATACAAGTAATGTTCTAAATTATGCTTGTTCTTAGAAGCTACAATTTCTAACTTAAAATTTCTCCTGTAATTCTTCTGTGTCAGTTCCTGCCAACAAAACTGCAGTATATGCTTTCTATAATGTTAATTGGATTTGGGTTAAATTACCTTACAGTGTTTCTTCCAGTTTTGTCTCTTCATTGATCAACTCAACATTCTTCTCATCCTTGTCACATTAATGAGTTCATTACTCACATGAGCCATCTTAAAGAGAATAGACCACTTACTTAAATTTTTATAGACCATACAAGTGTTTCATTTGGAACACTCTAGTCCTCAATTTGATTTCTCTTATTTTCAAGCTACCAGTGAGTTCACTATGAAAACCTCAGAAAAATCTTTGGGGAAAGATGTGCAGTGTGATGGCAAATTAATAAATGTCTATAGTAATGCCCTTGAAGTAAAGCAGGAAATCAGATTTGTTACTTTAAAGGCAAGAAATTTTTTATTAAAAAGGAGTACTCAAAAATAAATATGGTACTTAAAGCCTATCTACTTTGCATTATAAATACCATTTTTTAAAAATCATTTATAAAAATTTAATCTTTCCCTCTTTATTATCTAGATCACAAGAAACTCCTGAAGATGGGCAGCCTCCAGCTTTACCACCCAAACAATCTAAAAAAAACAGTTGGAACCAAATTCATTATTCACAGTCTCAGCAAGATCTGGAAAACCACACGAATGAAACGTTTGATGTTCCATCTTCCCCTGAAAAGTCTACTGTAAGTAGCTTCTTCAGATATTCTCACTTTTCAAGATTTTAAACTCTAAGTGCAATTCATTTTGTATTGTAGCATGTTTTAGTTGTAAATTACAACTTTCTCTTTTACTTGCTCACTTACAGTATTGAGGATTGAACCCAGAGTCTCATGCATGCTAGCCAAGCACTCCACCACTGAGTTAGCTCTTCATTTAAATTGTATTTTGAGACAGGGGCTTGTGAAGATGCCCATTTTGTCCTTAAACTTGTTCTCTTCCTGCCTAGCTTCCTGAGTGGCTGGGTTTGTAAGTGTTCACTGCTGTGCCCAGCTAGCACTTTCGCTTTTTTGTCATATTCTTTGGTCATGAGTTGTTGTATAAGGTATCACAATTATGGAGTTTTCCTCTTAGCTTCATTTACAAAATGGCTATTGCTTTAGAAGTTAATTTTTTTTTTTAGGTATCACAATTATGGAGTTTTCCTCTTAGCTTCATTTACAAAATGGCTATTGCTTTAGATGTTAATTTTTTTTTTTGTGTGTGTGTGTGTGTGTGTGTGTGTGTGTGTGTGGTACTGGGGATCGAACTCTCAAGTCCTTGTGCTTGCAAGGCAGGCCACCGAACTGCTGAGCTAAATCCCCGGCCCTAGAAGTTAAATTATTGACAAATTTTTGTTTATTTCAGTATTACATAACATACCTATACTTCCAGAACAAATGCTAATACTGGTAATCTATTAAATACTCTCAATCTTGCTATATAATTCCTTAGTGCAGAGACTTTAATATTTCATCAGTCTTTTGAAATTGAATACAGGTTCTTGGTGTGTGTGATCACTCTGTTTTACAAAATTATGAATTGTTTTAGTATTTTTGCCTTAGAGAATATACTTTTAAAACTCCAATAAACTGGTAAGTTGTTAGAGTACTGTGGTTTTATCAATTTTCATTGGTTTCTCAAGTGGATTTACTGTGAGATTATCAGTTTATTGTAAGGAATCGCTGTTCTTGAAGAACTAGAAAGACAAATAAGTACAGGTAATGTCAGCAATTTTAAAAGCCATCAAGGTGAAATAAGATCCTAAGAGAGGCAGGTCCACAGCAGATACTGGCGTGCCTTTGGTAGCCACTGTACTCATTGCTGTCTTGTTTCTTCAATCATAGCCTCTTGCATTATCTGAGGTTGAAAATCAAAAGGCAACCATTCTATTCTCCTACACTTACTGCTCCACTACCACGGACATATCAAGAAAAGATCAGAACTGAAAGTTAATCACAACTCTAATACTACCTGTGGTGACTCAAACATATCATTTATTGATGCATTTATTCAGTTATTGAGCTCCTACTGAGTGCTAGGCACATTGATTGATGGAAATGGACATATAAGATGAGTAAGACATGTTTTAGTCCCTGCTACTATAAAATTTATAATTTGTCTCTGTATTCAAAAATTACTTTTGAGCACCTCAGTGTGCATACATACATTTTTCACAGACTCTGGGGATTTATCAAATAACATATGAAGAAAACAAGCCCCTGCCTTCAAAGAACTTATATTCTGAGGATAAATTGTAAATAAATTAAACAATTTAAATATATAATAATATTACATCATATAAATAAAGCAGGAATTAGAGAATTTCAGTAGTATTGCACTTTTAGATTGTATAATATGGACAAGGAATGAACTTAGTAATGTGCTATGTAAATGTCTTGTGGAAAAGCAAGAGAGCTAAAAGAGTAGCAGGAACAAAGCTAGTGTCATAGAGTGTTTTCCATTACTATAACTGAATAACACAGACTGGGTAATTTATAAAAAATAGAGCTTTATTTAGTTCGTGATTCTGGAGGCTAACAAATCCAGTAACATGGTACAGCCTCTGATAAGGGCCATTGTCTGCTGAATCATAACACGGCATCACATGGCAAGGCACAGCAAGCATGCTAACTCAGAACTTTTTTTTCTTACGTAGCCACTGATGCTGTCACACGGGGTCCCCACACTCAAGACCTTGTCTAATCTTATTTTTCCCCAAAGGTCACACCTCCCAAATACTATTAATCTCTGAATTTGAGGTTCATTTTCAAATGCAAACTTTTGGTCAACATATTGAAACTATAGCAACAGGATTATGATGGATATAATCAAGGAACATCAGTGGACAGTGTGGCTAGAAGAATGTGAGCAAATGAGGAGATAAGCTAGGTCCTCAAGCCTTCCATTGTAAGGATTTTCCTTTTTAACCCTGAGTGAGAGAGGAAGCAAATGGACATATCGCAGGAGAGAAGTATCATGATGTTACTTACACGTTAATAGTATCTTTCTGGCTGTTGAATTGTTTTTGTTTTTGGTACGGGCGATCAGACTCAGGTCCTTGTGCTTGCAAGGCAGGCGGCAGAACCTCAGCTAAATCCCCAGCCCCTGGCTATTGAATTGAAAATAGACTGAAAGTGAGGCAGAAGCAGATGTGCTGGTTGTAAGGTTTTGCAGTATTCCCTGCAAGTAAGGAATGGTGTAAGGAATGGTGACTTAGACCAGGATTATGGCAGTACAGGAAATGAGAACTGACTCTTCTGACATATTCACATGATATGGCAGTGAATAAAATATGAAATAAGAGAGAAATCAAGTAATGTCAGTGCTTTTGGCCTGACCAGCTAAAAGGATGAAATTGGAAATGATTGAAATGTAAAACACTGAAGATGGAGCAGGTAAAGGTAAGAGTATCAGGAGCTCAATTTGGGACATGTTGAGTTTGAGATCCCTATTAGGAGTTGGCTTGGGGATGAAGACAATTTGGGTGTATGATTGGATGGACGAAGTGAGAGATCTGAACTAGTTATGGGTAGCTCGTGGCATATAGAAGATATTTAAAATCACTCAAAACAAATCACCAAGAAAGTGTATGTAGATGTTTAAGAGGTTTAACTTAGAGTCTTTAGCCTTCCAGGTTGTAAACATAAAGGAGATGGGGAAAAATAGTAAAGGAAACTGAGAAGATGCAGACAGAAAGGTAAAAGAAAAAATCACAAAGGACTTTTGTGAAGGAAGTCACAGAAAGAGTGACTAACTTTGTCAAAGGCTACAGATAAGTCAGGGAAGACAAGAGCCTAGAAGGGCACACTGGAATTAGCAATTTGAAAATCTTTGTTGTACTTAATTAACAGTTGTGAGGATGAAAATCAAGAGTATTTAAATGAGATGAGAGGAAATGCAAATGACAGCAAATGCTTTCAGTTTGCCTATTTTCTTGCCAAAGTAATGGTAGAAAGCATAGAAAACATGTATCTCTAAGTTATTAGTCAAAAAATGCACTGTCGTAAGGCTGGGATTTAGCTCAGTGGCATTGTACCTGCCTCACAAGCACAAGGTCCTGAGTTCAAAGTACTCTCCTGAATTAATAATTCAAACAGAATGATGATTCTTTACATATTGTATATAATACAACTATACAGATAGCATGCTTCATGTATATCTGAAGGGTGGATTAAAAATGAAGAAAGTTATGTTTTGTCTTTTCAAGCCTAATGGTGGTATTCCGCATGATAATCTTGTTCTAATCAGAATGAAACCTGATGAAAATGGAAGATTTGGATTTAATGTAAAGGTAATTTGGAATTTATATTGTACTCAGTTTTCACATTTAAATGTCTTATTTTGTCAGTATTTAATACTTACTCTCTTATCAAGGGAGGATATGATCAGAAGATGCCTGTAATTGTGTCCCGAGTGGCACCAGGAACACCTGTGAGTTACTCAATCTTTATAAGTAGATTTAGTTTTCAAGAATATGTATTTATTTTGTTGTTTTTTTAAAAGTTTAAGGAAAGTCTTTGATCATTTTTTTAATCTAGTATCAAATGTTGCTGTCTAGATCTCTTAAATTGCTGGGAAGGTAGTTTTTATTCTGTCTTTTAAAGAAGCTATTTATAACTTTCAGTGCTTCCAAAGTGTTAACAGATTCTATCAAAGTAGCCCCCTCCCCCCCCAGTTCTGGGGCTTGAACTTAGGACTTCGTGCTTGTGAGGCAGGCACGGCACCACTGAGCTAAATCCCTGGCCCAAAACAGCCACTTTAAACAACAAAATAAGCTAGGCTTGTTGGTACATGCCTGTAATCCCAGCACTCAGGAGGCTGAGGCAGGATGATTGCTGTTAGTTCAAGGCCTATCTCCAAATTTAGAAAAGAGGAGGGTATGTGGCTCATTACTACATTCCTGGGTGGTTAAAAAATAGAGAAAACATCATATGTACCCCCGTACCTATTGTGATAAATCCTGTTACTCATCATTCAGCTTCAACGGTCATGTATTTCCTGTCTATTGTAGGACAGTTCTTAACTGATTATGGGTGCAATATTTTTATTGCTGTTATATGTAGCAATATTGCTTTCAGATTTCCATTTATGTTATTTTGTAACCTGTTTTGTTATATTTTTCTTACCTAAATGGTTTTAAGCTCCCTTTAACTGTCTTTGTCCTGGCAAGAAAGCATGATCCAGCAGTCTAAGTAAAAGATTCTGGGCCAGGGATTTAGCTCAGTGGCACCACACCTGCCTTGCAAGCACAAGGTCATGAGTTTGATCCCGGGTACCAAAAAAAGAAAGAAAGACAGAGAGAGAGAAAGATGCCAACTATTTCTTGGGCTATTTTGCAGTAACCTCATAGTTGATTTGAAAACCACAATCAAGATTGATCAAGGACATGATGATAATGTAGTATCGATTCTGTTTTTTTTTAGGACTTTGTGTCCAAGTAACGAGGTACTCAAGGAATACCCCATCGTAATAAAAAATACATAATTTATCAGAGAGCTATAGAGGGATCACACAAAAGCCAGGAACAGGGATGCAGTCAGACTCTAAAGAAACTTTAAAAGTCATTAAGACTATCTGCTTGTCATTTTATGCAGTTGTTCTTTTCTTTCAGTGAAGGCCAGTTTGTACCTTGAATCAGCTTCATCTTTCAGGTTAAGCATAGTCTAAATAAAATGAGTATACTAGTTGCAGCTTTAAGCCAAATCCTTGTAGTACCACCACCACACACATACATGTTCAAACTGGATTGTCACTCTTAAATCTCCACTGAAAAGAACTTGTACAACTACGTACCACTAATCCTTTGTCCTCAGTGATAGGTACAACTACTGATAACTTCCAGATATTTATGTTACCATCTTAATAACCAGAGTAGCTAAACTTCTTGGGCTAAATTGTAATGTCATAAGATGTGAAGCTTTAATAGATCCAACTTGGATCAGATGTCCTTGTTTGAAAAAATTCAACGATTTTTTTAGAGATGGGACTAAGATATTATACATAAAATGACTACTGGGTTCATAAGGTGCATGTGAAGGAAAAGGACAGAGCTGGAAAAGACAACCTAAAATCATTTATTGAATGGGAAATATGTATGTGTTTGGGACTATAGATGAAGTAATAAACATTTGCTAAATCTGTCATGTAGAAAGTTCACATTTAATATAGAAAAAAGAAAAGGGTGATGTTATTTACAGATAGAGATAAATATAAAAAGATAAAATGTTAAAAAATATTGTTGCCTCTAGAGACAGGGCAGTAGTATGGAGGAATACAAATGGTTTCCTAACTTCATAGACAAGCCAACTTGGAAACTGTCATTTATGACTTTTTTTTTTTTTCAAGACAGGGTCTCACTATGTAGTTGAGACTAACCTGGAACTCACTATGTAGCCCAGGCTGGTCTCAAACTCACAGTGATCCTCCTGCCTCAGCCTGAGAGCTGGGATTACAGGTGTGCGCCACCATGCCCAGCTTTATAACTTTTCTAAAAACAAACATTTAAAGTAGAAATTTTAAAATCAATTATCTTTTGATCAGATAATTCTGCTTTTAGGAATTGCTCCTGATGAAATATGTGAACTAGAATACCATAGTACTTATATGAGTGTTCATTATAGCGTGAAATTGAGTAAAATAAAAATGTACACTATGAGAGTTGGTGAAAATGTTATGCCTTTCTTTGAGGTGATTTTGTAGTTCTATACAAATATGAAAATATGCCCATAGAATTGTATTATTTTAAAATACAAGTTGTACTTTATATATGTTTGTCAGTTTTTTAATATAAAATTGTGTACATATAAGAAAATGTTAAAAGGTTAGTGTTGCTCCTCGACAATGGAGTTGTGTGTTGATATTTTTTACTTTATTGTATATTCCTTTTTTGTTTGAATTATGACAGCAAATGTGTTTTTTTATAATTAGAAAAGATAATACTTTATTTGTATGGAAGTGGTAACACTAAGTGAATAACACAAAAGCAATACTGGTCTTTCTGAGCGGTGAATGTTTTCAAGTAAGCAGGGATACTTTTTAATTAGGTCAAAGATATTCAGGAACATTCTGTAAATATACTTACAGTTCTATTTTTAAGTATGTAAATTTTGATAAATTTTCCCTTCTGCAGCATAGAACCATGTTCCATACATTGGCTTACAGAGCAATAGGAGTTTATCATTTTTGAAGTCTTTTATTAACTTAGAAACCATTACAGTATACCAGATGGAAATTACTTTTTTTTTAGGGGATGGGGACCAGGGATCGAACTCAGGACCCTGTACTTGCAGGGCAGGCAAGGTGCCACTGAGCTAAGTCCCCAGCCCAGAAATCACATTTTTTATGTGATTGAAGAAACTAGGATTTCAAGTATTTTAATATCTTTTATAATAGATAACCTAAAAATGAATCATTCCCAATTTAAATTATGTTTTTCTTTCTGTCTGATAAACTTTTAGCTAATGACTATTGCACTAACAAAATTTTTCTTCACCTATAATTAATCTAGACTTTCCAGATAAGAATGAAGCTCAAATAAAAACATATCTGACCAGTCCATAGATTTAGCGCAGTGGCGTCACCACCTGCCTTTCAAGTGCAAGGTCCAGAGCTCGATTCTTGGTACCACAAAAAAAAAGTATATGACAAAAGGCGGATAAAATATAAAGGAATTTCCTTTACTGATAGTGGGTACAATAAGAGAAGCTCATAGCTGTCCTACACACATGTCACCCCCTCTTTTCTACTAGCTGTAATATTCATAAAGTGATGTGAGAGGATGCCTCTTTCTGCTACAACGCATTACATTTCTCCTATTAGTTCCCAGTCTACCTCACTTCAGGGATCCCAAAGACATTTATAAAAATTTTGGAACTAAATTAGTATGTAGAAGTTCGACACTGCTCATGCACAGAGGGAATTATGAATTGTAATTATAAACATCTGTCATCTGCCTCACTACAGAAGTAGAGATAAAGCAAATAACAGGAATGAGCATAATAACTCAGTAAAATAATCAGGACAAATATCTCTATTCTGTTTTCAGAGTTTCAAGTAGCTAAGATCACACATTTTATAAGCAGCAGAGGAACAACTTGGCTTTTAAACTAGTGCTTTTTTCTACTAATGACTTTACCTTATTGGATTTGTGGAATCAATACTGATAGTAAATTTGAGTAGTTGTGTCTTTGCCATAGGACATTCACTTTCTTGGAAGATCCTGCCCCATGATTTTTTTCTTCATCAGGCCTGTCATCCTTCATACTTGACTGTCTTGTGTTTCACTGTTGTCTTCCCAGAACACACTGCCCATATTTCTATTTGTTATTTCTTTTAATAATTGGCTTTGGGGATGGGGATTTAGCTCAGTGGTTCAGTGGCCTGCCTTGCAAGCGCAAGGACCCGAGTTCAATCCCCGGTACCAAAAAAATAAAATAAAATAATAATAATAATTGGCTTTGAGTCAGTAAAGTATAGGCAGTCCTCATTTGCACAGTAGTATAAGACTGTAAAAGTGACCATGCAAGATGAAGCTGTGCATGTTCTTGATTATCAGTTACAAAACTATAGCTATTCTCACAACAAAAAGGTATAAACAAATGAAAAATCGTAAAACATTTATTTAGTGTCCTGTAATTCAGAACATCAGAAACATTGAGAAATAATATGTTTAATTTCTTTTTGAAAACTTGTCACCAGTAGTTTGAATGGTACTTGCCTCCTTTTCATAAAACTTAACAGTGCAGAGTGGACATCTTTTCTTGCCTTGACAAATTCATTATGATCCTCTGTAAGTTTGGATACACTTACAAATTGTTGTTCTTTGAATTTTTTTTGTAGTATGAAAATAACTCCAAGAATTTGCTTATCTAAAGTCTCTCAAAGAGCAGTAGTGTCAACGATCCCATGGTCTTGTATTTCTTCTCTAACTCCACTTAACCATGTTTTGTTTCTTTTCTGTACTATTCTCTTCCTCAGTGGCCACTCTGTAAGGCAGGTAAGACAAGGATAGGCTGATTGGGGCTGGCATTTTTGATCTCTAATTTTCAAGGATGATTATTTTCTGACAAGGTCTTATTTTAGCAGCAAAATTTGTACTTCATGCAGTGACTCACAGTTAATTACCATGGTAATTAAAATGTGAACTATGTTGTTGGGACTTGTGCTACATAAGCCACGGTACCTGAAATTTGTACATATGTAATCATTTGTAATTGAAATGTGTACGTATGAAATCATCAGTGTTACTTGGGTCTTTAGGTATATAATACGTCATCAGGAAGTTGTTGAGTAAGGAAGGAAAAAATAGTATCTTTATGAGAAAACTAGATTTTTGCCTTTTAAAGTAGAGGAATGAATGAATAGATGCTTTGCTGTGTGTAGTTTTAGTTCTGCTATAGAATATATAAAAATGAACTCCTGTCCTTTACTGTCAGAAAGCCTCATACAAATCTGAAATGTTATCTGCATTCTATTCCAGGCTGACCTCTGTGTCCCTCGACTGAATGAAGGGGACCAAGTTGTACTGATCAATGGCTGGGATATTGCAGAACATACCCACGATCAAGTTGTCCTTTTTATCAAAGCTAGCTGTGAGAGACATTCTGGGGAACTTGTGCTTCTAGTTCGACCTAATGGTAAGTTCTTTATGTACATTTAATATTTGTCATATATATTACTGTTTTATTGGACACAGCAGCCAGAGTGGGCTTTTTAAAAGCATGTTGTGTCACTTTCTTGCTCAAAGATAGTATCTTCCATTTATTCTTGGAGAAAAATCCAAATTCCTTTTTTTTGTTTTTGTTTTTTTGAGACAGGGTCTCACTATGTAGTTGAGACTGACCTGGAGCTCACTATGTAGCCCAGGCTGGTCTCGAACTCACAGCGATCCTCCTACCTCAGCCTCCCGAGTGCTGGAATGCCAGCACAGGTGTGTGCCACCACACCCAAATTCTTGACACCTGTATTTCCCACACAGCCTTGCTCATTCCCTTCTCTTGTACACTGGTTTCCTTACTGTTCCTTAAATATTCCAATCTAATCTACTTTAGGGTCTTTATACTCAACAAACTCTTCTTGATTTTTCTTTGTTTTATACCCTTAATTCAGATCTCTGTTAAAATGCCATCCTCAGAAAGGCTTTCTCTGTTTATATTGTCATAGCTAAATTTTGTCTGAGCATAGCTAAAGTGGCCTCCCTCTTTTGCAGTTGTTTTAGTAGCATGTAATAAATACATACTGGATAAACGAATAAAGTTTGAATTTTGTTTTACTTACAGAAAACTCTGTAATACACTATAGGTAAAACAGGTTTGTTTGTTTGTTTTTTTATTTTTATATTTTCAGTTTATGTTGCCCACTGCCTAACCATGTCATCTCCTTGTCCGGATATCTGGCTTGTTAATTTCTAATCATGGAGCCCTAGGTTTGGCGAAACATTAAACACCATAAGCTCCAGCTCCTTTGCCCATTGCATGACTTTCCTCTACAGCCACATGAAAAGATCCCAATGAAGTAGAGTACTCAGTGGCCCCTGGAGCAAAGCGTCCTGCCTTTGGAGAGCTTGGACCGTGAAGTGAACGGAAAGTCACATTGTTCCTAATTCTATCACTTTGTGCTCTGCAGAATAAGTTTAATCCTCCAGTTTTTCAACAGTAGCTAATTTTACTAGACACACTTCCCTCTTTCTCTAAAGTCTTCAGCTGGTGTTCAGAAGACATTGTTCATTGTTTTCAAGTTTCCTGAATGGCCAGGGATTTAGCTCAGAGGTTTCGCCACCTGTCCCACAAGCACAAGTTTGATCCCCGGTACCGGAAAAAAAAAAAAGATAACCTCAAGTTCCCTGAACACTTTTACCAGTCTCCTTTAAGAAAAAAGTCCCAATACGATAGCAGTATACTTAGTTGTATAGTTTTTTCTGGATGGTTTACTGTTAGTCATAGTTATAGCCACTATAATATTTGGCTAAAGTCGTGTTACCGCTTGTTGAATCTATACCACAAAAAAGTAAAATGTAGTTAGAATTCTGCTTAGTTAGAATTCTGCTTATTGTTCATCATACCCAACTCTGCAAAATTTTACAAGAAAGTTAATTTTTATTAAAAAAACAAACTGGGCATGGTAGCAAGTCTGTAATTCCAGCTACATGGGAGGTAAAGGCAGGAAGATTGAAAGTTTGAAGCCAGCCTGAGCAACTTAGTGATACCATGTTTTTAAAATTTAAAAAGGTAAGGGATACTAGGAATGTAGCTCAGTGGTAAAGTACCTCTGGGGTTCATTTCCCCAAGAACAACAACAACAAAATTTCTTTTTATCTCTTGGCTAAAAACTGGCATTTTCATTTTTATCAACGTTATGTTTTTCTCCCTTAATGGCCTAGAGTTTGCTTTTTAGTAAGATTAAAAAGACTTCACCAAAACATTCTATTTTGTTTTTTTTTAAAGGAACTTGATACTGAGGTGATTCACTCATTGCTAGGCATTTTTATTTTAATCACATAAAGCTTATTAAATTCTATATCAAGAAAAACATTCTCTCAATTTTATTTATCTGTCTCTTACAATGGGTCCTAGAGACCTTAAAATATGAATAACAATAGGTAACAGTGTCTTAAAAGCTTTCTGTATACTCAGTCCCTTTTTTGTATTCACATTTAATCTTCATACCAGACAGTGTGATAGAAAAATTCTCCTCATTTAAGTTGAAGACACTTTGGCACATGTGTTTAGTTATCTGCTCATAGATTGATAAATGGTTTGGAGCCAGAATATTAACAAGTCTATATGATGTCAAAGGTTTAGTATTTTTGCAGTTTCACATTGCCTCACTTATGCTTTTTTTTTAAATTGAGTTTATTGGTACATTTTAGGTATACAGTACAGTTACATTCAATATTGGGATCTTGTACCTTTACATGACAGGTCTTGGTTCTCATTTTTTTCTCTTGTCCCTGCCCTCCCCATTTACAAACACTTTATTTCCATTTTCTCATTTTCTCATTACCTTTTCCCTACCTTTCCCACTTTCCCTTTTAGCCCTTTTCTTCCTATTTCACATTGTCAATTATCTCATTAGGATCTTATGTACTATTATAATTTTTCATATTGAGGATATACTCCTAAGTGAAATAAATAAGTCACACATGTGTAAATACTGAACAGTTTCTCTGATGTGAAAAACATGCTTTGAATTAGGAGATGAACCCATGTAGGGCCTACTTCTTGCAGAATATACTTTTTCTTTTTAAAGTGCTGAGGATCAAACTCGGGGCCTCCCACATGCTAGGCAAAAGAACTGCCACTGAGCTGTATTCCCACCATGCAAAAGATCTTTCTAACATTGTTTCGTAGTTAAAATCTGGACCAGGACCTCTATTCATTTTCAGTGTGGGTCTGTCATATCTATTTTTACTTAAAGTATCTTATAATCAAAATTTTAAATTGTAATTGCCAAGAATATACTTTTGCTTTTCTGGACTTTATTCCTTTCTCATTTCTTCTTAGGCAAAATATACTCGTACCTTTTTGTCTTTTATTCTTTATTTCAGTAATTTTTCTCAAAAATACATGTATAACTGAGGAGCAACCAGACCTCTAGACAAGGGTAAAAGAGGCTTCTGTCTTGGCTCCATATTTTAGAAGGCCCTGCTCTACCCTTTGTTCTGCTATGCTTCTTCCTAGAATTAAGATTTTATAGGACCTAGTAGACATGTTAAACTGTCACTTGTAACCTCTTCTCTATTTTTAAAGCACTTTTTTCAGCCTTTAGTTCTCTGTTCTAATAGCTCTAAGCCTACTTCTAAGGCTTTCAGGGACATTTTCCGGTGGTTCATTTTTTCCAATAATGGATAACATGGTATGTTCCTAGGCCAGCAGGGTTGCTGAGAGGCAACAGTTGGCAGAAGAGGAGCATAGTCAAAGCTTGCATGTGGGTTAGGTTATTCACATGTATATTTACAGGTCTCCATGTTAAAGAATAGAGTTGATAAGAGGAAAAGAAGTAGGGTCGGTTACAGGCCTGCAGAACGAATTTTTGCCTAGAATTCTCATTTGAAATTTAGCCTTTCAGGTTGTTTTATAGAAAGAGAATGGAGCATTTTTTGTTTAGTCCTGCATTCATTTTATTTGTAACTTACATTTAGTGGATATACTTCTATTTGGGGTGCTTCTTAAATGTCATTTCAAGTAACAGACATTTTCAGCATATGGCCAAGAATGCTCTTTTCCCCCACAGATGTATCAAAACACTTCAACCCCACAGCCACTCTGGGTCCCTGTAGAGTAACACCAAACACATAGCTGGTATAATTATTCATAAATGAATTATTTTACTGACAAAGCTAAAGAACATATTTGGTAAGTTCTTATCATAAATTCCATTAAGATTTCTATGTCTTTTTGTTTTGTTAAGCTGTATATGATGTAGTGGAAGAAAAGCTAGAAAATGAGCCAGACTTCCAGTACATTCCTGAGAAAGCCCCACAAGACAGCGTCCATCAAGATGACCATTCTTTGAGGGAATCGATGATCCAGCTAGCTGAGGGGCTAATCACTGGAACAGTTCTGGCACAGTTTGATGTAAGTAATGTCAGTTGTATGGAAAAATACTTTCTAGTTAGCTTCATGGCTTCTTAACTGTGTGATCTATTATCCATTATAATTTATAAACTAAAATGGTGTCCTGAGAAATATTTGACATCAAAAGAGTTCCAAAATCGAGTCATTTAAATTGCTCCCATAATAGTTATAATAGTTATAGTTATATAAATATATGTCTGTTTTAAAATGGAGATAAAGAAATTTTATATATATGTCATCAAAGTACTATTTTTCTATAAATAAGTAGCTGTTTTTATGAAAGCATACTAGGATAGGATACTATTGACTTAAAAATCCTGGGTTAAAGGAAAACAACTTACAGATTTGAAGTTTACACTTTGTCAGATTTAATCTTTCTCTAATTGTTGTCAGTGCACTCTTGAAAATTCTCAGACCACTGTATTGGAAGAATAGAATGCAGCCCAGTGTAGTGATGCATGCCTGTAATCCCATTACTCCTGAGAGGCTGAGGCAGGAGGATTGCAAGCTTGAGCCCAGGCTGGGCAACTTACTGACTTAGCAAGATCCTGTCTCAAAATTAAAAAGGGTTGGCAATATGGCTCACTGCAGAGGCCCTAGGTTCAATCCCCAGTACAGGGAAAGGAGGAAAAAGAAGAAAGGATAGACAGATGTACAAGAATGCTTCTTGAGTGCTGTAACTAGTATTTTGGTTGGTGAGGATACCATGGATTTTGAAATGCTATATTCGGAATGTGTAAACTTAGTTTAATTTAATAAAACTGGAAGATTTTTATTGTGTTTTCAAAATTGCTGTCATGGGCTGGAGATTTAGCTCAGTGGTTCTGCCGCCTGCCTTGAAGGCACAAGGATCTCCAGTACCCCCCCAGATTGCTGTCATATTTGTTGCTCATATTTGTTGTCATTTTTGTTTGTTATAGAGAAGTTATTGCAGTTATAAAACAGGATACATGTTAATTTTTCTTCTAAAAAGTTGTTAGTTCATGTTATTAAAAATTGCAGGTGCCTCTAGTGTAAGCAAAATCGTTTACACTTGTTTTATTGCTTTTCAAAATATGGGATATAACTCACAAGAAAAACTGCAGAACTCAGGCTTGTGATTGTTTCAATGCTCTGTGTATTATTAGTACACCATTGTGTAGTTGAAGTATTCAATGGAAAAAACCTGTTTCCTGTTAGTATACAGAGAAGTCTGTAAAACAAAACAAATTTTTGATGGCTTATTCAACTGATACTTTTTTTTTTAAGCAACTGTATCGGAAGAAACCTGGAATGACAATGTCTTGTGCCAAATTACCTCAGAATATTTCCAAAAATAGATACAGAGATATTTCGCCTTGTAAGTATCTGTCATCTCTGTTAAATTTAACATTTTTAACAAAAACATATTAAAATGTTATTTCTAGGCTGGGGATGGTGGAATGTGTACTTAGCATATACAAGACCCTGGCTCCATCTCCAATACCAAAACCAAAACACCTCATTATTTCTTTGAAATTTTTTCAGATGATGCTACACGGGTCATTTTAAAAGGTAATGAAGACTACATCAATGCAAACTATATAAATGTAAGTGTTTTTTAAAATTCTGTTTTACTGTTTGAAATAAATGGCCAGTATAAATTTTGAGATTAATGCCCCTTTTTTTGAGAGGCTAACCTTAATAGAAAATTTAAATTTCCAGATACTGAAGAATATTACCAAAGTAATGTTTAAGAAACTTGTCTGGGCCGAACATGGTGG
This sequence comes from Fukomys damarensis, assembly GCF_012274545.1. Lineage (NCBI taxonomy): Eukaryota > Metazoa > Chordata > Mammalia > Rodentia > Bathyergidae > Fukomys > Fukomys damarensis. The sequence continues at coordinate 9,110,199 of NW_022900941.1, read as the reverse complement.
CGCACACCTGTAATCCCAGCACTTGGGAGGCTGAGGGAGGAGGATCACTGTGAGTTCGAGACCAGCCTGGGCTACATAGTGAGTTCCAGGTCTGCCTCAACTACATAGTGAGACCCTGTCTCAAAAACCAAAAAAAAAAAGAAAGAAACTTGTTTGGTACTAGTATATAATACACAGGTAGAGCAGTAAAACAGAATAGTCCAGTCCAGAATATTAGAACTTAGATTGATCTGAATATTAGAACTTTGTGTACAGCAGAGGTAGCCTTTTAAATCACAGAGGTAAAATAGGCCATGTGGTTAATGGATTGAGTCAGATATGTACAATATATCATTATAAAAAGAGCCCCCCCACCACTGGGGAGTGGAAGGAAAGGTTCACTATCTTTTTCTTAATTTTGTAGTGTAAAAATTTTGAACCCATATATATATATATATATATATATATATATTCATATATTCATACACACATCATTCAGCTTCAGTAGTTGTTAACTCCTGGCCAGTCTTATTTCATCTTTATCCTCACATCCAGATTGTTTTGAAGCAGATTTATATATCATATTCATCTATAATTATTTCACATGCTCTAGATACTATATTCAAAACATATCAAATGCAAATATAAAAATTAGATTGTGTTGAGCCAGGTGTGGTGGTGCTCACCTATAATTCCAGCAGTTGGGAGGATAAGGCAAGAGAATCACAAGGTCAAGACCAGCCTTGGGCTTCATAGTGAGATCAAGCCATCCTGAGCTAAAAAGCAAAACCCTGTCTTAAAAAAAAAATTTTGTGTGTGTGTGAAAACACTTGAAAGAAGTCTGTGAAAATCAGTTAATATTTCAGAAAAGGGAAGATCTTTCAAAGCTTAGGTATATATCTACACTAAAAAGAAACAATTGATGAATTTGTCAATGTAAATTTTAAAATTTTTTATATGATTAGAAAGTACTGAAATCAAATGACAGAGTCTTAAAAATATTACAAAAAGCTTATTTAGTAATTGTACAAAGAACTCTATAAATGATGTAGCAAAGCAAAGACTGGTTAATATAATGGGCATAAGACATTGAAAAATGGTTCAAAAAAAGGAAATGCAAGCGATATGTTAAATTTTGTGACTATTTTCAAATGTATAAAAGTATAATATAAATAGTCAATCTATAGGGGCCAGGGATTTAGCTCAGTGGTTCTGCCACCTGCCTCACAAGCACAAGGACCTGAGTTTGATCCCCAGTACTAAAAAAAAAAAAAAAAATAGTCCATCTATGAATATGTATCTGTTACCCAGCTTCAAGAGCTATCAACAAATGGCCAATCTTGTTTTATCTAAGCATTACTCTCTAAAGTATTTTTTAAGCCCAAGTGCATACCTTTATTTGTAAATATGGACAATTCTCATTATTTAAAGTAGTTATGGGCTGGGGATTTAGCTCAGTGGTTCTACCGACTGTGTCACAAGCTCAAGGACCTGAGTTCAATCCTTGGTACCAAAAATAAATAAATAAATAAGTTCTGACGCATGAAGTCTTTGCAAATACTGAATTAGTGAATTATTAATTCTAAAACAAATATAGATTCCCTGAAGCCTCTAGTCACAGTATTTTCATCAACTGATCAATACATAAATTTGTTTCTGTTTGAAGACAGCTTCTTTAATATATATTGTTGATTCGTTTTAACATTGAATGTATCCCTAAAGGAAGCTTATCTCTAACACATTTGTACATGAGCCACATCACAGCTTCAACACTGTATTTGTAAGCAAGAAATCACCAACAAAAAACACAAAAATGTGGCGCTACCTACCCTGCAAAAGGCCATTTGTTTTCAGGATGACATTTGAAATCAGAGGCATAGCGTTGCCGCCTTTGTCATCAGTTGGAAATATGCACATCTGGTGGTTCAGATTTTTCAAGGCTCTGAGCATACTTACAAGTGACCAAAAAGCCCTACAACTGTCTTGAGGTTGTATATAAACTTTCACAAGTGGTCAAATTGGCAAATGCAAAATTTGACGAGGATAGACTGCTTTAATATGTTAGTTACTCTAATAAGGGCTTTTTTTTAAAGGCAAAACCATAGTGGCATTATAACACTTAGAAAAATATCAAACAATTTACACTTAATTTACCAAAAAGGAAGATATAAATCAAAATAGCAAGAACTACTGGTTTTTCACCTACGAAACTGAAAGATTAAAATTTGATGGTAATATATTACAGGTCCACATCCTTTATCTGAAACCTTGGGATCAAATATGCTTAGAGTCAGCATTTTTGGGCTTCTAAAAGGTTACTTGGTTCATTATACATATACTGTCATAAGTAACATCTGTAGATTATGGGACAAGTGCCCTGTAACAAGTTTCAATATATGTAGACAATCTACAGCAAACTGTAGATATCCCAACTAAGTGGTACTAATAAAGAATATAAATAATCTGAGGTCAGTGAAGGTCACGTTTTGCTTGGGCCAGGTAAAAAGCATTAAAGTTCAGACATTTGAAAATTTCAGAATTGTAGACAAGCAATTATGTATATATTAAAAAGTATTCATATACATTCTTGGTAGAAGCATAAATTGGTAGAACCTCTTTGGGTAGCAAAATCTTACATATATATTTATTATCGTTATCATTATTATCTGGTATTCTTATTTATTTCTATTGTCTTTACAGATATATTTTTATGTTTGCACAGAATTACTAGGCTTAACAAAAGTATTCAGTTCATCCTTGTTATTGTTAGCAAAGAGAAAAGCACTAAATGTCTTTTAAACAAGTTACAGTGTATTTATCCAGAAAAGCCATTTAAAAGAATGAAATTATATGTATTGATTTGACATAACCTCAGAAAAAATAAGCTGTCAAACATAATAAGATACTATTTTTTAAATAGTTTTACAGAAAAACAAGAAGATATTTTTACATCTACATCTCTGGGCTCTGTGTAGTATATCTCTAAAAGGGTATATTAAAAACTGGGAAAAATGATAGCCCTCCTGGGTATTACCTAGAGGAGGGGATGGGAGGAAAACTTCTTGCTCTCTTCTGATAAATATTCTTTGAATCAACAGTGCATGTATCACTTTTTTATTTTCAACCTCAAATGTAGTAAAATGACTCATCTTCCACAAATACTCATTGTCTTACCTTGTTTTTAAAACTGTGAGTTTAAATATGCTTTAAAGTTGTTTTAAATGCAAAATCCAAGCTCAAACGACAAGTGGCAGAAAATTTACTAATAAGCTACTTACAAGGTAGGTATTTTTTATTTTTTTATTCTGTTTCTGAAACGGTTCTCCATAGAGTTGCTTTTAAAACCATTATATTGTTTTGGAAAATATTCATATTTAAATCCCTCTTTCTACTAATTGAAAAATAATTATGTGTAACTATTGGGTATTGCTATGAAATTTCTTGTACAGATAAAATTGATTGTTTTGCTGATTACAGTTTATTAAGAACAGTCATGTTCAATTTAACAGTAAGTTGGTAGATGGTTTTCATATTCCCAATTATAGTAAAATCATGTATTGCAAAAGATTTTACTTTAATGTCCTTTTCTATTTAGATGGAAATTCCTTCTTCAAGTATTATTAATCAGTACATTGCCTGTCAAGGGCCATTACCACACACTTGCACAGATTTTTGGCAGATGACTTGGGAACAAGGCTCCTCTATGGTTGTAATGTTGACCACACAAGTTGAACGTGGCCGAGTAAGTCCTAGTTGAATCTCACATACTGCTTGGACTTTTTTCAAATTACAGTTGTGTATATAATCAAAATATTCCCATGGATTGATCTTTTGTAACATTTCATCTCTTTGCTTATAGTTTTATGCTATAAATCATCATGGTTTAGTGCATAATAAAACTGTGACTAACACATGATGAATGTGACATAAAACCATTGTTATCGTTTAAAAGGATTAATGTAGCTGGGTTTGGTGGCCCATTCCTATAGTCACTCTGGGAGGCTGACACAGCCTCCAAGATGAAGCCCAGCCTGGGCAATTTAACTTATTGAAATTCTGTCTAAAGAATAAGAATGAATGTGTATCTAATGGGCTTGTGTCTAAATACAGTGATACCTCAGTTCACGAACTCACTCCGTGATTCTGGTTGCAAACCAAACTGGACAAGAATCACATTTCCACATAAGGTCAACATTGAACCTAACCATTGAATTTGATTTTGGTTATCATTCAACTTGGTTTGCAACCAGAATCATGGAAAGAATCAATTTAGTGAACCCAGGTATATATATAGAACTCTTAGAGCTTTACAATAAAATGACAACCAAATTTTAAAAAGGGGAAAAGTCAAAAAGGAGGAGGGAGTATTTGAATAAATATCATTACTGATCAGAGAAATACAAATTAAAATTATAGTGAGATATGACTTCATATCCAGTAGCTTACATAAAAATGACAATAAAAGTGTTGTTCATGAAGTGGAGAAAATGGAAGCTCATATACTGTTTATGGATTTGTAAACAGTACAGTTACTTTGAAAAAGTCTGGCAGTTCCTCAGAAAATTAAACATAGAATTACTGTAATTTTGTGGTTTCATTACTAGATCTACCCAAGAGAACTAATAATATATGTCCACAGAAAAATTTGTTTATGAAGTCAGGCATCATGACACATTGAGGCAGGAAGATTGTGAATTCAAGGGTACTCTGGACTGTATGTCAAATTTGAGGCCAACCTGTACTAGATAGGACTTGTCTCAAATGCAAAATTTTTTTTTGTTCTTCAACATTCATATCAGCATTATTCATCTTAGCCAAAAAGTGAAAATAACTTAAATAAAATCTGATATATTCATAGAGTTCAATATTTTTGGCAATAAAAAGCAACGATATATGCTACAATATGTTAGCTCTAGAAAACATGTTAAGTGAAAAAAATTAGACAGCATATTGTATGATTCCATTAACATGAAATATTTAGAATAGGTAATTCTATAAGGGCAAAGAGCAGAGTAGTGGTTGCCTAGATCTAGGCTGGAGAAAGAAGGATGGATAGGGTATAATACAACAATGGCTATTTATGAATTATAGAGATATTATGGATATAGCAAAAATATTCTAAAAGTGATCGTGGTAATAGTTGCATAATTCTGAATATACTAAAAACAATTAAAACCTTGAAATGAGTGGCTGTATAATCATGAATTGAATGTCATTAATGCTAATAAAATTTGTAAAAACGCGTTAGTAGTATAGCTCAGAGACTCTTGGTTTAATCTCCAGCACTGAAAAGAGTCTTAGAAATTTGTTCAGGAAATTTGCAAATTATGACTAGATTGCTTACTAGTACAAAGGGTAAAAAATTACACAAAAAATAGTAAATAGATTGAGGTGAGGAGTACAGGAAAATTCATTATTGTTAAGCCTATTTGTAAGTTTAAAAGTTCTAAAAAATTGAAACATTTAAAAATTTTAAAAATATATAATTTTGTTTGTTTAATTTTGTTGATACCAGGTTAAATGTCACCAGTACTGGCCAGAATCCACAGGAAGTTCATCCTATGGATGTTACCAAGTCACCTGCCACTCGGAAGAAGGAAACTCTGCTTATATCTTCAGGAAGATGACACTATTAAACCAAGAGGTAAAAAAAGCAAAATATCATTCATTAGAGCTGTTGTGTTCAAGATAGATATAGAAAGTTGAAAATGTTTTTAGTCTGAAATATTTGTCTGCTTCAGTGCAATACTTTGGAATTTATGAATACTATTCCCCTGTGTCATAATGTATTCCATTTCTGCCACTAAATATGAGTAGTCAATGAGAAAGAAATCTGGTAAATAATACTAGTATTTTGCCTATCCATAGCTATTATACAAGGAATGTATTTGAGTATGAAAAAATTCTTATTCCAAGTGCTCTCAGTGGAGTATTGGGGAATATCTGTGGAAATAGAAAAAAAATTAATTAAAATGTGTCAATTTTTTAAAAGAGAAAAGGACAGCAACTTCACAATCCCCTCAGTATATTAAGAAAGAAAAAATCATAAGTAAGACCTTTGACAACAGATAGGTTGGAGCTTTCTAACTGCCAGCTGGGTCCCTCACCTTAGCTTCCAAAGCCAAAAATGGAGCCTGATTAATAATGGTGACTCAGTGTCCCTACTGGAAGATGTATGTAGAAGGCAACAGTGGCCTTAGTACTGAGAGGCTGCTAGAGACTGTGTACTCCATATTCACTGCCCACAGCTAGATACTCACTTGTCAGCCACCTGTGATTTTGAAAGGGGCCGAAAGAAAAAGGAAGTAACTCTGAAGAGCAAGCAACTAGGCTGTGAAGGTCCAGTCCCCTCCCATCAAAGGTTAATAAGCCTTTGGAAATGAGAATTCACCTCTATTTTAAGGATATGCATACAGCAGACCAGTGAGACAGGGCTTTTCTGACCAACAAGGAAAGGAGCCAAAAGTCACGCTCATTTAAGAAAAAGGAATCTAGCATGGAATGATGCTAAAGTGACTAGAGTTAAAAAGTTAAATTTCATTTAAATGAGAAGGAGTTTCAGACTTCGGGACATAAACTGTATAGCTCATGGTCTAATGCAACAGATCAAGCCAATAAGATATTTTCCAACTAGATAATGAAAAATGACTTCATAATCTTGAAAGACCTGTTACTGAACATAGGATGCCAAGTTAACTGAGTAATATACAGATGTTCTCCTGGAGTCAACATAAGATTGTCGGCTCATAGAGGTATAAATGTCATTTCATTTTTCAAGTGAAGAAATTGAGACTGACATTATTGCATGCCATAAACAGACGAGTCATGATTTGAGTCAAGATGCATCTAAATCCAGTGCTCTTAGTCTTTCTTCATAGTACCCATCATTGGCTTCATGTTTTTATGATCTTCTCCAATATGTTTGTATGTATGTTTTTTATTTACTGGGTGTTGAACCTAGTGTCTTCACACTGAGCTACATCCCCAGCCTGTTTTTATTTTGAGACAGGATCTCACTAAATTGCTAAATTGCTCAGCCTAGGTTTTGTGTCTGTGATCCTCCTGACTCTTGTCTTCCAGAGTGCAGAAATGATAGGCATGTACCACCATGCCTGGCGTATCACCTCCAGTTTTTAATCTATATTTATTTGAAGATATTTTTTCTAAAATTTCAATTCTGTCCTCAGAATTAGGCCAATTTGTTCCCCAAAAAATGTTTATTTTACCATCTTGTTCACCTAATGGTTCTATAGTTAATCTTTAAGCATTTCTCTGTATCTTAATTTATTTTTGCCTGTTTATTTTATAACCATCTTAAAAATATAGAAATTGAGATATGGAGAAAATAGTGATAAGAGCCAGTAATTAAATGACAACTGTTTCTTAGCTGTTGTGGTGGCATGTACCTGCAATCCCAGCACTGGGGAGTCTGAGGCAGAAGGATGGCCAGCTTGGGCTATATATTGAGATCCTGCCTCAAAAATAAACAAACAAATAAATTTTAAAAATGGTGTTTTTCTTTGTTGACATGTAGGTTTTAGTAGATTTATACATTATTGGGACGGGGTAATTAGTTTTTCTTTCTGAAATTAAAATAACATGAGTACTGTATTTATTTATAATGGTAATTCCCAAGTCAAGGTGCATAATTTTTCTTTTGCACTTAGAAAAATGAAAGTCGTCAACTCACTCAGATCCAGTATATAGCCTGGCCTGACCATGGAGTCCCTGATAATTCAAGTGACTTCCTGGACTTTGTGTGTCATGTACGAAATAAGAGGGCTGGAAGAGAAGAGCCTATTGTTGTTCATTGCAGGTATTATATTTCCTGTCTTTTATGAATGAATAACTGACATGATATATCATGTTTGAAATATAGTATGTACATTATTTTTTCTTTGTGTTGTAATTATTATTGAGAGAATTCAAAAGCTGTGCTCTGAAGATAGAAGGCAAAGAAGATATTCTAACATAATTGGCAGAAACTTTATGATAAGTGATAAAAATAATAGATATTAATGGGGTATGGTGATGCACACCTGTAATCCCAGTACCTAGGGAGACTGAAGCAGCAGGATCACAAGTTTGAGCCCAGCCTAGGCAACTTAGCAACTTAGCGACTGTGAATGTAGCTCATTGCAGAGGCCCTGGGTTTAATCCCTATTCCTACTATTAATAAAACTATTTCACTGATTTTTAGAAGCTTTTCATTTTTTATTCATTGATTATTAGTACAGTTTAGATACACAATATGATGACATTCATCATTGGGAATTTGTACCTTTACATGATATATCTTCATTCTTATTTTTTTCACCAATCCCCTGCCCTCCCTTCAACCCCTCCACCCCTCCCTAGTTACCAAGGCTTTGTTTCCATTTTTTCCTTTTCTCAAATTTATTCCTTTAACTTCTTTCCTTTCTCCTCCCCTCCCACTTCTCCTTTACCCCTTTTCTTACTATTTCACATTATTTGTTAGGCCTTTTGATCCTTGTTTACACTTTCAGTTTTTCACACCAGAGAAATTACAGTACTTACACATGTGTGTCTTATTTATTTTACTTACGAGTATGGCCTCAATGTGCATCCATTTAGCTATAAATGTCTCTAGTTTCTTGTTCTTTATGGCTGAATAGTACTCCATTTTATAAAAAACCCCACATCTTCATCCAGTCTCCAGTTGATGAACAATTGGGCTGTTTCCAAGTTTTAGCTATTACAAACTGTACCACTGTAAACATGGGTGTACATACATTGCTGTGGTATGATTCTTTTAATTCTTTTGGGAAGATACCCAGCAGGTGGATAACTGGGTCAAATGGAACCTCTAGTCCCAGCTCCTTGAAGTATCTCCATATTAATTTCCACAGTGGTTGCACCAGTCTACACTGCCACTGACAGTGGAGAAGGGTTCCCTTTTCCCCATAATTCGTCCAGCATTTGTTATTGGTTGATTTCTTGAAGGCAGCCGTTCTTTCTGGATTGAGGTAGAATCAGCATTGTTTTCTTTACATCTCTTGTATGACCAGTGATGTTGAACATTTTTTCATATGTTTATTTGCTGTTTGTACTTTGAGAAATGTCTGTTCATTTCAGATGCCCATTTTTGGATTTGGTCTTTAAATTTAGGAGGTCTACTTTTTTAAGTATATTTTTTAAGTTTGTTTTTGTGTTTGTTTGTTTGTTTGTACTGGGTATTGACCTCCTCGGGAACCTTAGCTTTTGAGGCAGACAGCAGCATCACTGAGCTAAATCCCCGGCCCTCTTTATATATTTTAGGTAGTAGAGCTTTGTCTGAGGAACAGCTGATAAAAATTTTTTCCTGCATTATGGGTTGTCTTTTCACTTTGTTGGTGGTTTCTGTTGCTGTGCAGAAGATTTTTAATAAGATGAAATCCCAGTTGTTGATTCTTTGTGTTAATTCACATGCAACTGCAGTTTTGTTCATGAAATCTTTTCCTACAACAGTGTCTTCAAGAGTTCCACCTAACCTCTCTTCCACCCGGTTTTGTGTTTCTGTTTTAATATTTAGATCTTTGATTCATTTTGATTTTAGTTTAGTGCATGGTGAGAGATATAAGTCTAGTTTTAACCCTTAACAAGTTGAAACCCAGTTTTTCCAGCGCCATTTATTAAAAAGGCTATCTTTTTTCCAGTGAGGGTTTTTGGCCCCTTTGTCAAAGATGAGGGGCTCTGAGTTTATCTGGAATTGTTTCTGCATCTTCTAATTGATTTCTGCTGTTTTTCAGGACTGTTTATTTGCCAGTACCATGCTGTTTTTATCCCAGTAGCTTTGTAATACAGTTTCAAGTGAGTGATTGTGATACCCTCTGCTTTGTCTTTATTACCTAGAATTACTTTTGCTATTCTAGGTCTCTTATAGTTTCAAATGAATTTTTTTGGATTGTTTTCCAACTTCTGTTAAGTATGCCGTTGGAATTTCAATTGGGATTGCATTAAATCTATATGTCAGTTTTGGAAGTATGGCCATTTTCACTATATTGGTTCTTCCTATCCAGAAACAAGGGATGTCTCTCCATTATTCTGATATATCCTCTTTGATCTATTTTTTTTTTTTTTTTTTAGAGTGCCATAGTTTTCAGAGTAGGGGTTTTTTTTTTTTTTTTGGTTTTTTTTTTTTTTTTTCAGACAGGGTCTCACTATGGAGTTGAGGCTGATCTGGAACTCACAGCAATCCTCCTGCCTCAGCCTCCTGAGTGCTGGGATTACAAGCATGCGCCACCATGCCCGGCAGTCTTTGATTTCTTTTATTAGGTTGATTCCTAGGTATTTCTTTCTTTCTTTTTTTTTTTTATTCTATTATGAAAGGAGTTGTTTCTCCAGTTCCTGTTTCAGTTAATCTATTTGTGTATAGGAAAGCTATTGATAGTTGTGTGTTGACCTTGTATCTAGCTACTCTGCTAAATTTGGTTATTAAGTCTAGAAGACTTCTGGTGGAGTTCTTGGGGTCTTCTTATATAGAGTATCATGACGTCTGCAAATAATGACAATTTAACTTCTTCATTTCCTATCCTTTTTCCCTTTATTTCTTTCTCTTTAATTGCTGTGGCTAATGTTTCCAGAACTATATTGAACAGTAGTTGTGATAGTGAACATCCTTGTCTTGTTCCTGATGTCAGAAAGAAGAATTTTTGTTTTTGACATTGATGATGTTTTTGATGTATGAAGTTGGCTGTTGGTTTTTCATAAATGGCTTTTATCAGGTTAAGATAAAGACCATCTATTCCAATTTTCTGTTGGGTTTTTATCATGAGTGGGTGTTGGATTTTGTCAAATGCTTTTTCTGCATTAACATGATCATGTGGGGGCCTGGGATTTAACTCAGTGGTTCAGCCACCTGCCTTGTAAGCACAAGGACCCGAGTTTGATCCCTGGTATAAAAAAAAAAAAAAAAAAAAAAAGATCATGTGGTTTTTGTGCTTGGCTCTGTTAATATAGTCTATTACATTTATTGATTTGTGTATGTTCAACCATTCCTTCATCCCTGGGATGAATCCCACTTGGTCAGGGTGTATGATCTTCTGCATTCTGCCAGGATCTTATTAAGGATTTTTGCATCTATGTTCATTAGTGAGATTGGCCTATAGTTCTCATTTTCAGTTCTGTCTTTCTCTGCTTTTGGAATCAAGGTGATGCTTGCTTCCAGGAATGAATATGGGAGTGTTGCTTCCCTTTCTATTTCATTGAAGAGTTTAAAAAGTAGTAGCAGTAGTTCTTCTCTAAATGTTTTGTAGAATTCAGCAGTGAAGCCATCAGGACCCAGGCTTTTCTTGGTAAGTTTTTAATTATGTTCTCACTTTTGATTGATATTGGGTTGTTTAGGATTTTAGGTCTTCTTCATTCAACTTTGATAATTCATATGTATCTAGAAATCTGTTCATTTCTTCTGTTTTCAATCTTTTTGCAATATAGGTTCTCAAAGGTACCTATCCTCTGGATTTCTGCTCGGCCCATTGTAATTTCACCCTTTTCATTCCTAATTATATGGAGTTGGGCCTTTTCTTTCCTTTTTTGGATAAGGTTGGCTGTTTGTCTATTTTGTTTATTCTTTGGAATAACCAACTCTTTGCTTTATTAATTTTTTTGTATCATTTCCACTCTTTAATTTTCAGTCTTTGAGTTTCTTTTTGAATTAAGTGTGTTTCTTGTATATAGCATATTGTTGGATCTTGCTTCTTCACCCATTGTGCCTGTCTGTTTCTTTTGATTGGTGAATTGAGACCATTACCATTGATGCTTATAACTGATATGTATTGACTTATCCTTGTCATGAATTTTTCCAAATAGTAGTATGTATTGACTTACACTTGTCAGAACTTTTTCCTGTTGTTAGATTGTCCCCTTTGCATTTAATTTCTTGTCTTGCCTGATGGATTCATTTTGCTAGGCTTCATGGAGTTGTGACTCTCAATTGTCTTTTCCTAGGATATTGTTTAAAAGTTTTTGGACTGCTGGTTTGATATTCTTGAAGTTCCTCAGATTTTCTTGAAGCTTTTCATTTTTAGTATCTCTGAAATTGGAACATTTCTCTCTCAATGGATTATAATTTAGATCTGATGAAATACAGTATTGTAGGTTGTCTCTTTGTCTATAACAAAATTCCTAAGATTTGGTAATTTTGAAAGACAAAAATTTCTTTTTTTTTCCTTCCAGTATCAGGGATCAAGCTCAGGTCCTTGCACTTGCCAGGCAGGTGCAGTACCACTGAGCTACATCCACAGCCCCAAAAATTTATTTCTTGTAGTTCTGAAGACTGAGAAGTCTGAGCTCAAGACTCTTGCAAATTTGAGGTCAGGTGAAGGATGCTGATTGCTTCCAAGATAGTGACTTATTTCTAAATCCTCTGAGGGGCCAAATGCCGTGTCTTCATAAGGCAAAAGGGATGGAAAGGACAGGGAGGTGAAACCACTTCCTCAAGCCCTTTTTATATGTAGCCTAATCCCATCTGTGAAGGCTCTACCCTCATCAGTTAATGAATTCCTACATGCCCCAACTCTTAATGTCACATTGAAGATTAAGTTTCAACATATGAATTTTGAGGCACATGTTCAGGCCCTGATATAGGCACCCAGTAGGAGACTTCTTCCTTACCGTGGCCCCTCTTAAAAATGTTCATTGAGGGCCAGGGAATGTTTCCGCCACCTTCCTTGCAAGTACAAGGACCTGAGTTGGATCTCCAGTAATGAAAAAAAATTTTTTTCATTGAGTACTCCCATCTCTTAGAATGACCCACCAAAATACTATTATGTAATTGTCTACTTCCAAGGGCTCTAGGTAAACAATGGTAGGCTGCAGATCCTTCCCTTCAATCCCAGGTGTCCCCTGCTTCCCTGAAGGAACCACATAAAACCTCCAGTGCCACTGACCAAAAGATTAGCAGCCAAGTTATTTCCTCCCTAACATAACCACGTGTTTAAGTGTTATATTTGGAGGACATATTGAGCTATCCTTTCCCTTAAATTTTCTAGCACATTTTGAGAGATTTTCAAATCATAAAAACAAATTATACAATGAATATTTGAGAGGCAGAACACATCCATTTCATTTTCCTAAGTCTTCATAGCTTCATGGTTAAAAATTAGACTTCCAAAAGTTCTTGACTCTCTCAGTGGTAAAGTTTATTAAAGTTAAATTTTGTTTAAAACATTAACTTATTTAAAGCATAAAATATTGTCTTTTACTTTTTTTTGTTTGTTTTGTTTTGGTACTGGGGATTGAACTCGCAACCTTATGTTAATTTATTATAATTCTATTATTTTGCATTTTTAAGGGAAGTTCCTCATTATGTTTATACCATTTCAGAAGTTTTGTTGTTGTTGTTGTTGTTTTGAGACAGGGTCTCACTATGTAGTTGAGACTGACCTGGAACTCACTATGTAGCCCAGGCTGGTCTTGAACTCACAGCAATCCTCCTACCTCAGCCTCCCAAGCCCTTTCAGAAGTTGAATTGTAGAGAATTGTGAGAAACTAGTTAGAAAACTTATATTCTAAGAAATTAGAGAATCTGAAAGAAATAAATTCTTAGATACATGAATTAGCAAAACTGAACCAAAAAGTCTCAAAATACTCTGAACAGACTGTAACATGCAGTGAAATAGAGACAATGATAAAAATTCTGCCAGCTAAAGAAAAGTCCAGTGGATTCACTGCTGAATTTTACCAGAACTTCAGGGAAGAACTAACCCAATACTTAAATTCTTCCATGAAACTGATAGGGAGGAATATAGCCATACTCATCCCTTGAAGCTAGCTAGCATTATTCTGATACCAAAACTGGACAAGAACTCAACAATAAAAGAAAACTATAGGCCAATTTCCTTAATGAAAATAGATGCGTGCTGGGGATTTAGCTCAGCAGTTCTGCCACCTGCCTCGCAAGCATGAAGACCTCAGTTCGATCCCCAGTACCCCCAAAAAAAGAAAAGAAAAGAAAATAGATGCAAAAATCCTTAACAAGGTCACTTGCAAACAGAATGCAACATTAAAAAGATCATACATCCTGACCAAGTCGCCCTCATCCCAGGGTTATAAGAATGTTCAACATATTTGTCAGTAATTTATACCACATAAATAGAAGTAAGAGTAAAAGTTATGTAATTATCACAAAGAATGCAGGAAAACACCTTTGACAAAGTCCACCATCCATTCATAGTACAAACCCTGACAAAAATAGGTAGAGAATGACCTCCCCTTAAGCCATTCATGACAAACCCACTGCCACCATCATATTAAATGAGGAAAAACTGAAAACATTCCCTCAAAAATAAGGAAGTCAAGGGTTTCCACTCTGATGACTCCTGTTCAAAATTTTGACTAGAACAATCAGGCAAGACAAAGAAGTAAATGGATATAAATATGAAAGGAGAAGTCAAAGTGTTTGTATTTCAAGATGACATGATTCTTTACAAGAAAGATCCCAAGGGTCAGAGATTTAGCATAGTGGCACTGTGCTTGCCTTGCAAGCATGATGGTCTAAGTTCAATCCCTGGTACTGGGAGAAAAAAATTCTCAAGCACGAGGTCCCGAGTTTGATCCCTGGTAACCCCCCACCAAAGAAAAAGATCCCAAAAATGATATCAGAAGACTCTTGGAACGAATAAAAAAATTTATCAAAGTGTCAAGATTCAAAATAAATAACCAAAAAAAAAAAAAATCAGTATTTCTTATATAACAGCAGTGAACTTACAAAAAAGAAATCGGGAAAAAAATGCCCTTCACAGTAGCTCCAAATACATACATACACACATAGGAATTAACCTAACCAAGGAAATGAAAGGCCATTATAACAAAAACCAGAGTGTCCTGAAAAATGTTTGACGACATTAGAAAATGGGAAGATGGGCCAGGGATTTAGCTCAGTGGTTCTGCTGTCTGCCTCACAAGCGCAAAGTCCTGAATTCAATCTCTGGTCCAAAAAAAAAAAAAAAAGAGAGAGAAAGAAAGAAAGACAAAAGGAATGGAAAGACATCCCCTGTCAACAGGCAGAAATAATATTATCAGTGCAATTCCAATCAAAAATACCACAAGAGGGCCAGGGGGTTAGCTCAGTGGCACTGTGCGTGCCTGGTAAGCATAAGGTCCTGAGTTCAAATTCTAATACCAGAAATGCAAACAGCATTCTTCACAGAACTAGAAAAAAGAAATTCTAAAATTTATATCGACCCAGAGTAGACTTAAAATTGCCAAAGCAGTTATGAATAAGAGCAAAGAGGAGGCATTGTAATTCTGGACTTCAAGTTATATTACAAAGCTACAACAATAAAAATATCACAGAACTAGCACAAAAACAGACATATCAACCAATGGAATACAGTAGAGGATGTAGAAACAACCCAGACACCTTAAACCATCTGATTTTTGACAAAGGGGTCAACAAATATATGCTGGAGAAAAGATAGCCTCTGTAACGATGAATGCTGGAAAAGTAGTTATCCATGTGCCGAAGAATGGAGCTAGATCCGTATCTTTCACCTTTTCCTAAAATGAAATCAAAATGGATCAAAGACCTACATACAGAAATATAAAAACCAAATATGCTAGAGGAAACAACTGGTAAAATTTTTGAAGACATAGGCATAGAAAAGGACTTATTGAATAGAACCTGAATTGTACAAGATAAAACACCAAGAATCAACAAACAGGATTATATCAAATAAAAAAATCTTTTGAACATCAAAGTACACAGCCAACCAGGCAGAGACAGTATACAGAATAGGAAAAAGTTTTGCCAGCTGCTGTGTACTGTTAGAGGGCTAGTATAGAACTCACTCAAAAAAATTTTTTTACCCCCCCCAAAATAAAAGATCGAATTGAAAACGAACAACTAAAATGAACATAAGAAGTACAAATAGCCAATAAATACATGAAAAAATGTTTAGCATCTTTGGACATTAGTGTAATGAAAATCAAAACAATACTGAGATTCCATTTTATTTCACTAAGAATGGTTATTGTCAAAGGCTCAAAAAAAAGCAGTTGCTGTCAAGGCTGTGGGAGAAAAACACTTCTAAATTGTCAGTGGAAATGTAAACTAACTAGTACAATCACTATGGGAGTTAGTATGGAGAGTGTTCAAAAAACTAAAAATAGGAATTGAATTTGACCTGGCTACTACCTCTTCTCCCTGAAAGCATTAAAGGCATATTACATTGATAACATGTATACCCATGATTATAACATCCCACTACATTATGGAAATGGCCTTTGTACCCATCAAAAGAGGAAAGGATAAAGAAAATATGTATGGTATTATATACACAGTGGAGTACTATTCAGCCATAATAGATACATTTGAGTCATTTGTAGGAAGATGATTGGATCTTGAGACCATAATGCTAAATGCAATAAAAGAGACAGAGAAGATTCAATATCCCATGGTACTGTACCAATTAAAGGATTAAAGGAGAAAAAAAAATATTCCATGGCTTCTCTAACATAAGAAACCAAAATATAAACAAAGCAAAATAAGAGAGATAGTAGGAAACAGAGAGGTAGACTCTGTAGAGGTGGTAAGGGCCTCTGGGGAAGGAGAAAATGAAGGGGAGCAAAAATGATTAGGAGATGATAAGTGTACATACCTAGATGATGTAATTATTATGTGTCACAAACATATACTAATAAAAAAGCTGTGTAATTAAAAAATTGACTTACTACATAATTGTTCTTCTGTATTATGACTCTGCTTTCATTTTTCTGTATAAATGTCACAAGAATTTTAAGAGAATAATACCAGTAAGACTTGCCCATATTTTTCTTTTTTAAAAGTGCTGGAATTGGAAGAACCGGGGTTCTTATTACTATGGAAACAGCCATGTGTCTCATTGAATGCAATCAGCCAGTTTATCCACTAGACATCGTAAGAACAATGAGAGATCAACGAGCCATGATGATCCAAACACCTGTAAGTACTGTATTTCATGTACACATGTGTATCCTCAACGTGATGGTTTTTGTTACCATTGTGAATTTTAAATCATTTTTATATTTTTAATTCCTTACCAGGAGCTAGTAACTCTGAGCACAGAGGTCAGCAACCTTTTGCCTATGAGCCAATCTAATCTACCATTTGTTCACACCTTTAGTGGGATCCAGCCATGCTCATCTATGTATAGTCTTGGCTGCTTTCATACTATAAAAGCAGGTGGAGAAATTATAACAGATACTATAACATATGGCTTTCAGTTTCTAAAGTAAATAGTATCTGTCCTTTTATAGAAACATTTTTGCCAACATGCAAGTGGCATAGCATTTATATCTTTTTGTTTTTTGTTTTCTGATAAACCCGGATCGAACTCAGGCCCTTGCACTTGTGAGGCAGGCAGTGGAAAAGCTTTTTATCTTGATGAAGTCCAGTTTACCTATATTTTTCTTTATTACTTGCTTTTTTATGTTATAGCTAAGAAATCATTACTTAGCCCACAAAGATTTACTCCCATGTTTTCTTCTAAGAGTTTTATATTTTTATATCTCATATTAAGGACTGTGATGCGTTTTGAGTTTTTTAATTTTTATAAATATTTTGAGTTAGGATTCCAACTTTGCTCCTTTGCATGCGGCTATCCAGTTGTCCCAACCCTGTTTGTTGAAAAATCTGTTTTTCCCTCCTCAGTTGTTTCAGGTCCCTTTTAAAAATCAGTTAACCAGGGAGGGGAGGAGCGGGTGAAGGGAGGGCAAGGGGGTAAGGGAAAAAAATGAGAATCAAGACTTGTCATGTAAAGGTACAAGATCCCAACAATGAATGTAACTGTACTGTATCCCTAAAATGTACCAATAAACTCAAAGCTGAAAAAAAAAATCAGTTAACCACAAATATAAAATCAGTTAACCACAAATATAAAGGTTTATTTCTGGGCTTTCAGTTCCATTCCATTGATATCTACTCTTAGGCTTATACTACTGAAATGATTAATATGGCTTTATTGTAAAGTTTAAAATCAAAAAATACAAATGTCCAACTTTGTTCTTTTTCAAGATGGTTTTAACTTTTCTGAATCCATTGCATTTCCATATGAACTTTAGAATTGATTTGTTCCGCCTGCAAAAACAGCCAACTAGAATTTTGGGAGGGATTGCATTGAATCTGTAGATCAGTTTGGAAAGTATTGCTTTATTGATGAAACTTTTATCTTCCAAAGTATAACATAGGATGGGCCGGGGATTTAGCTCAGTGGTTCCACCACCTGCTTCACAAGCCCAAGGACCCAAGTTCAATCCCCAGTACCAAAAAAACAAAACAAAACAAAATAAAAAACTATAACATAGGATTGTCTTGTGTATTTAGGTCTTTAATTTCTTTCAGTAGGGTTTTGTAGCTTTTAACATACCAGTCTTATACTTCTTAAGAATTTATTGTTAGATGCTATTGTAAATGGAATTGTTTACTTAATTTCATTTTTGGACTATTCATTGCAAAGAGATAGAGATGCAGTTGATGTTATTTATTGATCATATATCCTACATCCTTGCTTTTATTGTTTTCACTCTAGATGTCCCCCCACCCCCAAGTATCCTGGCTAGAACCTCCAGTACGGTGTTGAATAAAAGTGGTGTATTTTCATTGCTGGGACAAAATATCTGCATAAACAACCGAAAAGAGCCAAGATTTATTTCAGTTCATGGTTTCAGAGGTTCAGTCCACTTTCATCTGGCTCCATTGTTTTAAGCCTGTGGTGAGCCAGAAAATTGTGGATGGGTATGGCAGAGAAAAGCTGTTCACCTCATGGGAGCCAGGAAGCAGAGAGAGAACAAGAGAGCATAAGGTGAAGGGAGGGCAGGGGTAAGGGGAAAAAATGAGAACCAAGACTTGTCATGTAGAGGTACAAGATCCCAACAATGAATGTAACTGTACTGTATTCCTAAAATGTACCAATAAACTCAATTAAAGCTGAAAAAAAAAAAAAAAAAGAATGAAAAAGAAAGAGGAAAGGGCTGAGACGGGATATACCCTTCAAAGCCAAGCCCCTATGGACCTTCTTCCAGATAGGCCCCACCTCTTAGTAGCTCATTCAGCCGTGAACACAATGGATTGAAATTGATAAGGTTAGTGCTCTCCTGACTGAGCCTAGCACCTCTCTAGGTCCACCTCAACATGCTACACTGGGGATCAAGCACTCCATACACGAGTCTTTGCACATGCTTCATATTTAAATCATAGTAAGTAGTGCGGCCAAAACACTTTTCCAGATCTTATCAGGAAGGCTTTTGGTTTTCCACCACTAAATATGTTAACCAAGAGTTTTTGCTGTTTACCAGGTTAAAGAACTTTTTTTCCTCTGTACTAGTTAATGCGTAGTTCATTCCTGAAAAGGTGTTTAATTTTGTCCAAAAAAAATTTTTTTTGGCATCTGAAATCATTATATGGGGGTTTTATTCTTACATTTCTGTGATGCATCATATTTTTGGTGTTTTACATTTTGGGTTGTTAAATTGACCTTGCGAAAGCAAGATAAACATCACCTCAATTTAAAATACAGTTACTTTTATATGTTGCTTTATTTGATTTGCTAAGTTTCTTGAGTATTTTGCTTTTCAATTTCTTTTTCTTTTTCTTTTCTTTCCTTCCTTCTGTCCCTCTTTCCCTCTTTCCTTCTTGTCTCATTTATGTAGTTCAGGCTGGGCTTGAACTCACTCTGTAGCCCAGGCTGACCTCAAACTCACTGAGATCCTCCTGATTCAGCCTGCTGAGTGCTGGGAATTACAGGCATATACCACCATGCCTGGGCACATTCTTTCATAATAGGTTTTTTTTTTTTCTTTTAAACTGTGGTAAAATACACATAATCATAAAATTTACTGCAGTTTTTTTGTTGTTGTTTGACTGCTTTTTGGTTTTTTCAGGGGTGGATAGAACCCAGGGGCTCATGAATGCTAGGTAAGCATTCTACCACTGAGCTGTATCCCTCAGCTCTTCTAGAAATGTTCAATTGTCAGAGCTAGGAAAATATATTTGTGATAAGTTAATACTGATTCTGTGTTTTTACTCAGTGCTTCTGATACTTTTATCTCCTTTAGCAAGAACATTGGCTCTCTTCAGTACCAACAATGAAAGACTTCAAATAGCACAAGTACTCTGTTGTTTTATTTCAAATTCACACCAATAGTTTCAAAATGATAACATTAACAGGACAACAGTGTAACTACCGAAGATAGTTTTTAATTTTTTCACACTGCTTTTTGACCTTTAGATATATCCTACAAGAGAGTGTCATAAAGTCCCTTGCAATAATTCCCCTTTGTATGGTTATGCCATCAACCAGATGTATACTTTTATTTTATATATTCAGTCTTAGAGATATTTTAAATTAATTTTAGCATTAATATAACATACAAAAGTATAAAATAATACATAGTTCTAAAGTAAAAACTAAAGTATGAAAAGTATATTTAGTGAAGTCCAGCCTCATACTCCCTTTTCCCTCCATGTCTTTATAAGAAACCATTTTTAAGGCCAGGATTTAGCTCAGTGGCGCCACTCCTGCCTTGCAGGTGCAAGGGCCTGAGTTCCATCCCTAGTACTGAAAAAAAGGAATCATTTTTAAACTACTTATCTTTCCTTTTCTTTCTTTCTTTCTTTGTTGTTGTTGTTTTAATGGGAGTAGTGGTACACACCTGTAATCTCAGCACTCTGGGAGGCTGAGGCATGAAGTTTGCAAGTTCAAGCCCAATTTAGGTAGCTTAGCAAGAAACTGTCTCAAAATAAAAAAGGGTTGAGAATGTAGGTCAGTGAGAAATCCCTGGGTTCAATCTCTACTACCTCCACCACCCAAAAAAGCTAAGCTGATACAAATATTTATATTTTCCCCTTTATTTTACAAAAATATACTGTTGTACATACTTTATATGCCTTGATTTTTTTACTTAACAAAATATTGATATCTTTCTATAGTAGTCTATACAGAGACCTTTATTCTTTATTCCCTTTTTACTCAGATAGTATTCCATTGTGAAGATACAGATTACTTACCCAGACTTTTACTGATGACAATTTGAACTGTTTGTAACTTTTCTGTTGTAAAAAATAATCAAGTAAATAGCCTCATTTGTGAATATGTGTTTTCAATTTATTTTTCTAGTTTATACTTTGGATATGTTTCTACAAGTGGGATGGCTGTGTGTTAAAAGTAGTAATGTGTAGGGCCAGGATTTAGCTCAGCGGTGGTTCGGTGGCCTGTCTTGCAAGCGCAAGGACCCAAGTTCAATCCCCGCTACCAAAAAATAAAAAATAAAAAAAATCCTAAAAGTAGTAATGTGGCCGGGGATTTTGCTCAGTGGCACTGCACCTTCCTCACAAGTGCAAGGTCCTGAGTTTGATCCCCAGTACCAAAAAAAAAAAAAAGTAATATAATTTGTTAAATATTGTCAAATTCCTCTTCAGAGAGTCTGTAGTATTTTACCGTTCTTACCAGTAATGTATAGGTGAATTTTGTCAATAAAATGTTGTACTTTTAGTTTTGCCACATCTTTTAGTAAAAAATGGTATCTTGATGCTAATTTATTCTGCATTTCCTTTTTAAGCATAAAGCCAAGTGCCAACTAAGATGGGTTTTTTTGCTTTTGTTTGGTTATCTGTGTTCTGATGTTTCTTACCAATTCTGTTTTTTATATTTTATTTTTCAGAGTCAATACAGATTTGTGTGTGAAGCTATTTTGAAAGTTTATGAAGAAGGCTTTGTTAAACCCTTAACACCATCATCAAATAAATAAGAAAACAAAAGTTCTGGGATATGTGTTGGAAAACTGCTTTTCATTATATTCACTATGCCATAACACTGCTCACAGGAAATGGCATCTCAAAAAAAGAGAAAGAAGAAGAAGAACTCACAAAAACTTTTGAAAACTTCAGCACTATTGCACTTTATTGTTTAAAAATGTCACTCTTTCAAAATCTATAATTCATGTGTTTGAAGACTATTTCTTGCTTTGCTCCAAACAAATAGTGAATAACTGAGTATGTTCAGGGTAATTTATGAAATTTTGTGGTGGTGCCATGCAGTACCTTTCCAGTAGAATTGCCACAAACAAGGCTCAGAATTCTTATCCCTGGTGTACACCTGTATCGTAAAGCAAAAAGAAGTAAACATCACAAGTCAGCTCTGGTCTTTTTTGGTGGTTTATGTACTTACTAATACTGATTACCAGATTTTATTTTTTAAATTTTAGCAATATCATTCTCAATATTAGCCAATACACTGCCTATGGATGCAGCACATCTTTCCCTACAACCCCACCCTGCAAGTAGAGACCTGCTATTCAGAAGAAGAAAGGTGGAATTTGTTATTATTCCCAGGAAATGCTGCACATTGTCCATTTACCAGCATCTTATAGAAAGTAAAATATGAATCTACAAATTGTCTTGGATTTAATAATATAACATATTTATCTTAAGGTTGGCTTATTCCAAATCATGTGATTTCACATATTTGATGTAAAGGAATGCATGCATTGTCTTAACCCCTTAAGTGCCTTGAGATGTCATTGTATGTCTAAAGAAAAAGGCACTCATTTGACCCCACTAGGAGGTGTGTATGTATATTGTACATTCTGACATTTTTATGCATTTTTAATAAGTTCACATTTTTTAGAAAAACAGCTTCTTGTATTGAAAGTTATGCAGTGAAAGGAAGGTAAAGAAATTCCATTTCTTACTCAATACTTGTATTTTGCCATAAGAAGCAAAGTTAAAATTGTGTTCTACTGGGTGCATGCACTGCTGCTATGGAATTGTTCAAAATCCACACATTCCTTTACTGAGGGAAGGGGTTATAGTTTAGCAGCTCAGCTTACTCTTCAAGTTTCAGGTTTATTTTATTTCTAACTTTAGAAATAGTGTCTAACATGTATGATACAGATAAATATTGATACGCTAAGCTATAGTTTGAAAACAGTGAAATAGTTGTGACCTATTCCTATCCATAACTAAAGTATTGCTCTTCAGCACTCAGTTAATACCAAACTTTCTCTGCACTGGTCTTTGATTGGGTTCCTTCACACAAGAAATTAAATACTGACTGATTTCTAAGTGTGACCCCTAGATAACAAAAATGAGCATTTTCTTGTTTTGTGTGTGTGTACATTTAAATTACTCTAGCTTACATATACTTAAGTTATAAGCATGTTGGTAAGGAAACTTTTTGATTGTCCAGCCTGACTGAGGATCTGAGTCCCATCAAGGATGTTTTTTGACAGTTTTTTTCTGGTTTTGTTTTTATGTCTAGTGAGACAGAACTCTAAAATTGCCCAGTTTAATAGAAGTGAACATTTGCTTGCCTACTCAAATCATTATGTTACATAATTATTTGATTTTTGTTTGGGGTTTTGTTGTTGTTTTGGTTTCTTTTTTTTTTTTTAAGACAGAGTCTCCCTGTGTAGTTCAGGCTGGCCTTGAACTCACTATATAGCCCAGGCTGGCCTGTCTCAGCCTCCTGAGAGCTGGGATTATAGGCATGTGTCAGCCACAACCTGCTTCTTATATGATTATTTTATATGGATCTGGTTAAAATTGATTAATTTCCTAGTGGTTTCTGAATCTTTCTGTACTATATAGTCTATATAAAAGTTTAGAATCCAGTGGTAGATATTTTGGAATGCCTCTTAGTATGAGAGGGAAAATACAGACTAAAACCTAAATGATGTCATTTCACCTATTAAAAATTCACAATAATAAATTCTAGAAAGTTAAGCTCCTAACATTAACAGCCAAGATACCAAATAAATTGTCATATTAGAATATTTTGTCTTTTTTAAAAGAAAGAAGTAAACATCTTTATGTCAAAGAGAATTTTTCTTACATATCCTGATTTCACACTTATGACACTATAAGATAGAAAATTAACTATAGTCTTATTTTAACATTCCACTGTCTACCAACAGATTAATTTAGGCTGCTATGTAACATTATTACAAACTGAAAAGTGGAAAAAAACATGTTCAGGATTCGAATATTAAATAACTGCTTTGCCAGTTGTTTTGGCCTGAATTAAAAAATAAAATCTGTCAGTTTTAACTGTGTAGACAGAATATGATACCTTAAGTAAAAAGGTACCAGTTGTGTAGACATAAACAGACAGTTGTCTTTAATTTAGAGTTTTGTTTACACTTCTAAGGTTGACTGTAATTATTGGCAATGAGTGCTGCTCCCTTTTTAATCATTAATGCCTATCTTTAAATGATAATGTATTTGAAATATAGAAGTACACTCCAATTTCTCATGTTTGAATTTTCATCTGGGAGGTACTCTCTTATCAGTATTTTCATGTGTGGAAAAAGATCCTTTTATAAAGGCATATTTATTGGGCTCTCACTTAAATTTAAAGTTCATATTATCCTTCAAAGCTTCTTAAAATGAATATGCTAATTAAGCTTCTCTGTTGACCAAATAGATAAACCTTTATCCATTAAACCTAAGAATTTTTTAACTTGCTCACTTATCTAAATAGGTTTCCAGAGATAATGCTAACTTTCATACACCCAGTAGTTCTAAACTCCATCCACAAGGTAATTCTGTGTGATAAAATGCCAAATTTTTTGTATGTAAGCACTCCCCCAACTCTTCTAGCTGCAGCTGCCCCACACATCCATATACTCAAAGTGGAAGTCATTTGTGAATCGGGGGGCTTTTGTAAATGCTAAGAAGTGTTAGTGAAAAACTACTTTCCTCTCTTATTTAGGGTGGTATTTTCATGTTCATTTTAAGCCTTTTATAGAGTATTCCATTTGTATCAGCACTGCGTACATAGGACGAGGAATATTTCAGAATAGGACTTGCATTCTCAAGAATGGTTGTATTTGTTAAACCAGTGCATCCATTTCAAATCAAAGCCAAGTAAACAGCCTAAGAAAATTTCCTATATGTAGCCTGCCAGAACAAGAAAGCAGAAGGGTAAAGTTCTCTAATTCTCAATCTAATGTTCTTTTTATTATACTAGAACTTCAACAGATTGTAGCCTATGTGAATATCAAATTCTTGTAAATTTAAGTTTATTTGAATTTGAGAAATCGCTCAGGCAGTGTTTTGACTTCATAACTATGACAACTTTAGGAGATGTCACATAAGTTAGAAAATAAGTAGGCTTCCGAAGTGATCCTAATTAGGACCCTAACTCAATTTGCTAGTTACTCTTCCCTGACAGAGAACATAAGCTTTTGTTAAGTATTTAGGCTGATACATATGCTGTGGGAAAGCATGCCGGACTGCAAGTGAAGACTTAATTTTTAAAAGCACTTAAAACATAGAAAACTAAGATTTAGAACATATGTCCTCATAATGAAATAATTTCTGTTCATAATGTGAATATTAAGAGAATTAAGCATAACTTCTTTTATAATCTTATCAGGAAGGGAGAAGAAACATGAATTTATAACAATGTGCTATTTAATATCTGTATTTTGAATATTTTATTCTGATGGTAAGGTTGCCAAAGTAGGTTTGAATTTGTAAAAATTATTTATACCACAATGTGGATATGTTTACAGATTCTTTTTATTTTCGCAGTTATTTTATAGTTCAAGTTCATTTGAATTTAAATCACTTATAGTAAATATATTACGGTAAATATTTGTTGGGATAAACATCTAAATAACATGATAAGACATAGACAAATGATGCCACCACCTGCTTTTCTATAAGCTGCCACATCAGTAAAGTAGTACATGTTTTGTTTTAATACTGCTTTCTTCCCACAGTTGTTTCAGCTAGCCACAATTTCTGGAACCATTTGTTGTGGCTTCCTCCAAGTGAAACAGCTATTTTATTCTAATAAATACAGTTACTATAACAAATACTGGAATTAGTGATCTGTGGACAGATATTTATTGTTGTCTCAAAGTGATCACTATACTAGTGGTAGCACCTACTTTATAAAATTGTTAGAGAATTTTATAGATGCAAAGAAATTTATGTAATCCTAAAATATTTTGAGAGCAAACTGCTGCTAATAGATAATTTAGGCAATTTTAACGCCCAAGAAAGATATCCCTAAATCATGTTTTAGGTTCTTTATCACATCATAACTATTATCAACATAATTTCTATTGCATGTAGACTTCATTAATTCTCAGTAGCAATTACGTCTTCTAATATCACAAAAATCCCTGTTTTTGCCAAAAATTAAACACATTATTTTCAGAGTCTTAGTAAATTTGTTTTAAGTAGATAGCAAAACGTTGTTTCTGTTTCCATGTAAACCTTTGCTGCTGTCTTATTTTTGTGTTTTTCTACTGTAAGTATACTGTTGATTCTGTAGTTCTTATTTTGGTCACACAAGCTAACTGGGCAGCTAGAAATAATATCTGCTGGGGTACAGTCCAGCAGCACTGGTTAGACATGGTTCAGTGCATACATAGGTAAACCACCTTTTATGTATATAAGAAAGTTACTAGCAATTTTGCAAGGTAAAGACTGCAATTTTAGGGAATAGTTCAAACATTTAACTTCCTGAAATCTTTTTAAATTTCCAGTACAAGAATGAAAATGTTTGAAAGTCTTGTTAAGTTCATCAAAGTTTCAGTTAAACACTGTAGACTTTTCCTATCTACTGTTCTGTAAATGATAAAGTATTTTTCTATGGACAAAAGATTGAACTGTCAACTTCTTTAATTGCATTGTTTAAAGGGATAAAATGATATTTGTATGTTTTTCATGCTGTTAAGAAAATGAATGTATCTTTCAAATGTTAGAATTATGACTTGATTTTAAGGATACTCTTACTGGTTGAAAATGTGTGCAGAGCATTAGAAAACGGCAGAATAGTACATGTCATTACACGAAATGCAATTTTAAAAGAAATAATTTTTTT
>NW_022900941.1:9073196-9083330 GCF_012274545.1 Fukomys damarensis | reverse complement strand
TTTTTTATAAACAATAATCATTACTGAAGCATTCTTTTCAAGTATAATATGCATTCTTTTTCATATTGTTTTGCTTTGGCTCAAGATTAGAAAGTTTCCAGAAAATTTGCACATATTTAAGTGTAAAATAATTAAATGCTAGACTTCTAGGGTGTGGAAGAGTGTTTGTGTGTGAGGAAAAACATGCTGCTGTTATGTATCTACTAGGAAGGAAAGTTCCTAAGCTTTGTCACTGTGGCAGCATTTTTGTGAGAATTTGACTTTGGTGAAGCCAAAAAACTGTGCCTAAGATTCACTACAGTAATATGTCCAGCAGCCCCGGACATGATAAATGATTTTGCCATTTTATTATATCACAGACATATAAGACCACTGGACTCGACTCAAGACTTGTAACAGTGGTGCTTTCTATGCTTAAAAGTTTAATACAGCTGAACAAAAAAACCCTTCATTTTAAACCTTTACAGACATGATGAAATTGTTAAGAGGTTCCTTTAAAAGGTAGTAGTATTGGGCTGGGGACTTAGCTCAGTGGTTCCAACGCCTGCCTCACAAGCTCAAGGACCCAAGTTCAATCCCTACCAAAAATAAAAAAGTAGTACTTAGTCATTCAGTTGGGATTTACTGTGTTGACTCCTACATCCAACCCTCCCAACTTCTTCAAAATCATTAACGCTCATATGAAGTAGATACCCTGAACAACTAAATAATATCTTTCCAACTTTTGCTACAGCTACTAGGGTATTTAGTGTCAGATTCCCTCAACCCTTGGAATTTGCAAAGTTTAGCATAAAATTATTAGCAGGAAGCAACTAACAAGGAGATGGCCCTGCTCAGTCCTTCAGCCCAAACAGTTGTAATTCACGGTTTTTTCCTGTCCACTGGAGTCACAGTTGAGCCTATTTCACCTTTTTATTAAATGAAGCATTTTTGTTTCTACTCTTGAATTTTAATGTTCCATTTACTTGCTTTCCTGGACAAGAAAATTTCAATCCAGTCCTCTGATTCCTTGATAACATTTTTTCCCATCCTTAAGTGAGTTGGCAAGATTATTGGATTTTTAAAAATTCAGTGGAATAGTTCAAATCTCAATGCTAAAAGTGATTTCTTGAATTTCAAATAGTAGCACTTTATTTTATGCTTACTACTGATGATTTATACATTTAAAAATAAAATCCTAGGAGTACTGTAAATACAAAAAAATGTTTTTGATTGATTAGTATTAGAGCTCATTAGATTGGACCCAAGTTTAAATGCTTTACAATGATCTCTTCATAGTTTATTTGATAAATAAGAGGTACGTTGTATGATTTTAGCATTGCCACCTTTCTGTAACATACAGTATAGTAAAGGCCACCCAGTTGATTGTGTAGCTGGACTCTGAGTTGTCTCAGCTAGTTTCACTCAAGTTTGGTTTACTATAACCATTTCTGCTTTGCATCTTGTATATAATAAATGAGTACTTGGAAACCTGTTTTCATTGTAATACCTAGGAGTTCAGTAGATACTTATCACAAGTAAGTTTGAGGGGACAGAAGTTCTGACAGTTTACGTATGTGACAAAGGGCAAGACATAAGAGGCTAAAACAGTTTACATTGAGCTGTTTTCATTTTCTGGCTGTAGAATATATCTACTTTAAAAAATAAAACTGCCCAACCCAGTGTTCTCTAGCATCAGGACATTGCAATTATGATCTATGTTATAATCTTATCAAATAAGAAAAGCTAGTCATTTTCTACAGTGTAGGTTTAATTTTAGGACTGATAGTTTACTATATTATACTCATCAATATTTTTAAACATTTTGAAAATTATTTCTATGTAGAGGATATTTTAATTTGGGATTATTTTCTTGTAATAGGTGCTATATGTAAATATGAAGGGGAACTTTGCTTAGTTAAAAGTCTCATTTACTTCCTAATTAGAATATAATTTTACATTTCTCTTGCCATTTGATGTTTGTTTCTGCTGAGCTAGTAGCAGGATGGAATTAGTCTCAATTATTTAAACTACCTTTTCTCATTTCAGCAAAAAAAATCTTTCACTATGTTTCATTCTCATAATTAAGCAAAGAAGTTAAGGGTTAACTTAAAATCTGTAAGCTTGAATTTGGTCAACACTGGATACTTTGAGATTCTTACTATGCATTTATCACTGCAGCTTACTGTGTGCTTGAAAGGCCTTGTGTATTTGTCTTACTTTCAGTGAAAATCTAGAATTCCTGCCATTCATGTTTCTTTTTAAAAATTACAAATACCAACAGCAAACAGGATAAAAATACTAGTTTGCAATGAAATTGTTTTGGTCCTAAAAGCAATTTATATTATGTGAAATGCTTATTACACATATTATTGGCCGTTACATTTTGAGAAAAGTAGTCGTTTCAGGTACAAATGTGATTAAAAAAAAAAACTAGCTGTGACTCTTAATGTTCAATTGCAAAATAAAGATGTACTTTAGTAATCTAAAGTGTAGGAGTTTTTCAAGATTATGGGAGTTTTTTTGTTGGGCTTTTTTTTTCTCTCATTGAATTTATTGGTATAAAGTATAGTTACATTCATCATTGGGCTCTTGTACCTTTACATGACCGGTCTTGGTTCTTATTTTTTCCCATACCCCTGTCCCCCTTCCACCCCCTCCTCCCTTGCCTACTTACAAAAACTTTGTTTTTTCATTTCTCATTTTTTTCTTTTCCCTTATTTCCTTTCCCCTACCCTTCCCACTTCCCCTACACTTAGCCCTTTTTACTTACAAAAACTTTGTTTTTTCATTTCTCATTTTTTTCTTTTCCCTTATTTCCTTTCCCCTACCCTTCCCACTTCCCCTACACCTTTAGCCCTTTTCTTCCTATTGCACATTGTCAATTATACCATTAGGATCTTATTTATAATTATGGTTTTTCACACCAGAGACTTTGGTATTTACATATGTGTGACTTATTTATTTCACTTGACTATAACCCCAATATGCATCCATTTTCCTATGAATGACTAATTTCTCATTCTTTATGGCTGAGTAGTATTCCATTTTATAGAAAAACCACATCTTTATCCAGTTTCCAACTGATGGGCAAATGGGCTGTTTCCAAGTACTGCAAAAGAAACCATCAGGGGGCTGGGGATTTAGCTCAGTGGTTCGGTGGCCTGCCTTGGCAAGCGCAAGGACCCGAGTTCAATCCCTGGGACCAAAAAAAAAAAAAATAAAAACATCAACAGAACTAAGAGACAACCTACAATGAGGGAAAAAATTTTACCAGCTGCTCTTCAGACAAAGGACTATTATCTAGAATATATAAACAACTCAAAAAAAATTAGCCCCAACCCAATTCAAAAGTTGGCATCTGAAGTGAACAGACATTTCTCCAATGAAGTAAAAGCATCAAGTAAATATATGAAAAAATGTTCCATTGCACTGGTCATTTGAGAGATGCAGATGAAAACAACACTGAGATTCCACCTCACCCCACAAAGAATGGCTGCTATCAAGAAATCAATAACAAATGTTGGCGGAGCTGTGGGGAGAAAGGAACCCTTCTCCATTGTTGGTGGGAGTGCAGACTGGTGCAACCACTGTGTAAATTAACATGGAGATAACCTCGAAGAGCTGGGATTAGAGGTTCCATTTGACCCAGCCATCCCTCTGCTGGGTATCTTTCCAAAAGAATTAAAAGAATCATATCATAGTGATATATGCTCACCCATGTTTATAGTGACACAGTTTGTAATAGCTAAAACTTGGGAACAGCCCATTTGCCCATCAGTAGTTGGGCTTTTCTAACTTTAGGTTGATTACTGTGTGACCACTTAAGTACGGGGGGAATAAGCAGGAAATTGATTTCAAGATTACTGGTTTGCATACTGGTTGTATCTGAATGAAGGGGGTGAGTAGGAATTAAAAGGGATTTAGAAATTACAACGTCTGAAGAGAATCTCCTCCTGCATTGCCCACTGGCCACTGTTGATTTGTATCTTCTCCCAATACTAATACTTTTATTCTACTAACACTAATGTAAAACCTTGTCACTCAAAAGACCTGTGTCTATAGGTCTGAGATCAGCCTGGTCACATCTTCCCAAGGTGCAATCAAGTGTGGCATTTTATCTGAAAATAATCACTTGGGTAACTAGAATGAAAATAAAGATTCATGATTATTCTATGTCTCTATTCTTAATAGATATAATAATAAAAATCCATTAGGAGAAAGCCAGCTCTGGTTGTATACAATTGTAATCCCAGCCATTCAGGAGGCTGAGGCAAGAGGCTTGAAGCCCAGGAGTTCAAGGCCAGCTTGGACAACATAACAACATCCTGTCTCAGAAGAAGAAAAATATCCTTGTAAGATCCAGGATGATTTGCAACAGCCTCTTCCCCATGCCCTGTCCCTAAGAAAAGCCCTCTCAAGTCAATGGCAGCCTCTTCAATTCCTTGTATGTTCTTTGGGAGGAGGGCATCTTTCTGCATTTATGTTGTATACATACACATTTTGGTAATGCCAGCAAGATTATACATTATGTTCAGCAACTTGCTTTTTCACCTTGAAAAGTTTTCATATCAGCTTATTTAGGTCTACTTCATTCTTTTAGATCATTGCCTAGTACTCCATCACATGAATACACCATCACTTCATTTTGTGATAGATCCTCAGATTATTCCCAGTTTGGGCCATACAAACAATGCTGCTAATTCTTATGCAGACTTCATTAATCATTGCTGTGTGTGTATAAGATAAATTTCTAGCAGGAAGAATGCTAGATCATACAGCACCTGCTTTTTTTACATATCAATAAATACTGTGTAATTTTTCTTCCAGAAGATTGTTCCAGTTTATGATCCAACCAATGCATATGAGGATGCCTCTCTTTCCTTCTTCACCCTTTCAAATTATCTTACTAAAAAAAAAAATTTCCCTACATTCTTATCATTACTTATCAAACTTCATGTTTTGACACTCATTTCTTTTGTATAATGTAGCTCTTCATATCTTTATTGATCCCCTGTATTTCTTTTTATCCTAAGTTCATAGTAGTATCTGCTGTTTACTTTTTATGCAATGTAACATTTTACACTTACATTGGAAATTAAAGACACTAGTCAGTCATACATTGCAAAAAAAAGTGTGTCATTTGTGTTTGGTTTTATTCTTTTGAGGGGTTAGGGGTAAAAGGACACAAATGTGTCAATCTTAACGATTTGAAGTTTGGGTTATACCTGTTCAGGCTGTGCACTAATTCCATTGTGACTGAAGCTTTCTTAATCGTCATCCAAATAACCTCATATGCACAGTATCTTTATTATATCATTTAGTTAATTATCACATGAGCCAATGAGGATGGAAAGTTGGTTTTTTGCAAAAACCTTGTAAAGATAAGTCCTTAACATTTTAATTTATTAAAATAGATATGAGAAGGACCAGGGATTCAGCTCAATGGTGGCGCCGCCTGCCTCAATAGTACAAGGTTCTGAGTTCAATCCCCAGTATCAACAACAAAAAAGAAGATATGAGAAAGAGAACTATGAGATTAACCAAAAAAAGATAATGCACTTTAATGATGATTTTACCCCCAAGAAAAACCAAGGTATAGTTAAAGGCTCAAACCCAATGGGGAAAAAAACCTCTACTGAAAGAATCACAAGGGGGTATGGTGATGCACACCTGTAATCTATGCACTCTGGGAGGCTGAAGCAGGAGGACTGCAAAGTTCAAGCCCACTCTGGACAACTTAGTGACAGTGAAACCCTGTTTCAAAACAAATACTTTTAAAAGGTCTGGAAGCTGGATGTGGTGACACACGGCTGTAATCCCAGAACTTTGGGAGGTTGAGGCTGGAAGATGGCAAGTTTAAGTCTTACCTGTGCAACTTAGCAAGATCTGTCTCAGAAAATAAAGAGCTTAGTGTGAAGGTCCTGGGTTCACTTCCTCGTACCAAAAAGGGGGAGCAGTAAACATGGGTTGGGTAAAAGTTCAAAGGCCCTAAGTTCAACCCCATCCTGACCCCCACCCCCACCAAGAAGTTACTAGGAGTGATCTTCCATTTTTTAGAGCCCAAGCAACTACAACCTGGAAGGTCAAAAGGTTTCATTCTCCCTCCCCCAAGTCTACATTTCCTCAGCGTATAACCATCTTCCTCACATATTTGTCTTAATTCCAGGGTGTTTTTCAAATACTCTGATACAGGTGAAAACAACTAAGCAGGAAGGAGGAAGAGGACCTTGTTTCTCCAAGCTGGTGCCAGTTTAGGAGAATGAGAAAGATCTAAGTACGGGCAGAATATGCTTGTATTACTGAGTGGAAAATAGATAAATTACAGTATGATCTTTCAAATGTGTAAGCATCGAGTAAAACTTGGAGGGAGGGAGACAGACTTAACAGGCTGCAGTTTTCAAAATGAGTAATGGGGTCCACTGAGAGAATGAAGGCTTTCCAAGGAATTGGCTCAGGGGCTATTTTTTACTTTTTAATTATAGAAAAATTTAAATCCATATATAAAACAGAGTGGTTTTATTTACAGTACCTATCACCCAGCTTCAACTAAGGATCCATTCTATTTCATCTGTACTTCCTCTGCCTCCCTCCCATATCATTATCAGCCCTGAAATTTTTTTTGTGTGGTGCCGGGGATTAAATCCAAGTTTTCCTACAGGACGGGCAAGCCCTTTACCAGTGAACTACATTCCCTTCTCCCTCCACTTTTTAAAGAGATGGTGCCTTGCTGTATTTCTATGCTTCTCCAAACTTAGGGGTTTAAGTGATCATCTTGCCTTGGCCTTCTGAGAAGCTTGAACTACAGGAGTAGGCCACTGTGTCCAGCCATCATTGCTTTTTTTTTTTTTTTTTTTTTTTTTTTTTTTTTTGTACCAGGGATTGAACTCCAGACCTTTTGCTTGTAATGCAGGCGGTGGAACCACTTAGTTAAGTCTCCAGCTCTCATGGCTTTTTCATTATAATAAAGATGCAGTATGATAAACAACCTTTCATTCTTGCAGACCCAGGCTGCAATTCCCATGAAGAGGTGATGAAAATGGGCTACGGTTAGATTGTGGTGGTGGTTGTACAACTTTGTGAAAATATAGCCTTTTAAATGTACCTTTTAAACAGTTGAATTATATCTGAATAAAACTTTTAAGAGGGTACATAAAGAATGTTTCTCTACTTCAATGATATTAAAAAGGAAAAAAAGGAGTCTCCATTCCCTGAAACTGGTCTTGCTCTGTGACTTGCCGTCTTAGTTACTTCCTTTGTCGCTGAGACACAATACCTAACAACTACAACACTAAGGAGGGAAGGTTTATTTTGGCTCAGTTTGTTTCGACCCGTAGTTGGCTGGCCCCAAGGAGGAGCGGCATGACAAAAGGACAAGAGAGGAGAAACACCTCATGGTATGGCAGATAGGAGCAGAGAGAGGAGAGTGAACAGAAGAGACAGACACAGTTCACACACACACTGCCCCCCCCGAGTGACCCATCTTTTCTGACTTAACAAGAAGTCAGCTATAAACCCATAATCTGATCACCTACTCAAAGCCTTGCCTTGGAGCGCATGAGGCTTTGGAAGATATTTTAGATATAGACCATAACATTCTGCCCCAGGACTCCAAAAGGTTCCTAAGCATTCTTTATGCAAAATTTAGTCCATCTCCAGATAGCCAAAGTCCTAACAGTTTCAGAATTGCTGAAAAGTCCAAGTCCAAAGTCTCTTCTGTGATTAAGGTTAAACAGGATAAACATTCCCATTCCAGAAGGTACAAATAGTAAGATAGAAAGGAATGGGACCAAAGCAAGACCAAAATCCTGCAGGATAAACATTAAATCCTGTAGTTCCATGTCCAGAACTCAGGACAAGTTATGGTGTGACTCCAAAGGGGATGGGTAGCCCCACCCTTACAGCACTGCCAGTGGTTGTGGCCCTGTGGCTTCTCTTTGGGGCTGGCTTTGCTCACCACTCACAGCTTTCCTGAGATGTTCCACACTCCTAGCTTTTCTAACATCCTGGGGTCTCCACAGCACTGGCTTTTCTGCCTCCTCCACACTGCCTGGCCCCCAAGGGCTTGTTCTCAAATCTAGCTAGAAGTCTCCCTGCCCTCACAACTCTTGCACTTGTTTAAACCAGTAACCGGCAGCTGATGTGTTTTGTTGTTGTTGCTTGTTTGTTTTTTGGTGCCAGGTATCAAACTTATGCTTGTGAGGCAGGTGGCAGCACCACTGAGCTAAATCCCCAGTCCTAGCTGATATGTTTCTGTGACTTCTGGGTATATTCCTAAAAAGGTTTTGAATTTTCAATCTTTTGCCATCCCAAGTATTCTGCTAACAAGAGGCACAGAAGAAGTCAAATGTCCTTTCAGCCTCCACAGCAAAGATGCCACATAGGTGACTGAAGCCATCTGGTCAATCCCACCACCTGTAGAGCAGAGAGCAGCTACCCCTTTTGCACACTCAGAATTGGGTAGAGGTGTAGCTGCACCAAATCCCCAGAAGGGCTTAGTAAATACGTTTCTCCTCATTTCAGCCAAACCAGATCCTTGTAAAATATCCTCCCAACTTGCCTTATTGCTTTAGCCAGGGCCCACAAGGCCACTAGCCCATGCCCCTTTCCTCTGTCTCCTCCTTTTTGTTTCCTCCCCTCTAGCCATACTGGTCTTCCTTGAAAAGGTCCCAGTGGCCCCTTGCAGGGCCTTTGATCTCTTCCCTGATGTCCACAGGGCCACTCCCTCACTGCTTTGAGGTTTGCAACCAAATGCCACCCTCTTACAGATTTTCTTCCTTCCCTAGCCAATCTGTCTCCAACTGAAACCATTCATTCCGTAAGCCTCGTCCTGCTTTTACTTTTCTCTTTAGTGTTTATCACTGTCAGTGTCTGCCAAAGTATTTTTACACATTTGTTTCTTTCTGTCTGTCTCTTCTGAGGGATTTGTTTGTTTTCATCTTTTTTGAAACAGGCCTCAAACTTTTGATTCTCCTGCTTCAGCTTTCTAAGGGCTGGAATTAGAGACAAGGCCACTTGCTCCCAGAATTGATTTTTGTTCTTCTTATCCAGCTCTTGCTTTATGCCTTGCGCCCAGGATGGATTTTTGTTCTTATCCAGAACATAGCAGGCACTTAGATAAATTATGTGAAGAATGGATGAATAGAATGCTGTCTTGTCACAGAGGACAGTGACCACACTATGTTAAGTAGCAATATTTTATTTCCTTTTCTCAGCTTTATTTTTCTTCATAACACTTATCACCATTTGACACATGTAATTATTTTTTTAAAGGGGAAAGATTTGGCTTACAGTTCTCCGAGGTTTCAGTCCATAATTGCTTGGTTCCAAGGCAGGGTGGCAGAGGGGCAACAGTTCCTGGTGGTGGGAGACAGCAAAAGAGACAAGAGCTGACACATCGTTGTTCACTGTGTCTCTTTCTGAGTTAAAATTCCTTTAACAGAAGGGATCAAATCTATTTTAATCCCCAGGACGTGGCATGGGAGAGGAGGCATACATAAGCAAATATTTAAAGAATGAATCTTTTTTTTTTTTTTTTTGTGGTGCTGGGTATTGAACCCAAGGCATTCACACTGAGCTACATTACCAGCCCTTCTTATTTATTTGTTTCTGTTTTGAGATAAGGTCTCTGTAAATCACTAACTTGCCCAGCCTAGGTTCGAACTTGTGATCTTCCTATCTCATCCCTCTAGTGTTGGGACTACAGGCGTGCACCACCATGCCCGGTCAAATTAATACCGTTAATGAATGGGTAAATTGGCCTACCAGCTAAATTTCTAGGCTCTTGACGGTGTCTAGATGGCAGCGACGGCCGCCTTCCCGAGAAGACTAACCTGGTGTTATTAGTGGACTCGGTCCGCTTCGTGGGAAGGTTCTGACAGCCGGGACTGGGTTTTTGCAGCGCCTTTTGGGCGGCCGCCGCTTGGCGTCGCCGGTTTAACCCGAGCCTCAGAGCGGGCTAATTTCCGGGGCGGTGTTCGTTGCCCATTTAAGAGCCCAGACCCCGCCCTCGGGGCGGAGCGTGGAGGGGGCTTTAAGGGGCGGGTCCGGGCCGACCAGGGTCCAGCGGGGATCGGCGCCGGGTGGGCGAGCTCACTGTGCCGCCATTTCTTGGCGTCCTCTGAGGAGTCGCCCTCTCCCCGTCCTCGCGCGGGA
>NW_022900941.1:9057663-9072864 GCF_012274545.1 Fukomys damarensis | reverse complement strand
GCGCGCAGGCCCCTGGAGCGTGTGTCGGGGTCCCGGAGCAAACCTGCGTGGGTTTTCAAGCCCACTTACAGTTGAGGTAATCCTTCCGCGGTTTGGAAAGAATTGTAGGAGGCAGCTGTGTTCCTGGGAGTGGACAGGGCTGCGGGCCCTCTCCGCCCCTACCTGTGGCGTTGGTCGTGTTAATGATGGGTTTTTTGATGGGTAAACGTAAACCGTATCTTTGTGGTTAGTCTGATAAGTTTTACTCAAGAAAGAGAAGGCTCGCTTCTTTTTAAACTGTTTGGAAATGTTTTAAGCTAATTTCAAAAGGTTTTTTTGTTTGTTTTGTTTTAAGTTAGGGAAAAAATACTCGTAACTAGTCTGTTCCCCTATTCTGACGTTTGAAACCGGAGCGTTCACGCTGAACTACATCCCCAACCCTTTTAAATTGTTTTTGAGACAAGATCTCGCTAAATTGTCCGGGCTGAGGTGAAATTTGCGGTCCTCCTGCCTTACCCTTCTAAAATGCTGGAATTACAGGCGAGTGCTACGCCTGGATTCATAACTAGGTTTGTAATGTAACACAACTTCAGTAACTACGTTAGTAACATAATCTTTTGTTGAGCTCCTTTCACTGTAGTGGATTAACTTGGACATATTAAGGTAGTTTGCAGGATTTTTTTTTTTAACGTAGTGACCACATTAGAAAACATGTATAATCTTGCAGGTGTTGACTTATTCCCTCTACATTTATTGGGATTACTGAAAGAAAAGATTTTGCTGTCTTAATGCCATTTGCTCTAAACTAGTATACTGATTTCTCCAAAGAAAAGTTACCAGATTGTGGTCACTATTATTTATATGTGTGTACTCATTTCATTATAAACTTTGGAGTATGGGATTTTTTTTTCTTTTTCCACTGTGGGAGTTTAAATCCAAAAGCACTCTACCACGGAGCTACATTTCCAATCCTTTAAATATATTTTTTTAGACAACGTTTTGCTGTGTTGCTCAGTCTGAGCTCCAGTTTGTGGTCCTCCTGAATACCTGGGGTTACAGGCATGTTCGCCTGAGTGTATTTTTTTAACAGTACTGAGTTATATTCTTAGCCAAAAGCCTTTTTTTAAATGATAATTTCAACGTCATGAATTTATCTAGAAGTGGCAGTAGTTCTTGTTTATCATAATCCAGTCAGTGTTACAATTTGTGTATAATTTTATTTCTTTGGGCGGTTCAAATGACAGTGGTCATGACTGCTAGTTTATCTACTTTCATAGAAGCTTGAAAACTTGTAAAATGAGAATGATAATCTTCATAGCTATTGAATTTTCATATGGTAGTGTTTAATATTTTGCTTTTATTTGTACCAGATTTATAAACACAATGTTGGTTAGAGTCAGTTGGTTTTGCATTGCTTCTTAAAAACTATACATGACACCATGTGTATGATCTTTATTTTCAAATAACTTTATATTTTGTAGAAATTATACCTTTCACTTCCCCAGTCATAACCTCTAACAACTTAAAGAAAAAATGTATTTAAATCAGGATCCAAATTCAGTTTGTATATTATGACTGATATGTATTTCCAGGTTTTTTTGTTTTTTGGTGTTGGGAGTTGGGGATTAAATCCAGGGCCATACCCTTCATTCACATCCTTAACTTCTGAGCTATACAGCCTGCCTTAAATCTTTATTTTTAGTATCTAGTTCCTTCTCCACTTTTTCCTCTTGTAATTTATTTGTAAAATAAGATAAATTAGGTTTTAAAAAATGAATTTATGTTTCTCTGTGCATGTTTCATTCAGCTTTTTTGTTTTTTAGCTGTGATCTTTTAAGATTTCATAATCTTGGGGCAAGGATTTAGCTCAGTGGTTCTGCCACTTGCCTTGCAAGCATAAGGTCCCAAGTTCAATCCCCGGTACCAAAAAAAAAAAAAGATTTTATTATCTCTATTTTTTTGTTTAGTTTAGTTTTGTTTTGTTTTTTGGAGTTTTTGAGACAGGGTCTCACTATGTAGTTGAGACTGACCTGGAACTGTAGTCCAGGCTGGTCTCGAACTCACAGCAATCCTCCTGCCTCAGCCTCACAAGTGCTGGGATTACAAGCCTGTGCCACCATGCACAGCTCATTATCTCTAAAATGTGAATTTTACATGAGTGGTTCTGTGGCATAGTAGAGAGAGAAATCAAGATTAGAAAATCAGACTTTGAGTCCTCTTTATAGTTTTCACCATTTATAAAATAATACTCGGGCTGGGGATTTAGCTCAGTGGTTCTGCTGCCTGCCTTGCAAGCACAAGGACCCAAGTTCAATCCCCGGTACCAAATCAATCAATCAATCAAACTCATCAAAATAAGACAGTGCCTGAGGAATCTTTCTTAGGGACCAAATAAGATTATTTATGAAATATTTGTTGCTCAGGATTATTAATTGTGCTAGGTAGCTAGCTATTCAGAAGAGGGCTGTGTCCGCAAATTGCTTACAATAAAGGAGACAAGAGATGTTAGTGAATAATTATAATCTGATTAGTGAAATAAAGTATTTTCAAGGTTCAGTGGAATGTGATGATTGGAAAGACTGGCATTCTGGATATCAAAGAATGTTTTTTGAGAGATATTGATTCATGTAGGTGTAAGTAGGGATTCACTGACATAAAGTCTTTGAGAAGTCAAATGGATAACAAGGATAGTCTTACCTAAGCAGCTGCAATGTTATGTATGAGTGTTTAGCAAACTGGAAAGCTAGCTAAAATTTTGGTTATTTCCTTGGGATTAGTTTACTTATGCAGGAGTATATATTGTAAAATGTGTGTGATAATCTTCAGTATATAGATACAGTACTTATGTTTTAATATGGTAGTATGTTTATCTTAAAATTAGCATTACAGTTTTTTTTATCAGATTTATAAACACATCCAGTTGAAAGGTCATCTAATTTGATAGTTTCTTTTGAAAAAAAGCGCTGTTCTAAATTCAGTTGTTCCTCTCTCAGGAAACCACTTTTATGTTGTTTTGTTTTTGTTTTTGACTTCAGAGTAGACTTTATTGAGAAAAGTTAATGTAAAAACATTCAAATTCATAAAATTTAAATAAGACAGCAAAATTATACCTTGTAGCTATAGTAATCGATATAGAAATCACAATAAAGTCTCAGTTATTGCCTAAGCAGAAACTACTCTGTCAGGCTTCAGCTGCCAGCCCAAGGTAGGAAACTTTGCACTCATTAGAGCGAGCCCAGTGATGAAATTTGCATTTGGAGCTGGAAGTGGGGGTGAGTTCTGACTATGGCATCACAACAGCCTAACCCTAGAAAAGCAACTTCATTAATGTCCTGCAGCGGAGTAGCCATGGGTTATAGCTCTCATTTCATTTCATAAAGAGTGATCAGTTTTCTTCAGAATACATTATGTTACTGTTTCACATGGCTTATCCCTTGGATGGCCTACCTCTCTACTACATTCCTTTTCCAAAGACTGTTTCCTGCGATGCCCAGATCACCTTTGGTCATTCAGCACCTTACTGCGGCCTGAGCTCCTCAGCCACCCAGTGAGCACCCAGGCGGCTCCACAGGGGCAAGAGTGCTACTGACAAGTAAATGTGAGATTCTCTTTGGTTATGGAACTGTTATAAAAAATATAGCTAGGAATATTCTTTGACTTCTACAAGCATTTTGTGACCAACTTACAAGTACATAATTAATGTCCTTGCAGAATTTACCAGCTGGTTGGGTTCAGATCTGCTGCTTCCTCTGTGGGAGCTAACATTAGTGTTAAGTTTTCTACTTAGCAGATACATTGGGTGCAGAACAGTAACTGATTTACAGGAGCCGGGGTTGCGGGGGCACAACTGACGAGCATGGACTCAAATGCTCTCTATGGCTTTGAACTCACTGAGCACCTGCACAGGGTGGACATGCTTCTTTTGTACTTAGTGCTTAATCTTAGTCTGTGCCTCATCCTGCTTCTCTCTCTTAGGTGCTTTCATATTACATGACATGGCAGAAAGGTTAAGGGAAGCCATACCTTGAGACTTTCGGTATTTGGTGGAGACTCCACTTTCATGTTTTAATTCACATGCTTTTAATTGCTGTGTTTTAATTGTTTTTGTACAGGCTGTCAAACTCAGGACCTTGTGCTTTTGAGTCAGGCACAGGGCCACTGAACTAAATCCCTGGCCCATTGACTTTTTTTTTTTTTTTGTACCAGGGATTGAACTCGGGTCCTTGTGCTTGCAAGGCAGGCCACCGAACCACTGAGCTAAATCCCCGGCCCCCTTTGACTTTTAATTTTAAAAATTATTTGAACTGTTAGAGACCAAGTCATGTAGTGTACTTTGATTATCCTTTTCTGCACAATTTATTTTTCTTGGAGTTAAGTCATTGCCTTTTAAAATT
The DNA here is from genome assembly GCF_012274545.1 of Fukomys damarensis. Lineage (NCBI taxonomy): Eukaryota > Metazoa > Chordata > Mammalia > Rodentia > Bathyergidae > Fukomys > Fukomys damarensis. Next base: position 9,068,491 of record NW_022900941.1, on the reverse strand, counting down.
TTATGTTTTGGCTTAATGTATGTACTTATTCTCAAACTGTTGATTATGCAAATTAAATAAATTAGATTATCATGGCAGCTTTGATTCTATGATGTTTCTGTTTTGTGTTTTTCCAGCCTATATTTGGTGTTTTCACATATAGCATGCTATATTTTAAAAAATTACTAGTACCTGTTTAAACTATTTTGCTTAACCTTAATGTTCTTGAAAGCCTTTAAACTTGGAGTTAAAGTAACCAATTTTTAAAAATAAATTTACTTTTAATTGACAAATTTGTTGTATATACATGATGTTTTAAAATATGTATAGAAAGTTGGGAGCTGGGAAGCTGAGGAGGATCATGAGTTCAAGGTCAACCTGGACAGTCTAGAACTTAACTAGTTCCTGGGTTCAATCTCTGGTAGCACACCAAAAAAAAAAAAGTAACCAATTAATTTTAATTATTTTTCAATTTAATGTTCATAGGACTTTACTAAATAGTACTGTTTTCTGACAAGTTGTGGAGAGCCTGTTCCTGATATTATCTTGTTCTTTCTGGTTATAGAGTGACAAAATGCTGAGCTTCCTACGTAGAACTCTGGGGCGCCGCTCCATGCGTAAACATGCTGAGAAAGAACGACTCAGAGAGGCACAACGAGCTGCCACACACATTCCTGCATCTGGAGATTCCAAGTCCATCATCACATGTCGGGTATCCCTTCTGGATGGTACTGATGTTAGTGTGGACTTGCCGGTATGTAGGTCTTGCTGAGCTGCAAATTCTGTATGAGATTATTGTCTTTATTTGAGCTTTCTGTTGATGATAATTTCCTGGGGAGATCCATGTGAATCAGTCACTGTAAATAATGTTCATGTACATGGATCAGGTAACCTTAGACCAAAAGTAGCTACAATAATAGTTTCTCTCTCTGGAATTATTGCATCTACTTGAAACATTTAAATGAGAAGCAGGTGTTGGTATGAATTAAACCCGTATGTGTTTGTGTGTTCTCAATAGTAGAAATACACGGTGTAATCTAGTAGGTCCCTCACAACCCTTATTGAGCAGTTATTAAAGCAGTGAGGAATCTTTGGGAACCGTAATGATTCGTGTATACTATGAGACTTTCGGTTCCTTATACTTCTCTATATTTTTCAGAATTCCTTAAAACAAAATAGATACTTCTTTTAGTTTGGTGTGTTTGAAGAAATTTTAATGAAATGAAGTGAGAAAAAGGATTTTCTTCATACCACTCCGATTTGATTGCTTGTCCCTTTGCTACCAAAGTAGCATTGTAGGTTTTTTCATAACACCATAATCTTATTTCAAAACAGGATATTTTAATTATTTTTCCATTGTGAATAGGCTTTAGTTTTTCCAGTTAGAAATGTATAATCATAATTCACAGCGTGAAACAATCCACTATGTTTGAAAGAGGGTTAGTTTATTTCTTACAGGCCTTTTTAGAGTGGGAGAAGACAGCATTTGAATTTCTTTCTGAATTGTTTACTAGTAGCAAATCTTTTATGTCTTTGTTCTGTACTCACAGACTTAGTATAAATTGTGACATTTGACATGAGCTTCTTTGGATATTCCTTGATACTATCTCTCCCCACAGATTTCCTAGTACCCATACATTTACCTAAAATTCACTTTAACAAGTCTCTTTAGGCAGGATGAGAGCCTAGATCAATGATGGTGAACCTTTTAGAGCTTTTAATGATAAAGAATAGCCAGCTGCAGCTGTATTCATAGGTTGCCACCACTGGACTAGATATTGCTGAAATACATAGTTGAATAAGGTCTGGAAAGTATTAGACTAGGAATAAGAATTTAAGGAATTGGTTAGTTTGTTTAAAATAATATTATGTATAGTTATATACATTGTACATTTAAACATTGTAATATGAAATTAAGGATTCATGACTTCTTGAAGTGTTTTGAAGTCCTCTGTGTTTGTTATCTTTGTACATTAGACTACGGTTTCGGGGTTTTGATTCTGTAAAATCTTAAGAATATAAGTTTTTTTCCTGTTAGGGTTTCTTGAAGATTTGTAAGACATTCCAACATGAGATACTTTGTGAAGATAGTTTTCATATTTATTATTTGATAAGAATCTTGAGAGTTTTTTTTACTATCATATTAAAATGTCATTGCTATGTGATGAAAAGCCTAGCATTGCCATATGAGAGCTTAGAAAGTAGTTTTTTTCTTACTTAAATTATGGAATGTGTTTAAAGAACAAGATATTAAATTAGAAAAAAAAAGTATGGAGTCCTGGGGTGACTTAGGGTTTTTAAATATGGATACTTAGGAGAATTTGCAAAGAAACTTTTTGAAAAGGAAGTGTTGTGTAGAGGAGAAATATCATTAGGCTTTAAATTGGTAGAACAAATGTATAGTTACTGTATAGGATGGTTTCCTGGACTTCGTTTGTTCAGCAGGGCATGTGTAATGGTTGATCAAGTCCAGAAATGCTGGCTGGTCTGTTATCAGGACAATTGCAGAGAAACAGCCAAGGTTTTCAATCTGAATCATTGTGGAACAAGAACAATTGCCTTTTTAGCCCTGTAGATGAAATCTTAGTAACCTAATTCTAGGTACTTGGATGGATATAAAATGGATATTGGCCCACCAGTTAAACTATTATTAATAGGAAACTGTAGGCCAGAGGATTTTTTTTCTTTTAAAAAATAATATTTCCTTTTTCTGCTTTAATTTTTATCCACTTCAGTATGATATTCTGGGAGATTTAGAAATGATTTTGGAAATTGAATGAAGCACATGCCCATTTCCTGTGAGAATTAGGGTCACTAATGATTATAGTTAGCTAGCTTGGAACTGAGATGATTGCCTAAGTATTATATAAGGGATTATTTGTGATTAGAATAATTTAAACAATCTATGGACTTCAAATTATTAAAATTAATATATATCAATAGTAATGGTTCCTCTCTCTCTTTTTCCCCCCTTTGGTGGCACTGGGGATTGAATCTAGAGCTTCTCAAATTTAAAATTTTATTTTGAGGTAAGAGTCTTAGTAAGTTGTCAAGGCTGGCTCAAACTTGGAATCATCCTCACTCCATCTCCTAAATAGCTGGGATTTCAGGAATATGCCCCTGAACCTGGCTAATAATGGTTATTTCATACTCCTGTTCTCTTTTCCTCTCAAATTGGGGAAGGGATTAAATACTATTTTCTTCTCTTCTCTTCCCATTTCTTATCTCTTCCCTTTTTTTTCCTCTTCTTTTTCCTTCTCTCAGCTAAATACAGTGAGAATGCCTTTAAGTGAATGACAAAGGTGTCAGAGAGAAATTTCTCACTCTTTAATTTTTAAACTTTATCTTTGAAAATGCTATTGTAAACTCTTTGGATTAATTTGAGAGCGAAGTATTACTTATTAAATAGCCTATTACCTACATCTTCTAAGTTTTAAATTAATACAAAATACTTTATTAACCAATAGATCATAGCTGTTATATACATACTTTACTACAAGAAATATTCAGAAAGACTTTAAATGTATAGCCTGTGTGTAGTTAAACTTACAAATACAGTAGTCCCTCCCATTAACTGTGTTTTCACCTTTTGCAGTTTTAGTTATAGATGGTCACCATGATCCAAAAATGTTAAATGGAATATTCCAGAAATAATTTACAACTCTTAATACAGTATACTGATATAATTTATTGTTAATCTCTACCTAATTTACAAATAAAATTTTGTCATAGGTATATATACATAGGAAAAACTCAGTATATAAGATTTGGTATTACCTGCCATTTTAAGCATTTGCTGGGAGTCTTGGAACATACTCCCTGAAAATAAGAGGACAAACTATCCTGTACTCATGAATTTAAAGACTTAAAATTGTTTGGATGGCAATACATTCCAAACTGATTGCAGGTTTAATTCAACCCTCATCAGTATTCCAGCTAACCCTGTTTGTGGAAATTGGCAAACTGAGTCTAAAATTCTCATGGACTTGCAAGAGACCCTGAATAGTCAAAACAAAATTGAGAAAGAAGAAAAGAAAGTGGGGTAACTCCTACTTCCCAATTTTAGGAATCACAACAGAGCAACAATAATCAAGATGATGTGCAATTTGCACAAAGACAGACACAGATCGATGAAATAATAGAAAACTCATAAACGTATTTATGTGTGGTCAGTTGGTTTATTTTTTTATTTTTTTATTTTTGGTACCGGGGATTAAACTCGGGTCCTTGCGCTTGCAAGGCAGGCCACCGAACCGCTGAGCTAAATCCCCGGCCCCAGTCAGTTAGTTTTTGACAAGAGTGCCAAAACCATTCAGTGGGGAAAGAATACATTTTTTTTCAACTAAGACCACTGAATAGCCACACACAAAGAATGAAGATGGGCCTTTATTTCATACCCTATGTAAAAAATTAAAATATTTCAATGACATAAACATAGAGCTAAAGCTGTAAAATCCTTCAAAGAACAATAGGAATAAATCTGTATTTACCTTAAATTTGACAGTGGTTTTTCTTTTCTTTTCTTTTTGGTACCAGGGATCAAACTCAGGTCCTCATGCTTGCTAGGCAGGTGGTGGAACCACTGAGCTAAATTCGCAGCCCTGGCAGTAGTTTCTTGGAAGCACAGCAACAAAAGGAAATAGAATAAGTGGACATCGTCAAAAGTAAAACCTTTTGCCTTTTAAAGATTACCTTAAAGTTAAAAGACTGCCCTACAGAATAAGATAATGTGTTTGCAAATAACTTAATTGGTAAGGTACTTGTTTGTAGGCTATATAAAGAGCTGCAGGGCTGGGGATTTAGCTCAGTGGTTCCACTGCATGCCTCGCAAGCGCAAGGATTTGAGTTCGATCCCCAGTACCCCCCCCAAAAAAAAGAACTGCAACAACCAATAATAAAAGACAATCTAATTATAAAACAAGCAAAGAATCAAGGTGTAGATACTTCTCTAAATGGAATATACAAAAGGCCAAAAAGTACATAAAAATAAGTTTGACATCAATATAGAAGTTCAAATTAAAACAACTGAAATGGTATACATTTTTGCTTTCTTCTGGGTAGACACAATACCCAACACCCACAGCTTAAAAGGGGAGAGATTTACTTTTGCCCACAGTTTTGTGGAATTCAGTTCATGGTTAGATGGCTCCAAGATAGGAACATCACGGATAAAGGGCATGGTGGAATAAGCTGCTCAGTTCATTGTGTTTGGAAAGCAAAATAACAGACCGTGCCAAAGAGAAACAAGTGATGTATCATAAATAGTACTCAAAATCATGCCTCCAAGCCAGGTATGGAAGCACATACCTATAGTTGCAGCACTCAGGAGGTTGAGGCAGGAAGATTATCCTCAGTTCAAAGCCAGCCTGGACTACACAGTAAGACCTTGTTTAAAAAAGAAAGAAACAGCAAAGCAAAAAAAAACCATGCCTCCATGACATATCCAGACAAACCCAGGTGGGTTATCTCTTAGATATTTCTTATTCCATTGAAGTTGACATATCCAGATTAATAGTCATAATTCACCCCTTGTCAACTTCATACCAAACACATCTCCTTAAACCATACTTAATTTTTAAACACTAGCAAGTTCATAATTCTGCCTAACATTATACAGCTGTCTCACATGTAACCCCAAGGTCTCAAAATTTCCAACATTTTATAAAAGTCCAGGTCTCATCTAAAACTCAATATAAAGTCTTAGCTGTGAGCCTCTGTAAAAATAAGAAACAAGTTACATAATGCCAAGGTAAGTGTGGTACAGGGTAAACACTTTTTCCAAAGTGAGGAATATGGAGCATAGAAAAGAATCAGAGCAAAGCAATACTAGCAGGGCACACATTGAGTCCTGTAGCTCCATGTCTAGTGTTCAGTGCTCGTAGTGGTAAAATTTAACTTTCAAAGACCTTGGTTGACCACATCCTTATACCCTTGCCATTTGCATCCCACATGGCCTCTTTCTTGGGCTGTTTGTACATGGCTGACATCTCTGACTCTAGGTAGAGGTTCCACCTTTTATTTCATTCCCATAGCTTCATAAAGTAAAAGCCTACCTGACACCCCACCACTCTTGGATTCTGTATGCTAATAAAACCAACATCACATGGATAGTACTGTCTGCTGTCAGTGGAAGTGGGTAGTCAGTCATGTAGTCTTGGACCATGGCTGCAGTGACCTCTAGGTGCCTGGATGACTGAATGTGGTAAAGTGAATCCTGGGGATTGAAATCCCTAGATGGCCCTTCTGAAGCAGGGGTCTCAGGAACACTATTCTCAACTGAAAGATTGACAATTTTTGTACCCTGGAACAGGCATTGGGTGGGGTCTTGCTGATTCCTAAAAAGCCCTCAAGTCATCTTTCTTTTTGTCTCTGTACAAAGTGCTTGGTTTCTTTTTTAATAGTGTTAAACCTTTAGCCAAGTTTATGCTGGCTCTTTCTGGTCCACAATTTGTTGTTCATATTTTTCTGATGTCTTTGCCCCTCATAGTCACAATAAGTCCAACTAAAAGCCAGTACCCATGCCTCAGCCTGAAAACTGGGCTGTCTTGAAATTTTCTTCCCCCAGCCTCTGACAAAGCCATGAGGCATGGGCAAAATGTAGACAGATTATCTGTCAAGGTGACACATATGGCCTCTAGTCCAACTGCCAGTGGAGTCCTTCTATCCAACTGAAACTTTCTAAACCTGGCTTTTATGTTCTGCATTCCCATTAGTATTCTGGTCTTCTGAATTTGACCAGAACCACCCACCAAGTTCTGTTTACAGCATTCTAGGGCTTCTCTAGCTGTTGTCTCCAAACCTTTCCAAACTCCTCCTGCAAACCAGTTCCAAAGTTCAAAAACCACAGATGCGGTCCAGGGATTTAGCTCAGTGGTTCGGTGGCCTGCCTTGCAAGCACAAGGACCCGAGTTCAATCCCCGGCACAAAAAAAAAAACAAAAAAAAAACAACCCACAGATGCAGTCACAGCAATGACCCTACATCTCTGGTACCAATTTTCCATCATAGCGTTTCAATCATCATGCACAATACCAAGCCTTCACAACTTAAAGGAGAGGAGGTTTAATTTGGCTCACAGTTTTAAGGAATTCAGTCCGTGGTCAGCTGGCTCCAAGGCAAGAATGTCATGGCAGGAGGGCATGGTGGGGCAAAACTATTCAGTTCATGGTAGTTAGGAAGCAGAACAAAGGAACAGGCAAAGGACCGCAAGTTACCTAAGGCCACATCTTCATGACCCAACTGGACACATCCAGAGAAGTGCTCCACTAATCTGCTAGACATTTCTTAATCCATAAAAGGTGATATATCAGGACTAACAGTTACAGATGGCCATAAATAGATGAATAAACAAAATGTATTATATTCTTTTAATGGGATATTATTTAGCAAAAAAAGAAGTGAAGTATCGACACCTGTTATAACATGAATTAATTTTGAAAACATTTGGTAGTGAAGAAACTAAGCATAAAATACAAATTTTTCGGGCTGGGGGCTCAGTGGTTCTGCCACATGCCTCGCAAGCACATGGACCCAAGTTTGATCCCTGGTACCAAAAAAAACCCAAAAAACATGTTTTTCTTTTTTGCCTTTTTAAAAAATTTTACTTTTACTAATATGTATTTGTAGTCCGTAGTGATTACATTTATCATAGAGTTGATACATGTACATAACACATCTTTTTATGTCCCCTTCTCCCGTCCTTCCCATTTGATTCCATTCTTATGAAAGTTCAAAACAGGTAAACCTGTAGGAATAAAAAGATTAGCGGTTGCTTGGGGTAAATGCATAATACCTGACAGGAATAATATGGGGTAGTTATGGAACAATATGGGATAATAGCATATGGGGTTTCTTGAGGTGGTAAAATGTTCTAAAATAGACTTTGGTGATTATTGTATGTATCCGTGGATATACTTTTATCCATTGCATTGTATAGTTTTATGGATGGATTTTTTTGTGCATTGTATTTTAATAAAGCTCTATTGAAAAGAGAATGCAGCAATTTTTGTGTATTTGTGTTTCATTCCACTGATTTTTAATAGTTAAAAAGCATGATAAAAATGTTAACAGGTTTAATTTTGGGAGGAGTGTTTGATTTATTGCAGAAAGAAAATGCAGGCCTGAAGAATGCTGCTGTAGTGCAGGCACAAAATGACAGGGCTGCAGAGTAGTATTGGCAATGAGACTGCAGAGAAAGGAATGCTTAGTACATAGACATAGTGAGGACGAGGGTAAAGATTAGAAATGAGTAAAATGTTTAATTTCTGGCTGGTGGTTATCTCAGTTGTATGGAAGATTATACAAGGATATTTAGCTGTCATGATGAGAGGGATGAAAAAATGAAAGTGAGGAAAAGACCTTCAGTAGTGATAGTGCATTTAGAAACTGGGTTTTAGAGGGTTAAAGGATTTATTAGAAATAGTTAATTTTTTTTATCTCACAGTTCCTTGCATGCAATGGATGCTTTGAAAATATCAATTAGTTGTGAAGTTCATGCAGGAAAAATGAAAGATTGCCCTGAGATTTGTTGGTGATGGGAAGGAAGCAAAAACAGGTAGAACGCTTGGCTGGATAAGGAAGATCTCAGTTTGTTTTAATGGGTAGAAAAAAAATCTTTCCTCAGGAAGTGGTTTTATATATGCAGGGAGAGATGGGAGGAGTAACATTCTGGGAGAAGTACCTTTTGCTGAGAAAGAGAGAAAGCTGATGAAAAGACCGTATACCTTGATGATCTCAGTCTTCATAAAAGAGAAAGTAAAGTGAGGATTGTATCTGAAAGAGATGTGACCTGGAAATAACTTAATAGAAGGGAAAAAAGAAAGCTGCAGGTTATGATATAAAGGAAGCTGAGAAATGAATTTGTAGTGGTCTAGAACTGTGAGAGTCTTTGTTTTCAGTTTTCTTCTACTAGGTTCATTTTTAGTATTTAAAAGGTGAAAAAAAAAATTGAACATTGACCCTGGGGTCAAGAGTTTCACGTCGTTATTCCAAAGACTGGCCATATTGGATGGACCTTTTTAACCATTGCTTAAATCTGATAGACCATTTTACAACTCTGAGCCTTTGCATAACTTCTAAATAAACTAGAATTACAGATATAAGGTAATATAGAGGAGGAAGGATTAATTCTTGCTGGGATTATTGGAAGGCCACACAGATGAGAGTTCTTGAAAAGCCAAGACATTCCTTAAAGGTAGAAAGACTTTTCTAAGCAAAAGTAGTTACATTTTACTAATACCAGAGTGAGGACTTACTGGGGAAATTATAAGCATACAAAAATGCTGGAGTGACAGGAAATAAGATTATAATACAAACAGGGAAGACTTTGTGCCATGCAATTTGTACTTTAATCCGTGAATGATGAAAAATAATTAAAGGATGTTAAAGAGCAGAGTGAAGTTCTAGTTTGCAATTTTATTTTATCTTATTTTATTTATTTTGTTCTGGGGATTGAACTCTGGTCTTTGCACTTGTGAGGCAGGCAGCAGAACCACTGGGCTAAATCCCCAGCCCTAGTTTGCAATTTTACAAAGATAAAGCTGGCAGCTTTTGCTGCTTTATCTTGTCTGGCTCGAGTTTTTCCTTTACCTCACCATAGGCTTTCAAAATTTCATCCCTTTTTTCATTACACAGGTGGCAGAGCTCTATTCACCCTTCAGTTTCAAATACAGAAGCTTCCAGCACTTTCTGGCAGAACTTTCAAATGAAACTACTTTCATTTCTTTTGCATTTTGTTTATACTGAAAAAATAGTGCTTGCAGCACAACAGGTATTGTGTTTCAGCTAGTATACAATTTTATTCTTAACTAAAAACCTTGTGGCTGCTTGAGAAGCAGAAGTAGTAATCGCACTTATCTGTGTAACTCTAGTGTTGAACACATTACTGGTGCCTGTCCAATAATTGTTGAATTGAATGATGCATTATATCAGAATGTATTCCTCTTAAATTCATAGTGAAATTTAAAACTAAGAAAATAGAGAATGGGACAGACATAATTAACAAGAACACCATTTTCAAGGTTGATGTCTTAGTCATTTTTGCATTGCTGGACACAATACCTGCCACCCACAATTTAAAGGAAGAGAAATTTATTTTGGTTCACTGTTTATAGAGGTCTTAGTACATAGTTGGCTGGCTCCAAGGCAGAAAGGATATAGCGAAAGTATCTGGTACACGAAAGCTGCTCATGTCGTGGCAGCCAGGAAGCAGAGTGCAAAAAAAGCAGAGGAGGGAGATACACCCTTCCAGGTCACACCCCCAGTGACCTACCCCAAGAAGTCCCCACTGACTAATCACAACTCAATTTCTATACTCATTAGTGGATGAGTCCTCTGAGGAGTGTAACACACCCCTGTGATCCAGTCACCTTCCAAAAGCCCTACCTCTGAGTACATGACAGTTTTGTGGGACAATTAACAGTTGATATTAACAAATTGATACTTATTTTTCAAAATTGTAAGTCAGCTGTTTACCGAGAATAATACTTACTTTGCAGTGGGGAGGGGTTGAGAAAGGGTCTTGCTGTATGGTTCAGACTGGCTTGAACTCTAAAGACTCAGGTTGGCTTTTCACTCAGAAACGTTCTCCTGCCTCAGACTCCTGAGTGCTTGGATTACAGGTGTTCACAACCACTCCTGACAGAATAATGTTTCTAAGACTGCCCTTCTGCTTCAACAATAACATGTTTCATTTCAGTTAGAATCAGAAATATTTCTAAAACCATCATACTACAGTTGCTGCATTTATTGTGTGTGATTTACTTTCCTGAAATGGCATAGTTCTTTTTCTTACAAACTGGACTCAGTGAAAGTTTCAAAAATACTGTGTTCATGCTATTCCTAAAGGTCAA
>NW_022900941.1:9044958-9057078 GCF_012274545.1 Fukomys damarensis | reverse complement strand
TTTTTTTTTTGGTACCGGGGATTGAACTCGGGTCCTTGCGCTTGCAAGGTAGGCCACCAAACCCCTGAGCTAAATCCCCAGCCCTAGAATTGCCTCTTAAGGAGGGTTATATATATGATCTTGAAAAGATTTTGTTCTGAGGAGACTGCTGTCTACCTGGCACAGGCCCATACTCTTTAGAACACAACTGTCATTTAAGAGGTTTAGGAATGACAGTTTGTCTGAATAAGGAGGAGAATTACTTTTTAATTTGTACTTCTTCCTAGTCTTTTAAGTAAAAGTGGAATATTGCTGGAATGTGAATTGAATCTAGAAATGCACTTTAGAATTAAGATAATGAAACCATGTGAATTTAATGCCAGATAATTGAATTCAGTAGACTTGTGTGACTTCTTGCTATAGTTTAGAAATGATTGTTTCCTTTCTAAGCAATATTTTATAGTTTTCAGAGTGTAAGTCTTCTTATGCTCCTTAGTTTAGTTTATTCCTAAGTGTTTTAGTCACCTTGATGCTATTGTGAATTGAGTTGTTTCCTAAATTTCATTTACGGATTATTCACTGCTCATGAATAGAAATACAGCTGATTTTTTTTGTTTCTTGATTTTCCTTGGAATATTGTTGAATTCATTTATTAATGCCAACAGGGTTTTTTGTTTTGGGAACCATTAGAGTTTCTACATAATATCATATCATTTTGGACAGAATTTTATTTTTCTTCCAATTTGGATGCCTTTTTTTTCCCCTGCCTAATTTCTGTGGCCAGAACTTCAATACTATGTTGAAAAGAAGTGGCAAAACCAGGCATCCTTGTCATGCTTCTGATCTAGGGGGAAAAGCACTTGGTTTTTTTTTGTTTGTTTTGTTTTGTTTTTAGCACTTGTTATTTTTAAATTTTTCTTTCATGCTTCCTATTTTGTCTTTTCTTTCCTCCAATAGGAAAGGTTCCTAAATACCATCTTTCAACTCACTAATTTCCCTTAACCTTAATTCATCTATATTTTATCACATATACTATATTCTTTATTTTATTATACTTTTATTTTGATAAGGGGTCTCACTCTGTAGTTCAGGCTGTCCTTGAACTCACTGTGTAGCCCAGGCTGACCTTGAACTTGTGAAGATCCTCCTGCCTCAGCCTCTCACATGTTGGGATTACAGGCATGTGCCACCTCACCCAACTCTTCATTATACTTTTCATAATTAATATTTCCACTGGGTCCTGTTCAGTTTCTGTATTTTCATATTGTCAATATTCCTATATCTTTTAGAAAATATGTTAGGGTTTTCTTTTTACTTTATTTGCCTTTGCTTCTAGCGTTACCTATAATGTGGTTTGCTGTCTTTTGACTTTTGAGATGATAGTCTCATTTTTCTCATTTTGTGCATTTTCATTTGGGAATGTGGGTTACCTTCTTTGGATTACACCCAATGAGATAGCATAACCCTCATCTCTAACAGTTACATGTAGCTAGTTCTGCAAGGTTAGGGACATGGTGAGGGGAGTCCTACCAAGAAGAGCCCCAAGAACCAAACAAATAGTTAAAGCACTACCCATTCATAAATCTGAGATTAAGGATTCACTCCCCTTTTCTGTTAGGTAAAAGAGGGATAGAGAATTTAGGTGATGGAATTTCAGTGATGAGGAAATCTAGAGGTAGGAACATTTTAGGCAGTGCCTGCATCCTCTTGTCTGTCATTGCTATTGCATCCTTGTGTCAGGGGGTATAGGTCCTAATTATCAATAAAACAGTGGATGTAAAAGCAGGAAGACAAAACCTACGTTCAAATTATCTTTTCCTCCCATTGTCCCTCCAAAGCTACACAAGGCTTAAACTAGCCCTTAAGCCAGCTGCAGTTGGTATCATTACACATAAACCCCAGTACCAGAACTCCTTAATGACTTTGACCTTGCTCATCATTGGAGAAATACAAGTCAAAGCCACAATGAGACACCTATTATAATGGCCATTATTGTTATTTGAAGTTCTGGGAATTGAACCGTGGGCCTTCCCACTGAACTTCATTTCCATCCCTTTTTTATTTTGAGACATGATCATGCTAAATTGCCCAGGCTGGCCTTGAACTTGTATTCCTCTCACCTCAGTCTCTCAGAGTACTGGAATTACAGACATATGCCACCATGACAGGCATTTGTTTAGGAAAACAAGTGTTGGTGAAGATAGGAAAACATTGGAACTCTTGTGCACAGTTGGGAATGTAAACTGTTGTAGAGGCTGAATATAATGTAGCTCAGTAGTAGAATGTGTGCTTAGCATGCACAAGGCCCTGTGTTCAGTTTCGAGCACACACAGGCACATGCATACCCAAATAGAAAACACTTTGGTATCTCTTCAGAAAGTTAAACAATTATTATATGTTCAAGAAATTTATGAATAAACTAGAAGAGAGGAGGTTATGATAAGAAGCTGGGAGTATCTAATTTTAATGATCAGAGAAGAGACATTCCAAGTAAAGTCTAGATGGTAGTGTAAAACCCACAGGGAGTTTAAATTTGGGAAATGGTCAAAGCAAAATTCAGTCAAACTTGTCATCTCTTTCAGCTATCTTTGTCATATTACTGAACCTTGCTTAACGTTTATCACTGTCAGGATGGAGATGTATATGCCATAGTCACCAGTATAGTACAAATGAATGCTTAAGGTGGCATTGCCAGTACACATAGGTAAGAAGTTTAAAATAAGAGAAGTGGTTGAGGAAATACTTTCTCCAAACTTTTGAGAGGGCGGGGGATTTAGCTTAGTGGTTCTGCTGCCTGCCTCACAAGTGTAAGGACCAAAGTATGATTCCCGGTACCAAAAAAAAAAAAGAAACTTTAAGAAAGATGACAGGTTTCAGATCGAAAATGTCCAGATAGAATACCATGTAAAGAAAAACCCACATCTGTATACAGAACAGTGAAGTTTAAGACTATCAGAAATAGAGAATGAAAAAAACAGTTCGATAACCAGTAAAAAAAAAAAAAAAGCAAATTTGAAATGTGAACAAATGACATTACAAAGGAACAAAACTCAAGTTGACATTGCACTTTGCAACAGTATGGACAGCAAGAAGATAGCAGTAAATTTTTTTTTTCGTATTAGAATATTGAAGTAGAGGAACTGTCTTAGTCACTTTCTTGTCACTGAAGCAAATACCCAGCACCCACAACTTTAAGGGAAGGTTTATTTTGTCATGCAGTTTTGGAATTTTCAGTCTGTGGTCTGCAGGCTTGAAGACATTAACAGCACACAGAAGGAAGGCTGCTCACATCAGTGAGGCCAGGAAGCATAGAGAAAAGTGAGCCACCAGCGAGGGAGAGTCACCCTCCCAGGCCACGCCCTCAGTGATCCACTTCCAATCAGGCCCCACCTCCTGATAGCACTTTCCACTCAGAACTCATTCATGGCAGGGCTTCAGTGGTTCAGTCACCTTCCAAAAACCCCACTTCTGAGTGCATGAGTGATTTGGGGACCCTTGATCTAAACCATAGCAGAAACTATGTCTGAAAAACATGATGGGGACTGGGTGTAGGGAGATCAATGGACAGTTAAAAGGTGTAGATTGATAATGTAAAAATATTTTCTTCATAGGAGATATCTTAAGTCACAATTTAAAATTATTTAAGTGGGAGATACATGGATAGTGTATATATGAAGACTAAGTATCCCAACAATGCTTTTGCTCTATGGGTTTATATCTGTTGTTATTTAACTTACTAGAATTTTTTTTTGGTATGGGAGATTGGACTTGGGTCCTTGCACTTGTGAGGCAGGTGGCAGCACCACTGAGCTAAATTCATAGCCCCAAAATTTTTAAAAGTTAGCTCTTGATTAATTTAAAATAGCATTAACATGCCCTGTATATTTAGTATAAGTGACATATTTTCATGAAAAGTATTTTCTAAAATTACATTATCTTACCCATCATCTACAACATGGTAATACTTTCGGTATGGCAAGTAGTATTTTAAGAGATCTTGTTGTTTCAGGATTCTTGGTCCTCTAAACCACTTACTAATTAACTTATTTTCTTGCCATTTCAGAAAAAAGCCAAAGGACAAGAACTGTTTGATCAGATTATGTACCATCTGGACCTTATTGAAAGTGACTATTTTGGTCTGAGATTTATGGATTCGGCGCAAGTAGCAGTGAGTAACTTTTGGAGGTTACATTATTGGACAGCAAAGGAAATTTTCAGATGATATGCTAAGTACTAGAAAGCTACTTTTTCTTTCTTTCCCTTCTGAGCATTGAACTCAGGGCCTTCACACACCCCTAGTTCATTTTATATTTTTTATTTTGAGATAGGGTGTCACTAAGTTACCCAGGTTAACCTTCAACTTGGAATCCTCCCGCCTTAGCCCTTTCTTGGGATTATAGATGTGTACCACCATGTTCAGCAAAGACTGCATCCTTAGTATAATAGTCACTATTTCATGTGATTTCCTGCTAGCTAAACCTTTGACCCCTTGCTTTAAAATTACCAGAAGTGCTTATTAAAAATGAGAATTCTGACCCGAATATGTGGTGCACACTGTAATCCCGGTTACTCAAAAGGCTGAGGCAAGATTGCAAGTTTGAGGCCAGCTTGGGCGGTTTGTCTCTAAAGGACTGGGGATGGAGCTAAGTGATAGAGTGCTGACCCAGCATATAGTAAGGCCTTGTGTTCAGTCCCCAGCACTGCCCCCCAAAAGTGAGTTCTGGTCCTAACCTGAATTACTAGAGAAAAATGCTTGAGGATGGGTTTTGGCAATCTTATGTTTTTAGTGTTCACTGGCTTAGTTGTTGGCACACGTGGTTGTTGTGAACCACTGTTCAATGAAAAGAATGTTACACTGGGAGTTTTGTGGCCTCTTGGGTAAGTGATACAATTTATAATTTAAGATGAGTAGACTTGGATATTCCCAAGGTCCCCTTCAAATTTATGTGTTCTTTGATATGCGTTTTAGATGAAAGAATGGTGTATGTAATAGAGTGAAAGTTGAATGCTATTCAGAGAACTGAGTACTGTATTAGGATTTCACTGAAAGATTTTTGAAAGAAAGTAGTGGCTAAGATTGGGAGGTGCATTAGTGGCCATTCCAAACTGAATATCCAACTTATTAAATAATAGATTGGATGTTATTTATTCTCTTAATAATTGAAATTTGATAGTTTTCAAGCAGGGAGATTAATTATATTTTGCTTCAGAAAGTTATGTAGAAATATTGGGTAGGATTTTGTTTTAGAGTGGACAGATTAAAATCAGAAGAGATACTTCAAACTTGGTTGGTAAAAGTAATATTAAAGCCTAGACAGTACAAGGGTGCAGATACAATATGAAAACATTAAGCTTTGTTTCTGTAAGTCCGAGGGAGAGAGAGGATGGCTGGAGGAGGGGGAGATGAATTTCTTACCTGACTGTAAGGAACATCTTGATTAGCTTTACAAGTTAATCACTTTAGCTGGCATTGTTTGCTTACTACCACCGCCCCTGAATTAAAAAAAATTAAGCATAAGCATTTAACAGCAGAGTATTGGTTAGGTATTGGTCAAGATACAGTGACTACTATACATCTTTTTTTTTTTTTTTTTTTTTTTTTTTGGTACCGGGTATTGAACTCGGGTCCTCGCGCTTGCCAGGCAGGCGATGGAACCACTGCACTAAATCCCCAGCAATACTATACATCTTATTTAAAAATAGTAATTTCAGTGGTACCTCAGTTCATGAATGCTTTTGCCTGTTTGTTTGTTTGATGGTTTGACTCACAAACAGAAGCATTTTGCAAAATTCTGTTTTTGTTGGGGAACTCTGCATCACATGACAAACACAGCCTTGGCCATTCCAGAATCATGGAATGAATTAAGTTCATGAACTGAGGTACCATTGTATACTAATGGATGTGAAGTGATAGAACTGTCAACTGGGTGTCGAAACAGTAACATTTAGTTTTTCTGTGTTTACAAGAAACTGGTTGTGTGTGCACATGTATACACATGTACATATAAGAAATTTGCAAAGCTATTTCCCATTATTTCAGAGTTCTGACTTTTTCTTTCTTTCCTTCTTTCCTTGTGTGTGTTTGTTGGGGGGAGGCAGGGGGAATAGAGATTGAACTCAGGGTATTACTACTAAGCTATATCCCCAGCCTTTTTTGTTGTCTATTTTGAGACACTGGCTGAGTTGCTAAGGTTGCCTCTGTTGGTCTTAAATTTAAAATTCTCTTGTCCTGGCCTCCAGAGTTCTGGGATTACAAACATGCGTCACCACACCCAGCCACAGCTCTGATTTCTTCATGTTGTTAATACTGGAGATATTTCTTTTGTTTTTCTTATTAATGCTTCTTATTTTTTATTAAACTAAATTGACTAAAAGCAGGGAAAGAGTTTTTTTTTTAGCTCTTGTCCAGCACGTAGTAAATATATGGAGTGTTTATTGAATTCAATTCTGGGACTGCCATTTAGTTTGATAAAGATGTGGATGGTCAGTAAGTTTGTTATCATTAAGCTTTTTCTATAAAATGGCTGAAATCTTGCGATCAGATGAAAAATTTCATTGGCATAGACAGTTTTTGGCTTTTTGTTTTTGAAGGAGTGTTGGCATGGGGGAAGAGGCAAAAGTAATGCTAATGTAGGTCTTTAGGTACTTTTGGTTCATTTCTTTTTTTAATTTTATTGGTACATTTCAGGTATACAATATAATGACATTCATCATCAGATATTTGTACCTTTACATAATATATCTTGATGCTTAATTTTTCCCCATTCCTCTGCCCCCCTTTCTCCCCTCCACCTCTCTATATTTACAAAAACTTTGTTTCCATATTTTAATTTTCTCGTATTAGTTCCATTCCATGATTCATTTCTTAAAATATTTAGGTTTGTGGAAGAAATTCGACATGCAGCCATTCCTTATTATTAGCTCTTGACTGATGCCAGCAATTACTGACTTATTAGATTCCATGGGATATTTTTTCCATGATTTCATATACATAACACTTCCTTTTTTTCTGGTCATAACAAACTTTGGTTAATGCCAGGATTTGAATTTTTTAATCCATATTCTTTTTAGTTGCTGCTTATCTCTTAGTAACCAGAAATTTAGTCATTAAGGTTACAGATTTTAATTCATTGTGTTTTTGCTATACTAAAATAATCTGAGTTTAGCTGGAAGAACAATTGGTAGATGAAAGATAATAAAAATCAACTACAGGTAATACCTACAATTTTAAGTTCTGATTCATATATTTTATAAATTTTATGATCTAAAGCAAACATAGATGTAACTTATAGTTATTTTGTTTTGTGGCCAGATTCAATTCTATAATCAAACAAAATTGGTATTTGACAAACAGTTCATTAAATTAATAGAGATAGTGAAGTTGATGGAGTCAAGTGGACTTTTGGCCAGGAACTTAGTGTAAATTAAGCTAACCCAGTGTTCTGTCATATTTACTGTGTTGGCATAACTACAGAATCCAGTGGGGAAGGGACACAATGCAGTTTACCTTTGAACATATGGAATGTCCATATATGTAAGATTAAGGTGCTGAAATTCACTTTGTCACTGTTTGTGACCCAAGAATTATATTGCCTGTTACACAGCCATCATGGAGATTACCTAAATTAATTAAACAAAGTTAATTTTTCTTCCTGTATTCACATACAATCTGAGCTTGTGCTCCTTTTGAAATTGTTAATTTCATTACACTGAGACATTTTATGTATTTATGTAGTTTCATAGTTGAAACATGCTTTTTATAATTTGTATAACTAGCAAAATCAAGTAATTAACATTGACACATCAACACATTACAAAAGTTCTTAGATGTGACACTAAACCCACAATCCACTTTAAAAAATTGATAAAATGGGCTTCATTAAAGTTAAGAACTTGTAGGACTGGGGATTTAGCTTAGTGACACTGTTCCTGCCCGGCAATGCAAAGTCCTGAGTTCCATCCCCAGTGCTACCAAAAAAAAACAAAACTTAAGAACTTTTGCTCTGAGAATGACCCTGTTCAGAGGATAAATAGGTAAGCTACAGAGTTGGAGAAAATATTTGCATACCACATATCTGACAAGGAAATTACATCTTGCCTGTATAAAGAACTCCTCAGCAGTTAGAAAGCAAACAATCCAATTAAAAAATGGAAAAAAGCAGACATTTCACCAAAGAGAATATACAAATAGCAGATAATAAATGAAAAGATGAAACATCACTAACGGTAAGGAGAATGCAAATTAAGAAATTGATGAGTTGCCATTACTTTTTGTCTATTAGAATAGCTAAAGTAAAAACAAAAAATGGCAACTCCATATTTTAGTGAGAATGCAGAGAAACTAGATAGCCTTATCTGTTGATATTGAGAATATAAAATGATATAGCCACTCTAGAAAATATTCTGGCTGTTTCTTTCTTTTTTTTTCTTTTTTGGTACCAGGGATCAAACTTGGGTCCTTGAGCTTGTGAGGCAGGCAGCAGAACCACTAAGCTAAATCCTTGGCTCCGGCTGTTTCTTAACCATATGATTTAGTAGTTGTGTGCCTGGCCCTTTATTCTATAGAAATGAATACTTATTTCCACATAAACAAACTTATGTAAGTGTTCATATCAACTTTATTTGTAACAGCTAAAATAACCAAAATATCCTGCAGTAGAAGAGTGATTAAATAAACAGTGGTATAACCATACCAGAAATGATACTCAGTAGAAAAGAGTATCATATAGCAATACATATAGCAACTTGAGTTAATTTCCAGGACATTAAACCTTGGTGGGGAGACAGTATCAAAAAGTTACATACTGTATGATTTAATTTATACAGCATTATTGAAATGTCAAAATTTCAGAGTTCAAGATCAGTTGCCAAGGCTTATAGATATTGAAGGTGGGAGGGCATGGTTGATTTCTATAAAGGAGTAGTATTTTTTGTGATAATGAGATGTTTCTATATCTTGATTGTGATATTATTGAAGGAATTTAAACATGATAAAGTGATAAGTAAAAATTCATATTGTACCAATGTCACTTTCCTGATTTTAATATTGTACTGTAGTTTTCTCTGATGTAAGCATTAAGGGAAGGTAGGTGATGTAAGACCTCTTAGTACTGGTTGGTTTGTTTGGGTTTTTTTTTATTCTGTTTTTTTGCAACTTTTTGTAACTTTGTTTGTCTCATAATATTTTTTAAAAAGAAAATTACAGTGTGGGCCAATTAAAATGTGTCAGGAACATTTAACCCTCTGATGTATATTTTTGTGACCTCTGCTGTGATGAAATTTAGAGATCATATTTAGACCTTCCTTAGAATTTTAACTGGCCCAGTGAATTTTTAAAACAATATGGGATATTTAGTTGGTAATATCATATATATCTTGTGTAAAATAAACATTGCTTATCATGTATTCAGGTAGCTTTTTTAAAAGAAGGAAAAAAACAATGTTTTTTTTTGCCATTTTCTTAAATTGATTTGAGAGACTATATAGATTTGTTGTATAACTTTTTAAAAACTTTCCCTTGGTCTTGATATAAAAATCTTAAATATATTAGCTCACTGTACTCAGCAGCCTATTGAAACTGTAAAGAATATATCATGGTCAGATATGGTTTATTTTTAAAATGTAAGGCTGATCTAATATCAATTGATATAATACAGAATATATAGTATATCATGATATTTCCTACCCATGCTGTAAAGGCTTATGCATTCTAGCTCTGTTGATACCAGGCTTGTCATGTGACTTGGTGCCAATGAAATATGAGTTGACGTGATGTGTCCCAATCCTGAGTAGGTTTCACTAACCCCACATTTGTGCCCTTAATTGCTTCATTAAATACATAAGTGAAACTACATTTAAAAAATCGAAACTGAAATCTTTACCACAAGGGAAAGATGAATAATAACTTGGTAGGTGTAAGCTTATGTCATTTAGTTTAAATATAACACACATAAGAAATGGAGATGGAATTTATTAGATCTAAATGGCCTAGAATACATTTAATTATGTAGTGTAATATTAGGTAAATATTTTATTAATGTTCATCTGCAGGCTGTAGTAGTAGATTCCATAGCAAATCCAAAACCAGTGAGGTAAGAGAAGAGGCAGTTCTTGTTATTCCAGTTTTAGAATTTATGTACTCCAGATACTGTAGGCATAATCTGGTGAGATGTCAGCTTGACTCTGTGAAGGCTTTGAACTGGGCAAGATGATACTGTACTCTAGAATTCTTATGTGATTGGAGGGAGGGGATAACTTCCCTAGTTCTAGTAAAGTAGAGGACTTTTGGCCTCTTCAGAACTAATTTTTGTTTAAATTTTCTTTAGATCTGTGGAGATCTAGCCAAGATTTGGAACATTTGCCCCTCACTCAGGGAGTGGTGGGTGCTTTGTAAACAGGCGTCTCACAGACACCACTTACAGAGAACAGACCTGGCAGTTGTTAGGGGCTTTGTTCTTTTTCTACACTGAGTTTTGGTTTGTTTGTAAAGATACCACTAGATTAATAGAGAACAATATAAACATTTCTGTTAAAGATAAAAGATGACATTGTTGCCATCATCACTACTGCTATTTTTTTTTTTTTGTACTGGGGATCAACAACTCAGGACCTTGTGCTTACAAGGCAGGTGGCGGAACCACTGAGCTAAATCCCCAGCCCTACTACTTCTTAATTTTATAGTAGAGGTACCAGTAAATGCAGTCATGAAAATGAAATTCACAACTGTTTGAAAGGAGGAAGGAAAGTTATCACTGATGGAAGATGATTGGATTGTAAACTATAATTGAATATAGGAATAATGTTAACTGTATATATGTTTATAGTGTGTATAGTATAAAATACAATTTTCCTAAAATAAGGTTAACTGTAAAAAAATGAAGGATTGAGTCTAACAAGAGTACCTTTGCTGAATTGTTCGGGAAAACTGGTCTTTTTGCTAACTGATAATAATTGTTTATGGCTAGTAATACTCTGAAGTTGGTTGTCTTTGTCAATATTGTAGAATTAATTTTTTTCTTAAAATACATTCTGTGGAATGGAGTTAATAAGTTAAAGAGTATTAAACTTTTTCATCGTGTTGCCAAATTAAAACTTTTGTTATCAGGTATATGAGACTAGTAGTATGTTTGCCGTTATAAAATATTGTTTCAGCTAATGATTATTGCTATAAAGGTCTACATTATGAATAACTTCTATAATTAAAGAAATATAGATAACTGACTATTTATGTTGTTGAATAATTTCAGGGAGAGGAGGAAATACTTTTCTAACTCAATCCTCAGAACAGTCTTCTGTGAAGGTGTTTGTTTTTGTTTGTTTGTTTTGGTTAATTGAAACCTAGAGATTAGATTTAGATTTAGGTTTAGATATTTTGATTCTTCCTTTGTTTTGCTGAGATAGGATCTTGCTGTTTAGCTCAGGGTAGGCTGAAACTCACTGTGTAACCCAGGCTGGCTGAAGAATATCCCCAGTCCTTTTTTTACTTTTTAATTTTAAGACAGGGTCTCACTAAGTTACTAAATTACCTGGACTAGGCTTAAATTTGGGATCCTCTGGGCCTCAGCCTCCCAGAGTGCTGATATTACAAGCATGCCATCACTATGCCCAGTTTGGACCATGACATTTTTAGATCCTAAGAGAAGCACATTAATAATATACAGGGAGGTAGACTGAATCAACATTTTTTGGAATGTCTGATAGTATTATAGATAGCTAAATTAGATAGAAATATTCTCGGCAGTCATTCAAGGCTGGGCCCTTGAGGGAGTCAGTGCAGAAGATGAAAACACATTACATCTGTGACTGGAGGTATCTGTTGAAGGCCAGGCCTCAAGATAAAATGGGAATGACCAGGGCTACATACCTCCCCAGGGGATAAGCAATAACCATAATTGGTATCACCTGGCCCAATAAAGTCTAGCTAGATGTCAATCGCATAGGTGGATGACAAGGACCACCTGATCCATCCATTCCTAAAAAGGTCTTTGTTTTTTCCATGTACACTTGCTACATGATCTGCTTCTCTGTTGAATCGATATTACCTAATTGGCTATACCTGTAATCTTATTGGTTGATCATAGTTTTGACCCATGGTGTACCCACCTCGTGATTTTTTTTTTTTTTTTTTTTTTGTTCTGGGGT
>NW_022900941.1:9004188-9044777 GCF_012274545.1 Fukomys damarensis | reverse complement strand
GTTTTTTTTTTTTTTTTTTTTTTTTGGTACTGGGGATTCAACTCGGGTCCTTGCACTTCCCACCTAGTGATTTTATACCCACTTTGTGATTTTGGTCTATAAAACTTCCATTGGGAAGTGGACTCATTAGCAGTCCACTTTCAGATCCCCTCCTGCCTCTCAGAAGCTGTCTCAATAAATATTTCCTTTTTTTTCCCCCCTTGGTACCAGGGATGGAACTTGGAACCTTGTGCTTGTGAGCCAGGCAGCAGAACCACTGAGCTAAATCCCCAGTCCAATATTTCCTATTCTTAGTTTCCCTTGTTCCTTAGAATTCATTCTTCGATTTTGGGGAACACAATTTCAGCATATCTGACATCTAGCAGATTGGGAGTTACATTTATTTCCCCTGTTATCAATAGCATACTGTTAACATCAAAAAAGTAATGACTTGGGAGGAATTTACTGTATAATGGAATCTAGACTAAAGTTTTTCAGTTAGATTATGATGAAAAAGTGTATTGGTCTCCCCTGCTTTCTTAGCATAGGTTTTTAACACTTTCTAAAATTCTGTAAATGTAAAACCTGTTTTAAAATAATTTATTTTAGGACATAAGGCTCTACTCAAAGAGGAAATATTTTTTTGTTGAAGTCATTGTTTTGAAAGATACTTAACATTTCTCTGCTGTAATCTCTGGCTTTTGAGCAGGAAGCAGTGGTGCATTTCTTTTGTAAACCATGTAGATGTTTAAAAGGCGGGAATCATTGAAAGGCTATTTACAGACTATTTGGCTGGAGGACCTGGTATGAGGGTGTGTGTATGTTGATGTTTTGAAAGCTTCCTAGGTGATTTTTTTTTGTTTGGTTTAGTTATGTCCTTTGTATTTATCATTATATACTGTTCATATTTTAGACAGACAAATCATTGTTCTTCCATACCCAGCTCAATAGGATGGAACTAGGTGTGGCTTTCCTCAGTCTTTGATATCTAAGTTTATCGACTAAACTTTAAAAATAGGAAATTAGAAGGGAGTTTGTTTCCTTTTAAAAGCATGG
The DNA here is from genome assembly GCF_012274545.1 of Fukomys damarensis. Taxonomy (NCBI): domain Eukaryota; kingdom Metazoa; phylum Chordata; class Mammalia; order Rodentia; family Bathyergidae; genus Fukomys; species Fukomys damarensis. The sequence continues at coordinate 9,043,742 of NW_022900941.1, read as the reverse complement.
TGCAAACCTAATTAGTCTGATTTTGAGCGCTAAGAATCTATGTGCACCCTCTCACTTTATCTTCTCAAGTGTCTTTAAACTAAAGACACTGATTCAAGGAAAATACTGTCAGTGCCTGTCTCTGCATTTTCCAGTCTCTGCTCTTGGAATGTGGAGGAGATGAAAGAAAACAGACTTGAGAATATGCAAACATGAACTCAGTCCTGCCCCAGAAGAATGTCAACCAGAATTCCCCCAGCTCCTAAATCTTACTTTAAAATGTGTTTGATGATTTATCTGAGTTTTGGGTGTCTTAAAAGAGTGGGGATACTAGAAGCTGCTACATATAGGTAGAAAAGAGACTAAAATATATGTCTGGAAGACACGTGTAGCCCTTTTTCTCGTTGCGTTTCAGTTATATTTTCTTACATTTCTTTTATTTATGTTGCTTTCTTATATTCCACAAAATTTATTCTGTTAAAATTTATATTTAGTCTCTTTTTAGTTTATCATAAATGTTCTTCACTTTTTACTAACACCCATATGTGAAAGTTTTTTGTTCTGTTTTCAGTTATCAAGTTATCAAGAGAAATCTGTAATATCTTGTGGAGAGTATATGTAGTATATTGGGTTTGGGGAAGACAGTTGACCATAAGCTTTTTGATAGTACTATAATATTAAACCTTGTGAACTTATTACCTGTATTAAAAATAAAGGAGTCTATGGTTATTGTGTTACATAATAGGTGTTCATTTAGACTAAGGAGAAAATACAGGAAAGCCCAAAGAAGAGAAAATATCACTAGCAGTCTCAATCACCTAAAGATAACATTTGTATTAATTTTGTTATATTATTTCAATATGAAAGAAAATGCATATTATGCATATTTGTACTTTTTGACAAAATTATACTTTTTACAGTATACCGTTTAAAAAGTAGTAATATATTATAAATGTTTCAGACCCTTAAGTATTTGCTTTCATTCTTTTTAATTGCTGTATTATGCTCTCATATTTAAATACTTTAACCAGTTCATTGTTGCTAAATATATAAATTATATTTCTGTAGTATTCCTTCTAGGTAAATCTGTACACAGAGTTATTTTTGAGGCATTACGTTCTGTCTAGTCACATTATATCCTGAAGGGTCGTGCTTACTTGTACTTGTTATAATGTATGAGTGTCTCCCTAACCATGATTATATGCAACAGAGTCCATGTGACCATAGGGCTATTTTCTTTTTTTTATTGTATTACAAGGGATACAGATAGAACAACTTGTGAGGTCCATGGTTTTGGGGGAGAAAACATCCTGAGACATAAATATAGTTTTATACCTTGTTTATAATTGGCATTAGATTGTAGTAGGTTTGGGGGACAGGGATTAAGTTTGAAATTTTTGAATTTTGGATTTGGGGGCAGGAATGGTAGATTATTTATTAAGTTGAGATATGCTTAAAAATGAATATCCAGCTGAATCTGTTAAAAGGTAATAGATGGCTAAATAGTCTATAAAACTTGGAATCCAGGTAAAATATTGCATGGCATTTAATTGCCCTTTGAAATGTTTACTGAGCATCATCATATTTCAAGGTGGAAAGGCACTGTACTGGCACGGTGGTAGTTCTGAGAATTTCAATTTGGTTGTTGGGAGATAACGGAGAGGAGAGGCAAGGCAAATAACTGGCAAGGAAAGCAAACTTCAAACCATATTAACAATGTAGCCTTGTTTATTCCTTGCCTCTGAATTTGTGAAACTGAATTCCTTTGCTGTGTGAACTAGTTAGCACAAGCACACTCCTTTCCTTTAGGCTCCTTGGAATTGAAAACATGCTGAAGATAACTTAGTCCTGTATATCTCAGTTGGACAAGTGCTGTCTCTGGTAGGACTTGGAGGTGTAGAGGGATTAATAATGAGAAGTGATCTGGGAATGTGAAAGTATTTGGAATTGGTTTTTAGGTCTGCTTGTGTCATGGATATTTCATAATGAAGAGGTTGTATAAGTCAGAAAATTGTTACTGTTGAAACCAGAAATTTGCTGATTATAGCACAAAGGAACAGAGTGCTTCATTTGATAGATAGGGCCTTGATTATGAGAAAAATCTAATTTTACCCAGCATGCTCTTTCAGAGTACTATTTCTGAGTAGTATCTACTTTTTCTAAATGTAGGTTGTACTGTTACATTACTTCATGTGATTCTTACACTCTGTCCATAAATCTCACATGTCTGCTATAAGAATGAACCGGACACTGGAATATGAAAATAATTTATATTTATACACACACACACACACACACACACACACACACACACACAGTGCTGGGGATAAGAACCAGGGCTTTGTGCAGGTTAGGCAAACAGCCTAGCACTGAACAGCATCCCCAGCCCTTTTTTAATTTTGACAATTTGGGAGCCATTTATTTGGGAACAATGAGGGAAACTAAGGGCAAGATTTAGACTATTAACCTGGTTATTGAGGGACAAGAAAAATGTTTTTAAAACATCACATATCAGGTTTTAGATATTATTTGGTGTAAGTCATAAGCTTAGCATGGAATGTGAAGTGATTTCCCCCTCCTTCTCTCAAATAGTCACTTCCTTTGGTTTTTCCCTTGTGAAATATTTCATTGTGGTTATCAACAAATGCATAATGAAAAATAACCTTCAGCAATTAAAATTTTAAAGTTCTTTCATCTACTTAACTACGGAACTTTTGTGTGTGTGTTTTCAGCATTGGTTGGATGGTACAAAAAGCATCAAGAAACAAGTAAAAAGTAAGTGTTGTGAAAGTTATTTGTAGAGAAAATGGAAATCAAATGTATTAGAAAGTGGCTCTTAAGAGTAAGAATATTGTTTTTGGATGGATTATTTTAGCATCTCTGCTTTCTAAAAATCATTTCATTCTAATGCACTGGCTCATCATATAGATTTGATACTAATGTAGATTCAGGTGTCTTACAATTTAAAGTTTATAGGAGAAATCCTTATAGCTTGCACATAAGATTTTTTTTTTCCAAAATGGCTGGATTTTTATTTAGTAATTATTTGTGTTGGAATTTTTTTGTTTGGGTTTTTCTTAGTATTTGTCTAGTTTTAGAAAATAATTTTAAGGCTTTAAAGCTGTAACAATACTTAATTTAGAATAATGAGATGAGTCTACGGCCATACCACCCTAAACTCACCTGATCTCATCTGATCTCAAAAGCTAAGCAGGTTTGGTTAGTACGTGGATGGGAGAAGGGAAAATAATGAGATGAAATAATTCGCATAAAATATTAATATGATTCATAGCAGTCGTCAGGGAAGAATACTAGTATTCTACTACTAGTAATTTAGTTTGACCTTTCATAGTGTCAAATTTTAGGACACCTCATCTCTTGTCTTTACAAAATGATGGGACAGGAATACTGAGAATACACAGGTTAGTGAATTAGCTAAAATGAATTTGAAGGTGTGTGGGATGACTATTCTTGACCAGTTGATCTGAGCATTCTTCAATGCCTTTAAGAAAATTCAGCTTGACCAGTTTTCAGGGCTGTTAGGTTGTACAGTCAAGTCTAGACTTATTTGATGTATTTGGCCCTGAACTGTAAGAATTAGAGATGTCTGTTGTTAAGGCGACAGACATTTATGATAATGCCATATGATGGTTGGTATATTAAGTCTACTTATATTTTTGTGTAACATTTAAATTGTGATCTAACCTGAAATAATGCCACAATAACCTGTTATCTTCTATCCCACTTCAGTAGATTATCAACAGATTTACTGGCTGAAAAGTATTATTAGTTAAATAGAAACTAAATCTTTTCTTTTTTTTCATGGCAGTTGGTTCACCTTATTGCCTGCATCTTCGAGTTAAGTTTTATTCCTCGGAGCCAAACAATCTTCGTGAAGAGCTGACCCGGTAAGACTGCTTTCTAGAGTTGTGTAGGGTTATTTTGGTAGTGTTGGAATTAATTTTAGGATTGTTTCCAATTTCTAGACAACCAATGAAGTAGATTCCTTGCCCATAGTAAAAAGACATCAGTGAATTTTGTTCTGGGACAGTGGTTGTTTTGTGTTGCATTATTTTGTTTTGTTTGCTGTACTGGAGATTGAACCCAGGGCCTTTGCACTGAGCTCCAGCTCTTTTATTTTTTACTTTTTTGTTTGTTTTGTTTTTTTAATTTTAATGGTACAATTTAGCTGCATATAATGATCACATTCATCATAGGGAATTTTTACCTGTACACGATATATCTTGAGTCTTCTTTTTTCCCATTCTCCCTGCTTCTCTTCAACCCCTTTCCCTCCATATTTATAAAAAATCCCATTTCCATTTTTTCCTTTTCTCGTTTTCTTCATTTTCCTTCTTCCCTCCTCACCCAGTTCCCCTTTCCTTTTGAACAGTTTCTTCCTATTTCACATTATTTATTATACATTTTGGTCCCTATTTACACTTTCAGTTTCTTACATCAGAGAGACAGTGCAGTATTTACACATGTGAGTATAGTTTCAGGGTGCATCCCTTTGACCATAAATATCTCAAGTTTATTCTTCTTTATGGTTGAGTAGTACTCGATTGTAGAAAAACCACATCTTTTTTATCCATTCATTGGTTGATGGGCACTTGGGTTGTTTCCAAAATTTAGTTATTATAAACTGTGTCACTATAAACATGGGTGTGCATATATTGCTGTGATATGATGCTTTTAATTATTTCAGGAAGATACCCAGCAGGGGAAAAGCTTGGTCAAATGGGACCTGTAATCCTAGTTGTTTGAGGAATCTCCACAGTTATTTCCGCAGTGGTTACAGCTGTCTATACTTCCACCAACAGTGGAGAAGGGTTCCTTTTTCTGCCATATTCCTCTCAGCATTTGTTGTTGTTTGATTTCTTGATAATAGCCATCTTTTCTGGAGTGAGATGGAATCTCACTGTTGTTTTAATTTTTATCTCTCCAATGACTAGTGATGTCAAACATTTCTTTATATATTTATTTGCCATTTGCACCTTAGAAGTGTCTGTTCATTTCAGGTGCCCATTTTTGGATTGGGTCTTTAAGTTTGGGGGTGTTCTGATTTTTTAAAATTCCTTATTTGTTTTAGTCCTTTATCTGAGGGACAGCTGGCTACAATTTTTTCCTACTCTCAATCTGATAAAAGTCATCTATGACAAACCAACAGCCAGTATTATACTATATGGACAAAAACTAAAAGCTTTCACTCTAAAATTAGGAACAAGACAAGGATGTTCGCGGTCACCACTGCTAATACAGTTCTGCAAACATTAGCCAGAGCACTTAGGCAAGAGGAAGACAGGAATAAGAATAGGAAAGGAAGAAGTTAAATTACCGTTATTTGCAAATGATGTGATATTCTTCATAGAAGACCCCAAGAATTCCCAAAAGACTTCTAGATTTAGTAGCCATATTCAGTAGTGCAGCTGGCTACAAAGTCAACACTTGAAAATTAACAGCATTCCTGTACAGGAATAACAAACTCACTGAGAGAGAAACTAGAACAATGCTTCAGAGTAGTGTCCAAAAAATGAAATACCTTCTGATCAACCTAACAAAGGAAATAAAAGACTTCTCCATTGAAAACTACAGTAATCTTAAAAAAAAGAGATCAAAGAAGATATCAGAAAATGGAAGATATCCCCTGTTCTCAGGTAGGAAGAACCAATATAGTGAACATGGCCATACTTCCAAAATTGTTATACAGATTTAATGCATTCCTGATCAAAACTCCACCAACATCTTACAGAATTAGAGAAAACAATCCTAAAATTCACTTGGAACCAGAAGAGACCTGGAATAGCAAAGACAATTCCGTTTTATGGTTTTTAAGACCAAGTCTTGCCATGTAGTTTAGGTGAACCTTCAACTCTCTGTATAGCCAAAGCTGGCCTCGAACTTGCAGCAGTCCTTCTGCCTCAACCTTCCAAGTATTGAGATTATAGGCATGCGCCACCATGCCCAGCTAAATTTTATTTTGAGTCAAGGTCTCACTAAGTTAGAAACTTGCTTAGGCCTGGCTCAAACTTGTGATCCTCCTACTTCAGCCTTCCAGAGTGCTAGGATTCTAGGTGTGCACTATCACCACCACCACACCCGGCTGGATATTGTTTTTTAAGTGTATAATTCTGTTCTTTCATTTTATCTTCAAAATATTTGGTTCCCTAGTATCTGCTGAAATTGACTAGTGAGGGTTTTTTTTTTTTAAAAGCAGTAACACATAGATTTTAAAGAGAATTGTGGTTTCTCAGTACATTTCAATATCATGTTAATGGACCAAGTAATCTCTTTGGCCACAGGGTGTTCATTCAGGTTAGTTCATTCAGGTTAGTTCCTGCCCTTTTATTCATTAAAATGCCTTTAATGAATGAAAATGTTAGCTTTTGATCGCGTTTGAATAGTTTTGAATAAATATCATGTTGTATCCACTTTATTCTGCCTCCTTGATATTTATTCATTGCCTCTGTATCACGTAAGCACGACTTTATGCACACACAATCTTCATTACATGAAAAAAGTGAGTCAGAGAATTCCTTTGGAAGGGTTCCCTCTTTTGACAGTGAGATTGTAGCTTTTGTCCAGGAATCTATCCATGCTGTGTCGCTTCATGTATAAAAAAGATGCGTTTGATAATCAGTACAGTTGGAGTTCATCGTCAATAATATGCTTTAAGCATTTTCTTCTAAGCTTGCTTTAATATACTGAGTCCTTGCTGTCATCTTGTAGTCATGTGAACCTGAGTCTTATTCCCCTTTTTTACAAAATGACAAAGTGGATTATTCATTGGTGCCTTTTATTTTTCATAGGTACTTGTTTGTTCTTCAGTTAAAACAAGATATTCTCAGCGGAAAGTGAGTATTAGTTGTTGAGCAAGTAACTGCACATTTTCTAGAGTGGTTGAAAAATGATTGTGAAAATAATGCTAAGTTACAAAAATGAAATGGTCAACATAAAGTATGCATTTTTAAATTTATCTTAAAATGAAGATTAGAAATTAACTTAATAATTTTGTGTTTTGGTCTCAGATTAGAATGTCCTTTTGATACAGCAGTGCAGTTGGCAGCTTATAATCTACAAGGTAAGCAGTTCTTATGCTGACTGTTAAGCCTAAAGCATAATTTTTTTGTGTATGTATTTTAAAGAATTTCAGAACTCAAACAATTTGTAAGAAAGAAACACTTTTTGTATAAGCATGTATCAATGTTCAACTCTTTTAATTTATTGTAGAACATCGTCTTCTTTTTATTCCCTTTCTTATCTTTGCCCCTTTTCTATCTCTAATGTTTTCAAACAAAAATTGGAGTTTACTTGATAATTTAGTAAATGTTATAATTGGGTTTTCTGCTAACATTTTCCTTTAAAAAATACAGTGGCATATGAGTAAATTATTGCTATAGCCATGTAGTGTTCTTTCTTTATTCTTATTCTTACTCTTCCCCCCCACCGGGTACTGGGGATTGAACTCAGGACCGCAGCAGGCATGGTGCTGCTGAGCCACATACCCAGCCCTCTTTATTCTTCTTCTTAAAAATTAATCCATAGGGCTGGGGACGTAGCTCAGTGGTTCTGGCACCTGCTTTGCAAGCACAAGGACTGGAGTTCGATCCCCAGTACAAAAAAAAAAAAATCCATGAATGAATTACTTCTGTACTGTATATTTACAGGTTCCTGATGAAGTTTATTGTATTAAATGAGATTATTGAAAAGCTTATATTGATTAAATACTATTATGTTTTGGAATTTTCTTCTGAAATCTGGACATTATAGAAAACTAATTTTTGTCCTTATTCACAAAATGAAAAAAAAATTTTTTGCTGGGCATTTTTGCATATATATTAGAACAGGGGTGGCAAACTTGTCGCATTCCTGTTAAATTTTATTTTTCTTTTAAGACAAAAGTTGTTAATGTATGGGTTGTTTTTTCTAAACTAAAATCTCAATATTCAGATTTAATTACATTGTTGGCATTTTGTGATAAATAAGTGGATTTGGGGCTGCAGTTTGGTCCCTGAAAGGCTCACAATCACTGTACTAGAATAAAAACAATGTTTAATGATGATCAAGACTTTAATTCTGTGCTTTTTTTAGCGATTCTATCTTTAGTCCCAGTCCCTCTAAGATCAGTAGTAGTATATTTTCCATTGTATAAGTAAGACTGAATTTTATGTTTTATAGTAAACCTAATATATTTGCTTATTTTGTTTGTCTGTTATTAGAGAAAGCATGTTTTCTTGTTGATAATAGGAACTGGTGATGAGAAAATTCATGTACTTCAAAAATTTTCTGCTAATTTAAATTTTTTTCTGCCTACTTTCATTTACTATTCTAGTCGGTCTTCAAATTAAAACTTGTCTTCCTGTCTGTATAAAAACAAACTGATAACTAGTTTAGGAATGCTGTGTTTCTTGCACTGTAATGATCAGAGCATATAGTTGCATTCTGGGCAGAAGGTGGTGCTAGGATTTGAACCCAGGACTTCATGCATACTAGACAAGTGCTCTAACCACTGAGCTACACTCCTAGCCCACAAACGGTTGTTTGGAAGTACTCTTGTACTTTATTATTTCCTGCAGAAGAGTTTAATTCTAAAAACTTATTTAGTGCTGTTGTAGAGCTGTCATTTTCACTATACCATTTACTAATTGCCTCATATATTGTTTGTGCTTCATTATGTAAGTTTCCATACATCCAGAGTGTATACTGTTTAGAGATTCATACATCTTTGTATATTTTAACAAATGTTTGACTTGTAGCAGTGCTTAATAAATACATCTCCAATATGGACTAAAGAATTTAGTTAATTGTGACTGATTACCAGTACAGTTTATTATATCAAGGTAGTTCATGTATTTTTCTTGTCTTAACTGGATATTTAATTTATTACAAGTAAAACTTTCTTTTAAAAGAAAAAATTTCAAACATAGAAAACTGGAGCTCTGTATGCAACTCAGTAATAAAGGACTTGCCTAAACTGTGGGAGGTCCTGGTTTCAGTCTCCAGCACTGCAAAAATATATAAGGAGAGGAGAAGGGAGGAAACTGGACACTTTCCCTTTCTCCCCAAACTCACAGGTCAGAGATAAGCACAGATGAGTGTACGAATCTGTATTGTCCTGTTCTTTTCCTGTTGCTTCTTCTCACTGATTTTTTAGAGGGGTGGTGTGGTGGTGGTGATGGTGGTAATTCTTACTTGTTTATTTCCAGTTAATAATCTTATATTCTAGGAAGACATGGACTACACAATGTTATATGATATCACATTCTGTGCATGTAAATTAATTATAGATACCTAGAAATAATCTTCTTAATAACTTTTATTCACAAAATGAGTTTTGAAGAAGAATTTTTCAGGAAAGAAATGATAAACATTGTTAATGTACATTTAACACAGTATAACATTATGAAACTTATATTTGTAGCTGAACTTGGTGACTACGATCTTGCTGAACATAGTGCTGAACTTGTCTCTGAGTTCAGGTTTGTGCCCATTCAGACTGAGGACATGGAACTGGCTATTTTTGAGAAATGGAAGGAATGCAGGTATTTATTTGATCATATTTTCTTTTCTTTTTGGTACTGGGGATTGAACTTAGGACCTTGTGGTTGCGAGGCAGGTGTGGTGCCACTGAGCTAAATCCCCAGCCCGATCATATTTTCTTAACATCAACACAGTAGTCATTTTTCATTTATTTTCTTTTGTTTCTACCTTTGATAGAAAATTAAATTTATATTTATTTTAAAAAATACTATCTTTTAATTTCCAGAGGTCAGACACCAGCACAAGCTGAAACCAATTATCTGAATAAAGCCAAATGGCTAGAAATGTATGGGGTTGATATGCATGTGGTTAAGGTAAGCACTGTGTTATTGTGCCTTTTAAAGAATTCATTTCTTTGGAACTTGGCATGACTGAATTTTACAGTATGTTGGAAGCCATGGAGTTTGGATAGGCCAGCACTGGGTATTTTGTATAGTAGAAAGGCCAATGTTAAATATTGAATTAGTAAAATGGAATTATCATTATTAGAAGAGAAATTACCATAGTTTGCAAAACAGTATTGGTGTTTAGAAGTTATTTTTTTAACTGTGAAAAAAAACTTTTTAAGCTTTTAAACCACATTGTATGTGCATATGGTGTTGGGAATCAGACCTAGGACCTTGTACATGCCGTGGAAGTGCTTTACCACTGAGCTATACCTCTAGCCCTTAAAACCACTTTTAATCTTTGTTTCATAATATATCACTTAAGCTCAGTACTCACCAGGGTCTGTTAAAATAGTTGAGGAAGCAAAGTTGAAAATTTAAAGCTTGAGAGGACTTTGATAACTGTAAAACCGCTCGAGTAGCAATTTACTTATAGCTTAACTAACAACATATTTCCAGAAAAGCAGTCTTTTCCAGAGTTTTGATTTAAATGGTAAATTTAATATGAGAAGAATCTGAATAGAACTTTGTTTCTAGTGGGAGTTTACATACCCATTTTTCTTGAAGGGATACCTTATAACCATTGTAGTCCTCCTTTATGAACCCCCTTTATCTGTGGTTTTGCTCTCCATGATATCAGTTTCAGTCAGGCAAAGTCCAAAAAAATTAAATGGAAAATTCTGGAAATAACAAGGTATTTTGAGTAACTGCATTCATATTACAGTATATTGTTACAATTTTTCTATTTTATTACTAGCTTCTTACTGCATATAAATTATAAATTAAACTATCATAGGTATGTGTGTGTAGGAAAAAATATTGTATCTGTAGGGTTAGGTACTAACCATGGTTTATAGTCATTGCTTGGGGCTTTGGAATTTATTCCATCCTGGATAGGAGGAGACTGGTGTATAGTGTATCAGTCACTTTAGGGGAAAAAGGTATGCATGAGTTTTCCAAAGAATGTGAGTTTGCAGGGCCGGGGATTTAACTCCTTGGTGCTGCTGCCTGCCTCAAAAGTACAAGGTCCTGAGTTAGATCTTTGGTACCAAAAAAAAAGAGTGTGTTTGCATACCTTAATTGTTGAAAACATCTTGTATATTATTACCTTTGTGTATAGTAAGTCAGGAAATAAAAAATTAAAATAAAAATTAAATAGTTGTTTGAAAATGTGAAAGCTGATGGATGCAAATTAAACTGACACATTTTTTTCTCTTCTTAAATTAGGCTAGAGATGGGAATGACTATAGTTTGGGACTAACCCCAACAGGAGTCCTTGTTTTTGAAGGCGAGACCAAAATTGGTTTATTTTTTTGGTAAGCACAATTAATGTCAGGGATACTTACTGTTGTTTTTTGTTTGTTTGTTTGTTTGCTTTTTGTACCAGGGATTGAACTCAGGATCTTGCACTTGTTTTGGTTTTAAATGAGTAAAAACATCTATATTGAGTTAACATATAAAAGAGATTTGGAAATCAAATAGTTCTGAAAAGCTTGCAGATGAAAGCAACTGTTTCCTGCCCTATTCTTTTTCTTTTTTATTTCTACTCCTCAGTGGCAATTTATAAAATTTTTCTAACTGTATTTTCCATTAGTTTCAAGGTGTATCAAAATATATGCCTTAATATTATATATATTTTGTTTGTTTGTTTTTTGCAGTACTGGGAATTGAACCCAGGCCTTTCACATTGAATCACATTTCTAGTTCTTTTTGTTGTTTAAGACAGGATCTTACTGAGTTGTCCATGCTGAGTTTGAACTTGCAATCCTCCACCTGCGTCAGCCTCCCAGTGTGCTGGGATTACAAGTGTGCACCACCATGCCCAATTAAATTTGTTTTTATTAAGTGCTATTCACATGGACATCCCCTCCCTTTGTGTGGCTGTGTCACTATTTAGTATTTCTTTTTCTGCAGATACAGTACTCCCTTTGCCCGTTCTTGTGTAATGGGGGAGGGATGTTAGTATTTTTACCCCTTCTATTGAGCTTGGCTATTCTGTGTTCTGACTTTTATCTTCCATATTTATATATTACAAGTTACTTTCACATCAGGGGTACATTTTATGTGGATTTTGTAACCATAATTTAAACCTCAGGTTTTGTGTGTCTTGTTCCTTGATGAATAAAAAAGCTGGGGATTTATCTCCTCAGTCTTTGGGTGGTAATTCTGTGGTATATCCATGCTACCCTCTGGGCCGATGGAATTTGCTGCATGCCGAAAGGTTTCTTTAGGCAAAGAAAAACCATTTGTGCCTCCTCATAAGATTGCAATGAAAGTGAAAAGATTAGTCAGTGTCCATGAAAGTCACAATGTGTTTAGATTTGTAGTTAATACAAGCGTGGAATTCAAATGTGGTAGGTGGTTTAGAATTTTGGTTATAAGTGGAAAGATAGAGATGGAAAGTGGGCCATAAAATGAGTTGTTTTCTGGATGTTTGTTTGTTTGTTTGTTTATATGTTTTAAAAAGATAAATTTCCTGATCAGGGTATGGCGTATTAGTCAGTTTTCCCTCACTGAATCACAATACCCGACACCTGCAACTTAAAGAGAGGCTTAATTTGGCTCACAGCTTCAAGGGATTCAGTCCTTGGTCTGCTGGCTCCAAGACAGAAACAATATTACAGAAGAGCATGGCAACGGAATAGTGCTTACCTCATGGTGGCTGAAAAACAGCAAGGGAACAGTGCCAACGAGGAAGGGTGAGAGACCATATGTAGTCCCCAAGGTCACAACCCACAGGACTGCGTAGAAATAGCACGGTGCAAGAACATGATACTGGAAAGATGTTTAGTTTAGAGTGGCCAGGAAATAGCAGGGGACGACTACTAGAGAGGAAGGTGAAGAGACTAGCTATGGACCCTAGATTGAACCACTGTGACCCACTCCAGTGCTTGCTTTACTAATTTTCCAGGCAGCCCCCAAGCCAGTGAAAGATGACATTTTAGCTTACCTGTCACACATCTGTAATCCTGACACCTAGGCAGGCTCAGGCGGGATGACTGTGAGTTTGAGGGTAGCCTCTACAAATTAGCAGGATCTGTCTTTTTAAAAAGAAAAGAAAAAAAAAATATATATATATACACACACACACACACACACACACACATACATGCACACACAGACACACACACACACACACACACACACACACACACATGTATATATTTTACATTAAGATTGCTATAGAAAACAGAGTGGAAGACCCTAATAGGTAATATTAATAAGTAATGTTTTACTTTATGCTTTTTTAAAAATGGTCTTTCCTGTAGTCAGTTCCTGTGGTGCTCCTTTAACACTGAAACAGTTTTACCAAGGTCTGGAGAATTTCTTACAGCATACTTTGGGGTTTATGAAATATATAGATTTCTTGATATTTTTTCCTTCACAGCGTTAATGTTTTGAAACATTACTGCTTTTGAAATATGTATTTTTCTGTAACCTTTCTTTTGGGTTAGTGATTTTTGTGACAAGTCATGTTTAACCTCTTACCAGTATTCATTTCAGAAGTTAAATGATTAAATGTACTTAAAAAGTTTTGTTTTTTTTTTTAAATCTGATGTTGATCTCATATTATTGCAGGCCCAAGATAACCAGATTGGATTTTAAGAAGAATAAATTAACTCTGGTGGTGGTAGAAGATGATGATCAGGTAGGAATGGTACTGTATTACTAACTTAACAATGACTATGTTATGTGGTATCTTACATTCTAAAAGGGGAATGTACCTCACTGTTTAAAAGAAAACTAGAATCGAATCCTAGTAATTAATACTTACAGTAATTTACTGATTCAGGTCACACCAGCTGTAAAATATGGTTTTCTGCCATTAAGATTAAAAATAATATAAAAATTCTTGTTTCTTAATTGATAATATATTTAAGGTGTGTAACAGGCTATATTCAAGTAACTATCCCTTAACTGATCAAGAAGATTAGTAAAAGAAACTACCTAATAATCTTTAATAAAGCATTTTGAACTAAGGATTTTTTTATTCAATAAAATTCATTTTCTGATTAATACACATATAGAAGCATCTCAGATGCATTCTGCCAGGTAAAAGAAGCCAGACTCAAAGGATTATGCGCTGTTTGGGAAAGGCAAGCCCATCAGAAGAGAGACTAAATCAGCATTACTGGTTATTGGTTATCAGCTGGGGATTTAGCTCAGTGGTGCCACCATCTGCCCCACAAGTTCTCAAGTTCAATCCCTAGAGACCAAAAAAAAAAACCCAAAAAACAAATTATTGGTTATAGTTTCACTACAAAGGGACAGAGTGAAGAGCATTTTTTGGGGATGAGAGAGCTATTCTGCGACCTGATTTTTGGTGGTAGTTATATGACTGTGTACATACAACTTACAGATGTTCAAAATCTTACTGTATGTAAATTAATAAACTTTAAGACATAGATAAAAGGATACAGATAAAAGTAAATTAGGCAAAATATTAGTGGTTGTCAACTATGCACACTATATATGGGTATTCGATTTTTTCTGTTTAAATATTTTCACAATAAAATTTTGGAATGATTGCTAATTTTTTTCAGTTTTCAAGTAATTTCAGTAGTATTTCTCTCAATTTAAATGACTTCCTGTGTTTTTTCCATATGTTTTATATACACACTTTTATGTTTCCAGTTGGTTTACAGTTTATAATTCACTTTTTCCTTCTATTTATTATTAGTAGTAATGCATTTTGTTTGTACCAGTGTGAAGTCTCACAAACAGTAGTTGAAAGTTAAAGAAGTATGTGAATTTTGCTGAAACTTTGCCAGTATTGGATTTTTTTTTTTTTTTTCAAGACAGGGTCTCACTATGTAGTTGAGACTGACCTGGAACTCACTATGCAGCCCAGGCTGGTCTCAAACTCACAGGCATCCTCCTGCCTCAGCCTCCCTAGTGCTGGGATTACAGGCGTGCGCTACCATGCCCGATTTGGTTGATTTCTTGATAGCAGCCATTCTTTCTGGGGTAAGGTGGAATCTCTGTTGTTTTCATCTGCATCTCTTGAATGACCAGTGATATTGAATATTTTTTTTCATATGTTTATTTGCTGTTCCACTTTGAGAAATGTCTGTTAATTTCAGACGCCCATTTTTTAATTGGGTCTTTGTATTTGGGGGGGCATCTGATTTTTTTGAGTTCTTTATATATTCTAGATAGTAGTCTTTTGTCAGAGAAGTAGCTGGCAAAAAGTTTTTCCCACATTGTAGGTTGTCTTTTAGCTCTGTTGGTGAATCCTCTTGCACTGCAAAAACTTTTTAATACAATGAGATCCCAGTTGTTTATTCTTTATGCAAGTTCTTGTGCTGCTGAGGATTTGTTCATAAAGTCTTCTCCTATGCCAATGTCTTCGAGAATTCTACCTAATTTAATTTCCAGTAAGTTTAGTGTTTCTATTTTGATATTTAGATCTTTAATCCGCTTGGATTTTAGTTTAGTGCTTGTTGAAAGATAGGTATCTAGTTTTAATCTTTGGCAAGTTGAAATCCAGTTTTTCCAACATCATTTATTAAAGAGGCTATCTTTCCTCCAGAGAGGGTGTTTTGATCCTTTGTCAAGGATGAGGTAGCTGAATATGTCTGGTGTTGTTTCTGCATCTTCTAATCTATTCCATTGATCCTCAGGTCTGTTTGCCAGTACCATGCTGTTTTTATCACAGTGGCTTTGGACTATAGTTTCAAGTTGGGAATTTTGATACCTGCTGCCATGTCTCTGATGCCTAGAATGTTTTTTGCTATTCTAGGTCTCTTCTGGTTCCAGATGAATTTTTGGATTGTTTTCTCAAGTTCTGTGAAATACATTGTTGGGATTTCAATTGGGATTGCATTGAATCTGTATAGAAGTTTTAAAAGTATGACCACTTTCACTATGTTGATTCATCCTACCCAGCAGCAAGGGACATCTTTCCATCTTCTTATATCCTCTTTGATCTCTTTTTTTTTTAAGAGTGCTGTAATTTTCAGTGTAGAGATCTTTTGTCTCCTTTGTTAGGTTGATTCCTAGATATTTTGGTTTTTTGGACATTTTGGGGTTTTACTATAGAAAATTACATAGTACAGAAAATCATTTTTCCTACAAAGGCAGTGTAACTTAATTGTTAGCTGCTGTAGGCTCTAGAGTCAGACTGGCTGGATTCAAAATCTGGTTTCCTAGCCTTCTAGCTTTGTGACTTTGGGCTTAATTTCCTTTTAATCTCAATTTGCTTTATGAAATTATGCTAGTAATAGTATCTCTTCTTTGGAGCAATTCATGTGAAATCCTGAGGAAAATGCCTATGGATTTTAACTATTATAATCTTATTTCTAGCAGTGTGGTTATTAGGAGAAAAAAGTCAGCATTTTTAAGGCTATTCATACATATGGTCAGATCTTGTATGATCCTTTAAATAATAATTATTATTGTTTGCAATGCTGGGGTCAAATGTGAGGCCTCACATGCTGGAAAAGTACTCTACCGCATAGCTACATCCCCAGCCCTTAAATTATGACATTTCTATGGATAGCAGATGAATCCTCATTTTATGTTTTTCTGATAAATGAGATCAAATAAGGAGAGGGTACACGCTTATGAATAAACTTATATTAGTTTAGAAAATAGCTTGATTTCAGCTCTATCTTTTTAAGTAGATAACTATAAAAATGGGTTTCAAGCTGGGGTTGTACCTCAGTAGTAAAGTGTTTTCCCTGGATTTGATCCTTAGTGCTAAAAAAGAACAAACAAACAAAAATTAAATGAGTTCCAGAGAGCAAAACAGATGCTTTATTATTTGCTTCTTGGTATTGTTGTGATTGTGTTTGTATCTCAGAAATAAGAGGTAGGACTCTTTTACCTAGTAGATATCTCTTCTTATGTCCTTTTCTTTTTCAGGGCAAAGAGCAGGAGCATACATTTGTGTTTAGACTGGATCATCCAAAAGCATGCAAGCATTTGTGGAAATGTGCTGTGGAGCATCATGCCTTTTTCCGCCTCCGAGGCCCTGTCCAAAAGAATTCTCATCGCTCAGGATTTATTCGACTAGGATCACGATTTAGATACAGGTTTATTTTAATACCAGCTTTCTGTATCTTTCATTTTTGTATATAGGCTAACCTCTTGTTTTATAGTGTGGAAAATAAGGCATGGAGAAATTAAGTAGTTTGGCAAAGTCATCCACTTGCCAAAATTAAAAAGTGATATTCTTACTGTCTATAATTTATTGAATAGATGTGAAGTCACAGTCATTGTATTATGGATTTTATAGCCCTTTTGAGACTTTATATGTTAACCAATTCATTTAAGGACCAGAGTTGCATGAATTCTTTAACTGCTAGAATGCCATACAGTAAAAAGGATATCTTGCCTTGAGTTGGATTAAGCTAAATATTTGTGGGTGGGTTTTTTGGGTGTGTGTGTGTGTGTGTGTGTGTGTGTGTATACCAGGGATCGAACTTGGGACCTTGTGCTTGCCAGGCAGGCATGGCGCCAGTGAGCTAAATCCTCTGCCCTGTTTTTATTAACGTGAAGTGCCATTCTCGCATACTTCTTGTATGCTTGTCATGAGTTAGAAATGTTTCAGATTGCCAGGTGTGGTGGCACATGCTTTGTGCTGAGGCAGGAGGATCATCATGAGTTCGAGGCCAGTCCGGAATACATGAGTTCAAGGCCAACCTGAGCCATATATAACAAGACCCTGTTTGAAAAAAAACAAAAAGAAAAAGGAAAAAAGAAATGTTCCAGATTATACTGCACAGTAGCAGATTCTTAATTTTGAGTTTTTATCATGCTATGAGCTTCAGTTTGTGAGTTAAAAGTTAAAGAAGGAATGGATAATACTAATAATGTGGCAAGACAGTTGTGTAGAAATTCATGTAAGTGAGCTTCTATTGTACCTTTTTAAAAATGGGGAGACATTTTCTTACCAGAATTAAAATGGAAATCAAAGAAGCAGGATGGTAGTTTTTTTAATGTTTTTGGAAAATTGTTCTGATAAGTATATTATAACTAGAAAAAGTAGCTGATAATCTTGTTCTAAATGTACACTTTGCACTGAGGAGTGTAAATGAGGAAGCATTCCATAACAGCCTGGACATTCCAGAGTTATTTACTGTGTTCCTAGATGATGCGCATGCTTAAGAAAAAATAGCAATGTAATCTGTTGTGTGTTTCATAAAAGCTTAAAGTGAAAGAGTACTGTGGTAAAAGGGACATATTAAGATTAGTAGTAGTAGTAGTTCCTTTAGGGTGAAGTTCACGTGTGCCTGGTTACTATAGGCTTCAGGTTCTTCAGTTGACTTTCCATGTTTATTTTAGTGGGAAAACTGAGTATCAGACTACAAAAACTAATAAAGCAAGAAGATCAGCATCCTTTGAGAGAAGACCCAGCAAACGATATTCTCGACGAACTCTACAAATACAAGGTGAAGTACAACCCTGTCTCAAAACACTGTTCTCTCTGATAGTTTATCATGTACTGATAGTCACTTGAATGGAATCTGAATCTGAATCTGATATCTGAATCTCCTTGGGTCTATTCCAATCAACCAAAGTACTACTCTAGTTTAAAAAGTTCTGTAAGCTACACAAGGGAAAATTATCTATATTGTTAGCTAACATTAAGCTTTATATTAATTCAGGTTGTATTCAGTTTTTGTATTATCTGTTTCAGATTTTCTGTAGAGCAACATTTTCTCTCCCTTTTTGACTTACAGACCTTATAATAAAACATTTCTTAATCCCCTTAGGAATTTATTAAAAACATGAGCATGTGATGGCACGTTTTAATTAAAAATGATTTCATATTGTATCATATTATTGTTAAGAATTCTGTTAAATGTAGCTTTAAAATCTAATCAATATATATCATATATACATATTTCCAAACTAATTAAGATACTTCATTATGGTTTACTTTGACAAATAAAATTTATGTTTGAGTTTTTTTTGTTTGTTTGTTTGTTTGTTGTTTTTTGAGACAGGGTCTCACTATGTAGTTGAGACTTAACCTGGAACTCACTATGTAGCTCAGGCTGGTCTCAAACTCACAGAGATCCTCCTGCCTCAGCCTCCCAAGTGCTGGTATTACAGGCGTGCGCCACCACGCTCAGCTCTTATGTTTGAGTTTGAATCTGAATTTGTATTAAAATACAGATTGAATTTTAAGTATGTCCATTGTCCAAAAACAATTGTGTTGAGCTCATATTTGGCAGTATTCATTCTTTAATTTATTTTTAATTTTAGTGTGGCTATAAATTAAATAATATATAAATATATCTTTTTTTCTTTCGTAGTTCTGTGGCTCACATCCTGGGGTCTTGCAACATATAGCTATAAATGAAACCATCTTAGTTTGTGATGGTTTTGTTTTTGTTTGTTTTTTTTTTAGTTGATGATGGTTTAAAACCTCATTTACTCCTTTTTTCCACTGGCAACGATTCAGAAGCAGTCAGGTCATACCACAGGACTTGTAGATA
This sequence comes from Fukomys damarensis, assembly GCF_012274545.1. NCBI lineage: Eukaryota > Metazoa > Chordata > Mammalia > Rodentia > Bathyergidae > Fukomys > Fukomys damarensis. The sequence continues at coordinate 9,024,388 of NW_022900941.1, read as the reverse complement.
GTTTAACTTTTAAAAGAAGAAGTATATACTTAACACATTATTTTAAAAATGGAAATAATTGCCATTGTTGACTTTACCAGTATGAACTTCAGAAACACTTTTGTAAAATAAAGATTTTTAAATCTCTGAGGCCAGGGATTTAGCACCACAACTGCCTGGCAAACATAAGTTCTTGAGTTCAATTCCCAATTCCCCACCAAAAAAAAAAATCTCTGGCTAGGAAACATGACTTTTATAAAATAATTAACCAAGGCTTTTCTTGAGGAATAGTGAAGCAATTTAATATGTAGAGTGAGACTAATGTGATGTTATCTTTTTTATTCTGTCAGCAAGTACACCAAAATCTGAAGAATTCAGGTGAGTAATATCTTGAAGGTAGGAACTGATACAGAATATTTTGGGAAATGAACACACAATGCCAGATCAAATTGACAAGAAGAAAAATAAAGTAGTTTGAAGAAATAAAGAATGGGACGGGAGTGCGTATAGCATGAGAATCACATTTGTTACTGGCAAGTGACTGAGGATATAAAGATAATTATAATCCTTACACATAAGTACCTCAAGGAACAAAGACTGATTTTGCAAATAAGCAATTTTATTTTTAGGATAAATCCCACTTGGCCATGGTATATAGTCTCCCCTTAAATATTTCTGGATTTAGTTTGCTAATATTTTGGTCTGAAGGTTTTAATATATGTCTGAGACTGCTTTTAGTATGAGAGTTCAACCAAATATGTTTATAATTATTCTCTTCTATTTTTGAGAAGAGTTTGTAAAGAATTGGTATTTTAATTTGTGGTAAAATTCACCGTTTGAAATCTTTAAATTCTTAATTGAGTCTACTATTATAGAACTATACAGATTTTCTTCTTTATCTTGAGTCGATTTGGGAGTTCATCTGTCTAAAATTTCTCAGTCTCCTACAAGTTATGTGATTTTTGGCACACAGTTCATATTATTCCAGTTTTCCTTTCTCGTATTCTACCACCTCTCATTCCTTTTTTATTAGACTAATTTTTTTCTTGGTCAGGCTAGAGTAGTTTTTTCTCTTTTTTTTTTTTTTTTTTTGTACCGGGGATTGAACTCTGGTCCTTGCGCTTGCAAGGCAGGCCACCAAACCACTGAGCTAAATCCCTGGCCCGAGATTTGTCGCTTTTTGCCCTTTCAAATAGAACAAGCTTTTGATTTCACTGATTTATTTTCCTTTCATTAATGTTCACTCTAGCACTCTTTTGTTCTGTCTCCTCTAGGGTTTATTTGAGATCTTTATTCTTGTGTGTGTTTTTCAGTACTGGGGATTGAACTCGGTTCATGCTAAGATAATGCTCTGCTACTGAGCTAACACCTTCCGCCTCCTCTTTAAAAAATTTTAATAGATCTCACTATGTTGCCGAGGCTGTCTTGCCTCAGCCTCCAGAGTAGCTGGGGTTATGGGTGTGTGCTACTGCATCCAGATTTTTTTTTTTGGTACTGGCGAATCAAACTCAGGCAGGACCTTGGGCTTGTGAGGCAGGCGGCAGAACCACTGGGCTAAATCCCTGGTCCTCTTTTAACATAATTCAGCTTTAAATTTTCTTCTAAAACTACTTATATTCCATCATTTGTGTTTTCTTTCTTTTTTTTTTTTTGTTCATCTCAAATTACTTTCTAACTTACCTTGTGATTTGACAAGTTCTATTTTATTTTTATGACTTACTTAGGAATATGTTGTTTATTTGTGAATGTCTTAAATTTTCTTCTACTTTTATTCCATAGTGGTTAGAGAACATGCTTTGTATGATTTTAATCCCTTATATGTATTAAACATGCTTTCAGTAGTTCCATTAATTTTAGTATGTATTAGTGTATGCACAGTGTTACAAAGCTTTTCAAGACTGGTATGTATTTAGGTCTGCTAGAATGTCTGTAAAAGAATCTGACTCAGACCATACCCATAAATCTAGATTCTTATAAAATTTATCTGTATTGTTTTGAGGTATGAACTCCTGTGGTCAGTTTCACCTTGAAATTATCTTATTAAGTTTTTTTCACTTGGAAAGCTATTAAAGCCAGGCTCTGATTGGTGATTCACTACAAAAGTACTCTGCTTTTTTGAACCAAGACTACTCTCAAATTTCTTTAGTTGTTAGAAGGCTGTTAAAAGTAACAGGGAGAAAGTGAAGGATTCTTTTTATTGTGAAAATTTAATTAGGTAAAATGCCAAAATTTTATACCTTGTCTAGGGTGTACACTTTTATTTCTTTGCATTTTTTTTCTTTTCTTTTTTTCTTTTTCTTTTTTCTTTTTTCTTTTTTTTTTTTTTGGTACCAGGGATTGAACTTGGGACCTTGCACTTGCAAAGCAGGCAGGACAACCACTGAGCTAAACCCTGGCCCTCTTGCATTTATTTCTAAGATAAAGTTTTAAATAGAAACTTGGTGGAGAAATTTCAGAGATAGCATGTATTTTTTAAACATTTTGTTTAATAGATTATGTCTTGCTTTCCTGAAAAGGAGGGTGGGACAAAATATTATATCTTAAAGTAATGAAGAAATACAGTGAAGTTTGTAGAAATATGAAAGAGGATTTAAGCCATTATATGATGTTGAAAAATTAAGACTTAACAGTTCAGTCATGAACTTAATTTGTTCCACGATCATGTTAGTCACCCAATGTGGAGTTTGCAAACAAGTGTTTGTGAACTAAGGTGGCACTATATTTGCAAAATAAAAGATCCTGTAAAATTTAGTCATTTTCATGTGGCTGGAACAAAATACCTGACACCTGCAATTTAAAAGAGGAGATATTTATTTTGGCTCAGGATTCTCAGAGGGTTCAATCTACAGCTGGCTGCCTGACTCCAAGGAAGCGTGGCAGAAGGGCATAATGGAGGCCAGTTGTTCACCCTGTGGCAGCTAGGAAGCAGAAAAGGTAGGACCTAGCAGGGAGCGTTACCCTGCAAAACGTACTCCCAGTGGCACCCTCTTCCAACCAAGCCCCACTACCTAACAGATCATTTAGCTATGAACTCATCAGTGGACTGATCCACTGATGTGTAGCTTCCCCATGATCCAGCCAGCTTCCAAAAGCCTCGCTTCTGAATACATGACAGCCATTGGAGACACTTTAGATCCAAATCATAACAAAAGTGTCCTAAAATATACATTTCTGATGAAAAAAATTGAGCATAAAAAAATCTCAGAATTAAAATTAAACATATCAGTAATGCTTTCAGCTCAAGTTAGTAGCAGAAATTAGATACTAAAGTGATAACACCTTTATAATTTTTAATAAGAATAGCCTAGAACCCTGACTTTCCGGAAGGTTATTGAGCATGATTTGTAACAGTGCTTGAGAGAACTCATGCTTGAACTGGTATGCATGCCTTTTACTTTTGCCTTGCAGATCTCTGCATGAATGGTTTCACTCCAGTGAACCATGGAAAACAATATTTTTTGAAAGGACACAACAGTTTGACATAAAAAGTATTTTGACCATGTACTCTGCAGTTTTAGATTTTTTAATTGGCTGATGGCAGTAATTTTCCTTATACCCTTTTTTTTCTCCCAATAACTTTCTTGTGAGTCTTGTACCAAGTATATTAAGAAGAGGTGAGACATTTAAAGAATAGTCAACATTTTGTTTACTAGACAGTACTTTTTTTTTTCTTCATTTTTGAGAGTGGGTCTTGGCATAGCCTGGTCTCAAACTTACAGGCTCATGACTGGGCGTGGTGGTGCATGCCTGTAATCCCAGCACTTGGGAGGGTGAGGCAGGAGGGTTGTTGTGAGTTCGAGACCAGCCTAGACTACATAGTGAGTTCCAGGTCAGACTCAACTACATAGTGAGACCCTGTCTCAAAAAAAAAAAAAAAAAAAAACAGGCTCAAGTGATCCTTCTGCCTCAGCCTCCTGAGTAGCTGGGACTACATGTGTACTGTTATAAATGGCTTCTTGGTCTTTTTAAACAGACTGAATGAACAGAAAGGAGAGGAAAAGAAGTACATAGAGGGGTATAAGAGTAAAAAGGCAGTTACTACATTTGATTATTTAAAGAGGAAAGCAATGACTAAGTTAGCAATGAAAAATAATTCTTCAATAATTTCATACTCCTGAAAGTAAAACAGTATTTCCGTGCTCATCTTTTATTCATCACTTCAACTGAAGTTTTTCCCAGATAAAGGGACAGCTTCAGAGAATAACATTGGGAAGAACAACACAGTAAAAAGAAATTGTGGCTGCTGGGGATTTAGCTCAGTGGTTCTGGCGCCTGCTTTGCAAATACAGGGACCTGAATTCCATCCCCAGTACCAAAAAAGGAAAAAAAAAGAAATATATATTTTACATTTACCTTGGCAGTGGATCCACACTCAATTTTTCTTGTGTTTTAATTATTTTGTAATTGGTTTGAAGGTAAAATTACAAATTCCTTTAAACTCAATCTTTCAAATTATATATTGTAAGTAAACAATTATTAAAAACTACCTTTAATAAATTAGACTGAGGAAAAGGAGATCAGTTAGGTTATATTAAGAGGTTTTTCAAATCGACTTACTGTATATTTTAGAAAGATCTAGAAGAGAGGACCTAAAAGGCTCCAAACATAAATGATAGTAAAAAGGAAGAAGAATGCTGATTACTCTGATTTAACCAGTGCATACTGTGTGCATCTGTAGAAGTGTCACACTGTATCAATTAATATGTATAATTATTGTGTGTTAAAATTTTTGAAAACAGATTAATCATTTAATCTGGTTATCCTGATTAAACAGTAGCTTTAAAAATTTCTTTTCTGGTTGGTTGGTTTTATCACTTTTTGTACTTTTGCTGATAATTAATGACTTTAATTCTCATGAATATGAGAAACCTGAGGAGCAGAGAGCAGAGTTAGTGGCACTATCTGAGTTTGACTCTAGAGGACAGTAGCGCAAGTTCTGCTGACTCCATCTGTAATTGAAATGTAGCTCATAAAAAGTAGGATATAGCTGGGTGTGGTGGCGCATGCCTGTAATCCCTGCACTCGAGAGGCTGAGGCAGGAGGATCGCTGTGAGTTCGAGACCAGCCTGGGCTACATAGTTCCAGGTCATTCTCAACTACATAGTGAGACCCTGTCTCCAAAAAAAAAAAAAAAAACTACAAAAAGCAAAAAAGTAGGATATAAATGGCTCCACTCCTCATTACCTGGCATTTTCATAAGACCTCTTTAATCTTGAGTTCTTTCTTAATTGATTGGCTTTCATTTTGAGGTAATTTTTGTTTAGTTCTCACCCCCTAAGAAATGCTTCTGGATTTTCTGTTCAGATTTTGTGTTTGAGAAACTTGCCTTTAGTAGAATGACACCTTAGCCAGTTTATACTGCTCTTGACTATTTCTGTGAAGAAGTGTGTGCCAACCTGGCCCTGTCATTGGCTTGCCCCCCTTTTTTTTAATGGTACCAGGGATCAAACTCAGGACCTTGTGCTTGCAAGGCAGGCATAGTGCCACTGAGCTGAATCCCCAGCCCTAAGTGGGAAGTGGCATCCATGGGTAGACATGAACCCTGCTTTTAAATCTTCTTAGTGTGCCTTATCCTTGAAGGAGCTTAATGATAAGTGTTTGGTTATACTTAATTCTGCATCTCATTTTCCTAGAGAATCGTGCTGCCATGAAATCTGTAGAATATTTTCTTTTTTCAGGGAGTTTTCTTCTGAAAACTTAATGCATCTTCTTTTACATTAGTTGTACTTTTACTTCAGAGATACCAATTATGTTACAATACCTGAAGTCAGCAGGCATTTTTCCTTCATTCTGATGGGGCAATATTTCATGTTTGAGTTATTTTATTGAATGCATTATTTTATTGAATGCTATTTTATAGTTAGTTTCTGTTTGCTGTAGTACAGGTTGAAGGGGTTTAAAGTTTTTTTGGAATAAAGAGCAGGTTGGATGGGGCACAATAGGGTGTATAGACTAAAAACTCAGAATTTAAAAATGTATAAATCATTTGGAGAGGAGAGTACACATAGAAATCTCTGGCTGAGTTTATCTTAAAGCCTTTGGAGTAATAAAGTTTTGAGTTGTTGCTGACTGGAAAATACCGAGTGGGTAGGAATGTATACAAGAAGTGACTGGGAAGTTTATGTGGGTTTTTGTACTGGATGTCTTTAAGGAATTGATTATGCTTTTCTTTCTCTTTTTCTGTCTTTGTCCAGTAAATAAACAAAATTAATAGTAAATGTCTAAAGGAAAATTAAGTGCTCACTTAGGCAGCACATATAGTAAAGCAAAATTAAAATAAATATTTATGGAAACATCAAATGAGCAGCTATAGAAAAGCATGCATTTGCCTATAAATGTTTTCTGGGCATCTGACATTCTTTTTGTTTTATTTGTTTTGTGTTTGTTTTTTGGTACGGGGATTGAACTCAGGATCTTGCACTTGCAAGGCAGGTGGCTGAACCATTGAGCTAAATCCCCAGCCCACATCTGACATTTTTAGTTTTAGATGCTACTGGTAGATTTTTTTTTTTCTACTAGTAATAAAACATTGATGTCTTTGATGCTGTTTTCTTTATTGTATGTAGAGTCTTAAGGCCCTGGAATTTTAGATGAAATTTCTTAATAAATTTTCCCCCATTACAGTGTTCACAACAATGTTTCAACTCAGAATAATGAGTCACAACAGGTAAGATATTAAACTTTAGAAACACTAGAACATTGTAGCTAATTAGAGTAAATAATATTAATTACCTTTTCTTTTCCTCATCTCTTAAGTGGCTCAGTAATATCTAACTCCTTGTTTCATTCTCTTAAGATGTTATAATTAGAGCAGATGCTCTTCTTTAAAACATTTTCTGTCCCTGTAATTCCAGGATATTTAAGAAAATATAAATACTCAGTTAAATCGTTATCTCTAAGATGATATATAAGATTCAAATGTTACCACTATGTGGATAGGACTTTGTTGTGGTACTCTTGTTGGTGAGATCTTTTATCTAAGCAAAATGGGTGATTTTTATAATCTCTGTCCAAAGGCTTGGGGTGTGAAGTCTGCTGTGCCTATGATTCCTGCCGCATCCTCTGGTTCTGTGCTGGTGGAAATAGAGAATCTTCCACGGAGTTCTGGAGCAGATCAGCATGACAGGAAATGGTTTGTTAACTTCTTAAACCAAAGTATTGCTTGTTTAATTATTTCTAAATTATATGCTATAATCTTGGAATACTTTGTGATTGAAAGCAAATTATTCATATTTGTGAGCTGATACGCACAGTGTTGAGCATAGAAATGCCTTAAGGTGTGTGGATGAAGGAAGGGGTGCAGTTCTCTAAATGAAGAGCATGAGGCAAGTATCTTTGTTTTGAGTAGCGTGATCTGGGAGTGGTAGATGGTTCTCTGTTGAAAAGGTTTTCCTCCTAATCACTAAAAACCTTTCCCAGATCCACAGGAAAATGTTTGTTACATGTTTTTCCATACAGCATGATGTTACAACTTTGGATATGTTTTTTTCATTAAAGACTAAATATAAAGAAAGTCAAAGGGGAAACATGATTAAAGTCTTATAAAGTAAAGCATAAAATATACTCTATTTTGGAGATTCAGAGATAATATAATGAGAACAAAGATGTTTCACTTATTTAGCTTTCCAGAGTCTTTTTCTAGATTGATAGTAAATTCACAAATATGGATACTTTGTGGCTTATTGGAGTTAATCAGTTGAGTGGGGAGGATGGTGCTGCTTGGGAAATGTGTGATTGAGTGGTCATGTTGGGTACATCATCTGTTCAAATTTTGTGTCTATTTATTATTAAACTTTGATAATTTATAAGATTTTTCTCTTTTTCTCTTGCTCTTATTTGGTGTAGTACCTGAAATCTAATGAGTTTCTGTGGTGATCTCAAGGTTTTGGTCAGCTTTCTGTGCAACCAGTTCTTCCTTCATGGTGGTGGGTCAACAGTGGTTGGTGATGATATTTAGTCTTTGCTATGTGATTTATATTTTTTGCTATTACTATTAGCTTAACTAACTGCAGGGTGCTTTCCTCTTAAGGGTTGGGCATATCTTTACTTTATTTTCAAATAACTTGTGATTAAGATCAAGAGGATTTCACATTTCTCCTTTAATTTTTTTTTTTTTTTTCCTGTTTCTTGGGACTTTTTCAAATAACTTGTGATTAAGATCAAGAGGATTTCACATTTCTCCTTTAATTTTTTTTTTTTCCTGTTTCTTGGGATTGTGGTGAGGATACTTTGTGCTTGTGTGCATGTGGGCACACACTTAGTTTTAAGAATGAGGCTTCTAAATGTCAAATTTTAGTCTTAAAGCCATTTAAAGATTTTTAATTCCTTACTAGAAATACAGCTCCAATAAATAGCTATGTTTCATTTCCTTAAGTTTCCTTTCCATTGAATTTTATTGTCAAGGAAAAGTTGTACGGAAATGTCAACAATAAAAGAACTATCTTAATACATGCTTATCTTTTAATAAGGAATGATAGTCTGGCTAGTTTGCATCCTTTATTCAGACACTAAATCTTTGAGTTTTTCCAACTTAATGGGGACATATTTAAATATGTTTCATTTGTTAGGCACAATTCACTTGTTTTGCTGCATCCTCTAGAGAGTGAGTGTGTGTATTGAATCTGATTAATTTGCAAGAAAAATGAAAAATTTGGAGCTGTGTGTCCTCCTTTTATGTGGTTGTGCTGAGAACTCCTTTTCTGAAATGGAGTAAAGTGCTGATCCCTAAAACCTGATGAGCCTCAGTGTGTGTCAACAGGGCATGGAACTGAACATAGCTCTAGCCTGTCTTGGAGTGAAAGGATCCTCCAGCTAAACTTATTAAAATACATTCTGCATTTTGTTCTGTGCTTCTGCATGCTTTGACGTTAAAGAATATAGAACAGTCCTTCTTTAGAAAGTGTTAAATTAACAAAATTTCATAATGCTCCCTACGTTTGAACACCTGAATGGAATAATGAACCATCTTATTTCTTGCAGACAATTTGTGGCCAATTTAATCTAAACCTACACCCTGTTGAAATCGTTAGCTTTTTATTGCTGATATGTTTTAAATGGCATCATTAATTGGGTGGGTGATTTGATGTATCGGTAACTCACAATTTATCAAGTATTTAAAGTATCACTCTTTGAGAAACATTTCATTTAATTTAAATATACAAATTATAAATAGCAAGAAAAGAAAACTGAATAGTGTTTAGAAAATCTTAATTTATGAGACAACATCAGCCTAATTTTCTAAATTTTCAGAGACTTAAGTTGAGGGTCATGATTTTTCTAGGTGAAGTCTAATAAAATAATTTCAGTTGAAAAGATTTTTATTATTTTTAAAAAGCCTTCCACATTTGTTGTGAAAAATCCTTTTCAATTTTCCTGGGGAAAAAGTTAAAGATTGTTATTTTGGTTGAGTTTGAAAAATAACACTATTTTTAGATACTTTATATTTGGGGTGATTTTTCCCTTTGTAGTTTGAAATAATGTACTTCTTTTTTGCCATATCATAAAATTTTGATTTGCTGAATCTTGGCAAATTTTCTTTCTATTGGAGGACTGATCACATTTAACTTATAACTATTGTCTGCATGTTTCACTCTTATTGTTCTGTGGGCTTGTTCTATAGAATTGCAGTAAAAGGTATCTAATATGATTATTAAATTGTTTCTTGGAGGGGACTTAAAATCTCATCACAGTATCTGTACCTGTTGTATTTCATTTTGATGTCCTCTCAACTTTGGCTGAAATATACCATGATTCTCTATAGTTAATTTAGAACACTGATATAAAATTGCATGGCTTCTGAAGGAAATTTTTTTAATATTCTTAATTTTGTTTCCTGGATTTCAGTTTTGTGAAATCTCCTAAGGGAAAATTATCACAGTTGCCCTTCTCCACATAGACTTTGTCCTTGTGTAGACTTCTTTCAAATATTTGAATTAAGTAGACTATTGGTGGGGGGATTCGATTGTTTTTTTACATTTTATCATTTTTTTTTTTTAAAGAAAGGGTTTTGCTATGTTTAGGCTGCCTTAAACTCACTGTGTAGTTTCAGGCTGGCCTATAACTTACAGCAGTCTTCCTGCCTCAGCCTCCCAAGTACTAGAATTAGGAGGCATGTCCCACTACACTCTGGCCTTGAATATTTTTTTCTTTTCATTGAAACTCGAAACATTTCTACCTTGAATTTTTGTAGCAATATCAGGGACAGATACAGAATGTCTTGCTCTCTTAAATTTCCTCTTTAATTAATTTACTTAAGCTGCTTCTGTTTACTCACACAAATTGTATTTTTCAATTGTATGTAATTGTGGATTTCTGCCCTTTGTTGTTTTAGAATGTTGTTGCATGAATTGGGTGTTGGTAGCTGCTCAGAACAGTGGTGCATGCTAATCACATTGCCTTTTTCCTTAGTACCTCTTTCACATCTGTTTTCTCCTGTTCCTGTTCACTAACTCTGCTCCCTTCCAACTCCCCAACCATCCAGGCTCTCTGCTGCCAGTGATTGCTGTCAACATGGTGGAAACCAGTGGAACACAAGGGCTCTGCCCCCACCCCAGACCGCACATAGAAACTACCCAGACTGTGTCCATGAGCACAATGTGAAGAATGCAGGAGTCCGTCATGGTGCTCGTTTTCCTGGCCAGGCAGCCATGACTGAGATATGAGCATTAAGCATCTTAGGCGTTGGGACACTTGTCTTCCAAGTCAATGGTGTACATTTTCTGATGTTTATAAAAGAATGGTCACATTAAGAATATTTAGGAGACTTTATACTGAGTCACTAATTGTATAGTGCTGTTTGTGATTGAGTTCTTCTGTGGAGACAAGTGGATCATAAGAAGCTATATGCCATCAATGACAATGACAGGTGTTACTGTGGTGAAAAGTGTGTGTATGCCACTGTAACTTTGGAGAGGGTTTTCATGATTTTAGCCTGCTAATAAATGACTCAGACTATCTCCCAGGAGGTTTGTATTTGGCTGCCAATTGTTACCCCCACCACTCACTACCCACATACATTGAGATTTAAAGAATCTTAGTGTTAAAAGTACATCCAAAAGGAAGCATGGTCAGGCATGATATATCAGCCTTTTATGGTATTTTTATAATACTGTTCTTGTATAAACTTTTAATTTCTTTAAATGGCTAATACCTTAATTTTAGTTAAGTGCCTCATATTTTAATTAATAAAAATTTTAATATATTTCTATTTCTTAGTAAGAACAAGTATTTTAAATTACCAGTTTAGAAATCACATTGTGTGGTTTGTGTAGAGAGAGAAATCTGATTGGTTAATTTGAATGGTCAGCCAGTAGTTAACTGAATGATTGGTTACATCATTACCAAATGGTTATACAAAATGGAAACTATATTAACTTTTTAAAAATTTTATTCACTTTTCTCTTTCTTCTCATAAACTTGGCAAAATGATTACTCAGGGTTTTTTTGTTTTGTTTTGTTTTGTTTTTTTTCTCTCTCTCTCTCTCTCTTTTGTTTTTTTGGAGACAGGGTCTTATTGTGTAGCTTAGGCTGGCTTCGAACTCACAGTGATCCTCTTGCCTCGGCCTACTGAGTGCTGAAATTACAGGCATGTGACACCACCAGGTGGCCATCACCCAGGTTTTCAGCAACCTCATAACCTGGTGTCGAACAACCTTTAAAATAAAATTCTGAATCTAACGTTACCATTTTTAGATCAACTGGATATGTATTACTATCTTTGGACTTCTTTGAAGTTTGTCATGTAATTAATCAAGCTCTTTAGTTTGACTCATAGAGGAAAATTAGCTGGAAAAATGTATTTCTGATAGGATAGGGGGTCATATAAGGAAAGCATTTTTTTACTGTTTTTTCAAATTTTAGGAAAACTTTTAAACTCTATAAATATAAATGTATGATGTTTTATAGTCTGAGGATTCATAATGTTTCAAGGTAATGAAACTTCATGTGAACAGCCTAAACCTTTTAGTCCATCGTGCTTATCTTAGAGGTGGGTTTTATCCTCTCTGTGAGACAATAATAAAGATTCAGAGCGCTTTAATATTGGGCTGTTGGTTGTTGGTTGTACAGCTTGTCAGTAGAAGACATAAGTAAGTAGTGCATGGTATTTGTAGGCAGGTTTCAGACTGTGAGTTTACCATTATATCTAAGGGGATGAATGTTCAAAGTATTCTTTTTCATGTACTTCTGGATACGAATGGGTACATATCTTAAATAGCTCAGCTCCTGACTGCTAGAATCATTTGGTGTGCTTAAAAATGTCCACTAAGTAGTTTGAGAATTTACATAGCTCAGATTATAATTGATAAATATTGTATGTGATTCTATTTTCTTAAAAAGAATTTGTGTTTTAACAGTTTAAGCACAGAATCTCTGATTGGTGCCATTCAAAAAAAAAAAAAAAAAAAAACGATGGTTGTGAATATTTTTTCATCTGGCAAGGGCTCTCAAAGTGAGGGTAGGAGTCCCCTGTAATGACCCTCCGCCTCTCTTTGGGTCTTTGACCTCACTTTGGCGAAGAATGAAGAAGTAGTACTTTTAGCAGAAAATGATGGCATCAAGAACTGATGTAGTACAGAGTGAAAGTTTATGTAAAGTGTGGCGAATGCACAGGAAGCAGAAGAAGAGCTATCTTAACAGCAGGGTGGTGCTGCAAGATACGGGGCATCCTGCTCTGGATGCTGCAGTGAGTATGAGATGTGTTGTAGAGGCAAACTATTTTGTTGATTGGTGTGGACTGGGCCCATCAGGGTCTTGGCCTTTGTTTCTGGAAAGGGGACAAGGTCAGCATACAGTAAATGTGAGTAACATTTTCATAAAGGATACAGTAGGATACATTTGTTTTCAAGCACGTGGTATACAGATAAGCACGTGATGATTTTACAGTGTTAGTCATCTGGGTTTTGTCCTGTGTTTTTGTTTATGTCACTCTAATCTGCCCCTACAAATATGATTAAGACTCTGGTATTTCTATAATAGAAATCAAAAAGGCATAATGAGTAGCAAAGCTTTCCCAGTCTTTTAGAAAATCCCATGACTTGACTTTTGCTCACTTTAACATTAATCTTGAAATCTGAGGTCAGACATTGATGCGATGCCTTGTATATAGTATCTTAGTATAATCCTAACTTTTGAAGCATAGAATTATAATTGAAGAGTAAGATCTTAATTTTATGTTGAAGTAACAGTATTAACAGTGACTGTTTTTTTTTTTTTTTTTGGATACCAGGGATTGAACTTAGGACCTTGTGCTTGCAAGGCAGGCACTGTGCCACTGAGCTACATCAGCCCTGAATCAAAATTGTTAAATGACAGAAAAATCTCATCACGGTTTCTCTTAAAAACTTTGTTATAAAATATGTTTATAAATTCCTTTTGAGTGAAACAGAGCAGAGAAAGCAAAGAGGGTAAGGGATGTACAGGGACATGTGGATGGCAGTAGAATGAAATTTGTCTTTCTTGTAGATTTTTCCATATGCTTTAAGAGTTCATGTTAAGCATTGCTCATCCAGACATCTGAAATTGTAAGTGCTCCAAAATCTGAAACTCTTTGGGGCCATCACCAAGGTGTCTCATTTCTACACAGATACTCCAAAGCCCAGAACACTTCTGCTCCCAATTATTGTGGATAAAGGATACTCAGCCTGTATTGTATCTGTTCTTGCTACTAATGTTTTTTAAATGGCTATATATGTCGTTTCTGAAACTATGAGGAATTTACAAGTAGTTCAACCTGAAAAGGTAAATTTTCATTACCTCTACTCTGCACGTTATTATGACCAAAGGGTCAATGGTCATAAATTCTAGATTAGAGAAATAATACCCTCCAGAAGTACCCTCTGGCACACCATCCCTTTGATCAAGGGAATTATGGCACACAAGTCCAAGATCATATGCTGAAGTGCTAGTTAGGCCTTTGGCTAATTTTAAATGACAATTTTTGTTTTGTTTTGTTTTTTGTTTTTTGAGACAGGGTCTCACTATGTACTTGAGACTGACCTGGAACTCACTGTGTAGCCCAGGCTGGTCTTGAACCAGTCCTCCTGCCTCAGCCTCCCGAGTGCTGGGATTACAGGCATGCACCACTACGCCGGGTTTAAATAACAATTTTAACACCTTACCTTAGGTTAGTTATATTTTAACTGTGTTCTTAGGAAAACCTAAGGAAACAGAAAAGCTCATGACCTTCACACATGAAAATAAATGAGCTCTTAATTAAGGTCATTATTTCTTTTTGTGGTAAAAGACATTTCACAGATGTTTACCTGTCTCTGAGAATGATCCAACTTCTCAGAACTTTATATGGTAATCATGGATATGCTTTAACCACTTACAAGTCCAATTATTTAAATACAAATATATGCTGCCCAAGTGAAACACAAGGTAAACTGATAAATGGTTAAATGGATTTACAAAGAAAAAACAGGAGCTGTATTTGTTCTACATGCAAAGTATATCACTTTTTAAAAGCAGCTTATATACAAACATTCTATTGCAATATTAACAGTTTAATTTGCATTATCTTTTTCTTGGAAGGCTTAAAGTTTTACTCCCCCCCCCAGTTTATTATGTAGAACACTTGTGTGGATCTTTATTGTTAAAATGGTTCAGAATATAAAAGGTCTATGTAAATATATCAAGATATAAAAGAGAAGTGTCTTCTAAATGGAGTTCAGGGAGACATCTTGTGTCGTAGCAAAAACAATGAACTGAGACTTTCTTAACTGTGATAGTTTCTCCTGTTTACTAGACGTTTATGTATTTACTTAGTTATTATGCTAATAAAGATTTTTATTAGCCTTACTTTACCACTTTTGTGTACCCCAATTACCATGATTTCATCATTTCATTTTGCCAAAGCAGTAAGATATACATAGGAGGTAGACAGTGGAGAGCATGGTGTCTTTGGGTCTCAGAAGGAAGAAGAGTGTTGTGGAGATGACTGGCTTTGCAGAGAATACTAATCCTTCAGCTTTGGTCTCTTTTACCTTCCTTGTATTTTCAAGCACAAATTTAAAAAGTTGAGAAATGGTAGTACAGCACTCTCCGATGGTGGAAGCATAGTTAAGTTTAACTGTTTTGGTTGGACATTTTATTTCCAAACCATAGTTTTATTTTGTGTTTTAGACATTGAATATTGAATATTGGGTTTGAAAATAATAATGAATTGCATTGATTTATTTTTTAATTTTAATTTTTTAAAGTTAGGTATCAGGACTTGTATATGGCTTTGCAAAAGTAAAGAGTCTTGTGCCGGTAACAGTCTCTTTCCCAGCACATACTTCCTATATTTTAATATAAGTTATACCATATCATCAATTATATCTCAGAATTCTGGCCAGTACTTGCCTGTGAGATGCTTTTACATAAGGGCTTGAATTTGAAACATTAACATTAGTGGCATAGAAATCAAGATTTGAAACATGTCACTTTCAGTGTAAAATATATTAACTTCATTTCTTTAATGAGTTCTTATCCATTGTTAATGTAGTAATACACTTTAGCTCCTTTGAGCTTTTTAGGCTGTGAGAAGTGGGGTATAACGTTTCTAAAGCATTAGTAAAGAGATGAGAAAAAATTTTAAGAAATTGATGAAAGGAAAACTTTTGTGTGGCTTTTTCTGATACATATTTTTATACTGAAGTGGAAAAATAAGTATTCCTGGTCTTCCTGAGGCAATTATTCTCACAATTTTTAAAAAATTAATTACTTAAGTGTCTCTTCCCAGTAACCAACTGTGGCCTCAGTTCTAGTTGGTAGTACTTTTTCAGTTTGTACTTGACAGCTGGCCAGCATTGTGTTTATGTTGGCATGGAAAAGAGTTATGTGACTGGGAGAGCAGCATTCTACAAAAGTTGTGACTGAAGACTCCCTGAGGGTGCTACATCCTCTTAAAGGTTCAACAGCTGAATTTCTTATTTTTTTGTTGTCGCCATAGAAGGAAATTTTGTTTTGTTTTTAACAAATTTTAATAAAGGAGAGTTGAGATATACCAGTGTATGGTTAGGATTGGTAAGAACACACGTACTCTTTCATGCTTCCTAATCATTGTCAGTAATAAATTAAAATATATGTTAAATGTCTATCTGAGGAGTAAAAGCAAATAATTAAAAATAAGAGATGATAATAGGAAAGTGATTGCTGGCTTGGTTTATGTTGTGGAACTAGTATAATAGTATTGATAAATGTGGAAAACATTCCAGGATGTTAAATGTCACTAGATGTATACCATCACACAGAAGAGGTTCTTAGAACAAAGTTGTGTTTGTAGCTCAGCCATTAGTTTCAGGTATTATATACTTGATTATAAGCTCCTCTTTCAAAGTTTGGAAATAAGACCTAGGTTTAATTGCTTGCATTAATTCTTTATGGGGGCACCATCAGCAAAACCCTTGGAAGTGTTTAGAAAAACCTGGGAACATTTGGGTACTAGAGCATCTAGGTTATTGTTTTAGAATTTTACAGTCCTGTTTGACCAATAACAGTTAAAAGTATTTGAATGGATTGGAAAGGCATTGAATATAGTATCAGCTTGAGGAGTCTGGATTTGGTAATGTGATTGGGAGAATTCATTATAATTTTCTAATAAAAGATTTGGAAGTCTTATTTTTAATATACCTCATTATTTGTTAAACACATATCAGTGTACCTCATTGGTCCTTGTTTGTTTTTTGTTTTATTGGTACCAGGGATTGAACTCAGGACCTTGCACTTGCAAGGCAAGCGACAGCACCACTGAGCTAAATCCCAGCCCCTGGTCCTTGTTTTTTAACAATACTTACAGTGACTTTTCTGCATATCCCCTCAAATTTCTTGGCCTTCCTCTGTGCACATCTGTTTAAAATCCCACTCTGTGTGTAGATGGTGAATGATATGCAACCTTATTAAATGGTCTTTAAGCATTGACCGTGAAGCTTGCAGGGGCCTTCAGTGCTGCCTGATACCGTCACATTTTCTTTATTCATTTGTCCACTGTGCAGGGCGGTACTTCTCCTTTTCCCAGTCTTTATCACTTCAGCTGGTGGATGACCCTGCTTTCTATTTTATTGAGAAAATAAGCAGAGGAGATCCTCTATAACCTCCCACCATCTTATCAATGAATGTGTCTGCATTTGCCCTAGAGCCATCTGCCTGTCCACTGTTCCTGAAGAGCACCATTTCAACAATTTTCCCTTCTCTTCCATGTCGTCAGTTTTTCCTATCTACTAAATACTCTCACCAGCACAGGACATCCTATGATGTCTTACATAATTAAAAAAGAAATTCTTGAAACTGCCTACCCTTTGCCTATTCCCTCTTTTATTTCAGTTATAGCTAAACTCATGAAAGAGTTGTCTATTAATTATGGTACTCACTATCTCCTTTCTCTTAAACCTGTTCTAATCAGACTCTGTCTCTGACACAAAGAGATTGAGTATGATTGCACAGGTTGCATCGTTCACATATTTTTGACAATGGCTTTCCAGCAGATGGCACTAAGTACCTTGTTCTAATAAGATCAGTATATTATATGAAAACTTTACAATATGTAGAAGTAAAGTGTCTTAACCAGCTACATTGTTTAAACCTATAAAGGCTCTACATGGACTAGAAATGTTATGCCACCTCTTCACCAAAGTAGCTTTTGTTAGGTCACAAATGACCTCTATATTTCTCAACCTATAATCAATTTTCAGTGAATTTTTTGACATTCAAAACATGCTCCCTTCCTTCTTCATAAGATTAGGAGCACTACTGTTTTGTTCTACTCTAACTAGTCTAGCCATCATTTTTAGTTCCCTTCACTAGTTCCTCCTCTCCCTAAGCCTCTGAACCTAGAACCTTTTCTATAACACATTCTCTTTGTAATCTCATGTAACATTCAGATTTTAAATGTCATCTGTATGCTAGCAGTTTCTAATTTATATGAGCATCTTGAGCCTTTTATTTCCAGACTTAAATATCCCACTGCTCTTTTTATACTTCTCAAGTATCTATTACGGGAATTTGTTTTTAAAAACTTTAGTTTGAAATGATGTTAGTCTAACAGAACTGTTGCAAGGACAGTTGCTGACAGCTCCCAAACAACCCATCCTAATGTTACTCTTAATGTCCCATCTAACGATGGTGTATTATAAAAACTAAAATTTTGATTATTCTTCCATCCCTGAGTGTGTCACAGTGTGTTTGACATTTATTAAGTCAAATGTATGGAGTGCCTGTTCTGACTTCAAGACATGAGTAAACAAAATATATGCAGCTTACAGTCTGTTGAAGCATATAAAGATGACAGACATGAAAATAGAGGATATGTAAAATGACATGAAGTGAGGGCAAGACAGATAAGGGATGCCAGGAAGATTGGAGGAGCACACAGTTATTTTACAGTGGTTAGAGTCCTTTCACAAGAAACAAATATTTCAGAATGAACAACATTGGAGATCCAACGGAAAAATAGTGTTCAGGCAGCACTAAAAGTATAAAGACCCTAGTAGAACTCATATATGTTTGAGGAAGAAGTATTGGATGAGTCTTTGGAAGCAAATGAACAAGAAAGACCACCCTGGCATAAAATTAGGAATGGGAAAAATTTTGTTGTCAGTGTGAGGATGTTTAGTTTGAAAGGAAGGTACCAGAAGGTGTGAACAAAGGAATGTTCCCTGCTCCCCAGTATACCCAGAATCCACTGCTTACCTGATAGAAGTGTAAATCATTGGGCAAGTAGGGCCCTAGATTACTAGAAGAGGTTGAAGTTAAGGTGTCTTCCTGGCATTTGCATCAGGTTTCCAGTGATACAACAAATCAGGAGCTTTGGATAGCCAAATTATTACAGGCTGAGCAGTCTATAACAGGAAATTTTAAAGCAGCACAGTGAAAGGTATAGTTGAGGAATGATGCATTTCTCAAAGAGTATAGAATTCATAGATGTCGTAATGTGATAGTTGATACTTTTACTTCTGTGATAGAGGTATGGTAAAAATATTCCAGTAAAGTATTTTTTTTTTAATTGAGTTTATTGGTACATTTAGGGATACAGTACAGTTACATTCATTGGTATTTTTATTTATTTATTTAGGTACCAGGGATTGAACTTGGGACCTTGCACTTGCAATTGCAAGGCAGGCCGTGGAACCACTGAGCTAAATCCCCAGCCCTTCCAGTAAAGTAATACTTAGATCTGTAATGTAGTCTTACACAGAAATTAAGGTACAGAAATGTAATTTGTCCAAGATCACATGGTGACTAAGTGTGTAGTGACACAGAGCTTCAAACTCTTGACAGCTTAGAGTTCTGCCTCATAGTTCAAGAGCCCAGACTTAGCTACTGTACTGCCTCTATAATAATGTAAATCCCGGTGGGACCTAGAGTGTGAAGAACAAACAGGAATGTAGTAATGGTTCTGCTTTAGAAAAGTAACTAGGGAAAGTGTTAAGGATAAATGTGATTTGGAGGAAGTCTGGATAATCATATATGTGTATCTGTACTTAGATTGAGTTAAAAACTGAGACATAGTTTTATTTTTTAAAAAAAACCATGTGTATATTAGTACATGCACAAGAAACGGACCTGGATAGACAAACTGGATTTTCAGATAATGTGAGTAAGGGAGACATTGTTTTCCTGGATAGCACATACTGCTTCAGATAGTCAAACAAACAAAACCAAAACCTCTACATATGTAGGAAGACAAAATAAACTGCTTCACTTTATACAAGTAAGTGTCCATTGAAAGGAAGGAGATGAATAGAAGAATATTTTTACATATTTCACTGCACATTGTTGATAGGTGAGTGTGTACTGGGGCATTATGAAGTGTCACAAATTAGAAAGGAGCTATCTAGTTACATTTTTAAAAGTACTTTAAAGTGTACAGTTCAGTGGTTTCCAGTATATTTATGAAGGTGAACAGCCATCACCACTGCCTAATTCCAGAACATTTTATCGACCCCGAAAGCAGCTTCAAACCCATTAAGTTATTCCCCATTTCCTCCTCCCCATACTCCCTAGGAAGCACTAATTTACTTTCTACCTGTATTTGCCCATTCTTAAACTTTCATAGAAACAGAATCATGTTAGACTTTTTGTGTCTGACTTCTGTTACATGCATGTTTTTAAAGTTCTTCCATGTTGTAGCATTTATTCATACAGTCATTTCTTGATATCTCTGGGCTGAAGCAGGATGATCACAGGTTCAAGGATAGTTTATGCAACTTATTAAGACCCTGTCTTAAAATACAAAAAAAAA
>NW_022900941.1:8980497-9003777 GCF_012274545.1 Fukomys damarensis | reverse complement strand
TTTTTTTTTTTTTTTTTTGGTACGGGGGATTGAACTTGGGTCCTTGTGCTTGCAAGGCAGGCAGCAGAACCACTTAGCTAAATCTACGGCCCTAGGTTAATCTCTCAACTACATAGTGAGACTCTGTCTCAAAAAAAAAAAAAAAAAAAAAAAAAAAAAAAAAAAAAGGGATGAGGATGTGGCTTATAGGAAAAATAGGTAAGTGGACTGGGGATTTAGCTCAGTGGTGCTGCCACCTGCCTCTTAAGCACGAGGACCCAAGTTCGATCCCCAGAACCACCCCAAAAAGTATTTTTAAATCGCATTTATATTAATACTTTTATTTCAGGGCAGTGCTCAGGATTCTTCTTTGCCTTCCTCAATTCTTTATGCCTGTTTCCCTTGTCTCCTGGTAGAAACCTAGCTCCCAACAATATCAGTATCCCTATATATGTCCACTTGTACAATGTAAGCTAATTTCAGAAATGGTACACCCATCATACTTTTAACAACAAGTCTACTAGGTAAAATTCTATTTTCCTCACATATTTCCTTTTTAGACCACGAGTAAGTAGTTAAAATATTGTGCTTAACATTTATTTGGGTTTGTTTCATCTCCCTATGTGATTATGGTATTCATTTGGTGGAAAGTGCATTTTAATTTGTCTAGATCCTGCTTCATTGGGGATTTTGAATTTTCCCAGCTTATGAGCATGCTTATGTATTTACCAACAATGTATCATCAAATGTTGGGATGTTTTTGTTAATCTGAAAAATAAATGGTATGTCAGTGAAGTTTTTACCCCCTCCAGCTTTATTGACGTACACTTGATGCTGGGGGGATAGCTCAGTGGTAAAATAGGTATGCTTCACATGCTCAAGGTGCTGGTCTCAGTCCCCAGTACCAGACAAACCCAATAAAATATTTGATGATTTGACACACATCCATGAAACTAAGACCATAATCAGTTTCGTGTTCAGTGTAGTTTCCACTTAAATTTCCATTATGAACATTTTATATTTAAGAGCCATTTGTATTTTTCCTGTTAAACTGCTTGTTCTTATCTGTAACTTTATCAAACCCCTCATCCCACTTTGTCAGTACTGGGGACCAACCCCAAGACCTCTATAACTGAACCACATCCCAGCCCTTTTAAATTTTTATTTCTGAGACATGGCCTTGCTAAAGTTGTCTCGGGTTGGTCTCAAACTTAAGATCCTCTTCTCTAAGTCTCTGGAATAGCTGCAATTATAGGCATTTCAGGCTTCACTCTCCTCCCTTTCTAAATAGGGCCTGTTAGCCTTTCTCTTCTCTATCTTTAAGAAGCTTTAGTGTATATATATATACACACTGAGGATATAAATCTGTGTATATAAGTTGCAAATAATATTTTCAGTTTGCAATTTGTCATTTTCCTTTTGATATTTTTTTGATGTTCAAAAGTTTTGTATAAGCAAATTAATCTTTTTCTCTTAATAGTTTGCATTTTAATAGTTAAAGTGGGGCGGGGGATTTAGCTCAGCAGTTCAGTGGCCTGCCTTGCAAGCGCAAGGACCTGAGTTCATTCCCTGGTACCCCCCAAAAATTAGTTAAAGTGGTTTTCCTTACTGCCACAGTCTAGGGCAGTTCAACTTGCTTCTAGCACATGGTTGGGAGGGTTTAATTTTCCTATACTGTATTTGAATCTCAGATCCATTTACAGTTATCAAGGTGGAAGTAATGAACTCTGATTTTATGTTTTTCCACTTGGCTTTCCAGTTATATTCTACTATCTTTGTTTTGTTTTGTCTTTTGAGACAGTCTGGGCCAGCCTTGAGCTTGTATAGCCTAGGCTAGCCTTGAACTTGTGATCCTTCTGCCTTCGACACCCAAGTAGGGCAATTACAGGCCTGCACCACCATACCTGGCCTACCTCCACTTTTTTAAGGACTTTATCATGGTGAGATAACTGGATATCCACAGACAAAAGAGTGAAATTGGAACTTTATCTCATACCATATAAAAATTATCTCCAAATAAATAATAGAACTAAGTTTAATTGCTAGAACTATTAATGTCTTCAAGGAGAACAATAATCCTGTCCATGGATCATGTAATGATTTGTTAGGTGTGACACTAAAAGCACATATGTCAAAAGAGTATATAACTAAGCAGAATTCATAAAATATTAAGCTTTTGTATTTCAAAGGATACTATCAAAATGAGAAGAGCCCACAGAGTTGGTGATAGTTGTAACTTCTCTCAAGTTCTGTGGAATGACTTGCTTTTTTCCCTGCTGCTAGATTAGTTTTTAGATTTCTGCAGTCTTTCTAATCAATGGCCACTTGTTTATCTGTTTGAAATTTTTCTCCCTCCTCCCTTTTTTTGTTTATTATGAGTAAATGTGGTTTTGTGTCCTTATATTATCACTTTAGGATTGCTTCTTGGTCTTTTGGCTAAGATCAAGTGTAGTATCACTTTAGTATAGTTTTAGGAGAAAGTAGAAGAAGAACTTGTGTGTTTAGTGTTTATTCACTTATAAATGTCTTCTCTTTCGGAAAGTGTACGGTCATTATCTCCTCTGATACTGTTGCCCTTTTGTGATCTCCATCCTTCTGGAATTCCTTATGTTGCAGCTTTGCACCCATATCAGTCTCATGTTCTATATTTATTATTATGTCTTTATTACCTTCTTCATGATTTCTCCTGTATTTATTAGTTCAGGGGTTTTATTTATTTGTCTTCCAGTCTGCTGAGTCTCCTGAATGTTTAATTTACTGACTCATTTAATTTCTTATTTTTCAGAATCTAGTATTTTAGTGTTATAACCTCATTTCCCATTTCACTGTTTATATACCATCTTTGTATCTTTTAGCACACTTAATATACTTATTTTATGTTCCTTTTATCATTGTTACTGTTTTTACTTCCTTGGTTGTAAATGATGTTGCTTAGTTTGTTAGTTGTTTATTTTAGCATCAAATTTATGTGCTTTATAATTTTAGTTCAACTTAATCTTGTTTTTTAAAAGCTTTTTTATGCTTCTTGCATGCCATGCTCTTCTTCCCTATAAGGCAGTTTTAAATTTTCTTCTTAAATATTGTTTTTATCCATACAAAATCTACTTGCCTTCTCCCTTTCTAGCCCATCCTTTAGAAACATAAGAACCATCTTATTTTTTGTATTTGAAACATACTTTAGGTTCGAAAAAGTCTTGTTCTGAGTTTATGTCTCCTTCACCCAGTCTTAAAGGAGTGGAAGCTGTCCTCTCTTCTCTGCCTTGCTTGTAGCTGGCTAGCTGGCTGGCTGGCTTCCTTCCTTCCTTCCTTCCTTCCTTCCTTCCTTTTTTCCCCTGCAGTCCTAGGCATCAAACCCATGGCCCCTTGCATCACAGGCAAGTGCTCACAGCCTTTGTTCTTTTAATTTTCACTATTTCTAAAATTTTCTCCAAAAGTCTCATGTAATGAGGTGGAGTTTTCAGGAGGTGAGTGGATCATGAAGGCTCTGACTTCATCAGACTAAGCCATTGATAAGATTGTAATTTGATGGAATTATGGGAGGTATGGTGGTACCTCAGTTTGTTACAGAAGGAATCAGTGACACACAGAGAGGGAGCTGAATGGAAGTAAAATAACAAATTCACTCATTGACGAGGGTCAATCACACATAAGCAGTGCCTGGATTGATGCACTGGGTTACAACTTCTCCTTTTGTAGGGTTTTACAACCTTGACTTCATTTGGGTGGTTACATTTCAAATCACGGTCACAGGATAATCAACTTTCAACACAGATATTCTTTGTAGCTAGGGGAGTTTACGTTTAAGATTCGCCTAGTTATCTATCCTAGCCTGTAGGAAGTAACGTTCAGAGTGAGGGGAGCAAATGTTAGCAATGGGTTCTTTCATCTTGAAACTTTTGCGATCGTGTGGCTCCAGTCACTTTGGAGCTCAAGGTCTTGCTGTGCCCTGTTATCTCAGAGTAAGACCAAATGCCTCATTCAGCAATTAGTGCCTTCAGTGTCTATTAGTTCTGAGCTGAACAAAGCAAACTGCTGTTAGAGACAGCAGAAGCCATTTTACATTGTAACACTTTATAGGCTTTTGCTATTTATAAAAGTTTTCCCTATCAAGTTCATGAACTTAATTCATTCCACAATTCTAAAAAAGATGGCCATGATCATGTGTGTCACCTGATACAGAGTTTTCAAACAAAAACAAAATTTTGCCAAATGTTTCTGTTTGTGAACCAAATTGTTCTCAAAAAATGTTCATGAACTTAGGCATTGCTTTAATGGAGACAGGAGATTGGGCCTTGTTGAAAGGAGTAGATAATAGGGTGTGACCTTTGGGACCCTATCTTGTCCCTAGCTCTTTCCTCTTTGGTTTTTTCCCTTTCTCTCTGCTGCTTGGCTCCCATGAAATAAGCAGCATGCACTTTTGCTGTATTTCTGCCTTGCCACAGGCCTAAAAACAACAGCCAAGTCAAATGTTCAGCCAATTTCTGAGAAGACCATGAGCCAAAATAAACCTTTCCTCCTTTTTCTCAGGCTTTTGGTCTCATCAAAAAACCTGACTAATCTACTCCTCTTAATCTGTGGTGCTTGCTTTGAGAATTAGAGGAGGAGGGGGAGAAAAGGGAGCAAAGATTGACTTGAATGAAGCTGCTGTAATCCAGCGATGTGTTACAACGTGTAGGCGTCCTATTTGTCTTGGTTTGGTTTTGTTTTTTGGTACTGGGGATTGAACTTAGGACCTTGCACTTGCGGGGCAGGAACGGCACCACTGAGCTAAATCCTTGGCCCTTCTTTCCAAGTTTTCACTTTGGAAAACTTCAAATCTACAGAAAAGTTGAAGGCATGATAGATTAGTATCTAATATGTCCTTTCCTAGATTTGCCAACTGTTAATATTTTACCCTATTTGCTGACATTTTCTTGGCTGAACTGAAAATCCTAATACAGACATTATATTACTTCATCCCTAAATATTTTTCTATGGACCTCCAGAAATCAAACATCATTCTTACACATATTAATTACACAAAGTTTATCATTGTTATATTTAGCACATTTTTAGTCCATATGCAGATTTTCGCAGATGTTTCCTTTTCTTCCTCACTGGGTTCAATCAAAATTTCAATTACTTGTTTCTTGTATCTTTAATCAGGAATAATCTTCCACCCTTTTTTGCTTTTTGTAACATTGGGTTGTTCCATTTAATTTCCAGAGACTTAGGAAAGAAATGTCTGCCTCCCAATTGAGAAGGCACCAAAAAGCCACAGAATGACAAGTCCAACTTGGCAAGTAAATGAGTTTATTAGGGATTACCTACAGAGCAGTGGACAGCTTGCAGACTGTAGCACTATTAAAGTCATCAACCCCCTCCCCTTTGTTAAGCTAGTGGCTTTATAGGGCTCTGAGGTGAACAGCGGAAGCAGAAGCAAAAGAGTCCCTAGGAAAAATTATATGTACGCTGTTCCCATCATGTCCTTACCGAGAATGCTGCTGGTCTGAGCAAGCACTATCAAGCCACAGTGGTGGATGACCTTGTGCTGCAGCCTGGCACTCAGTCTCAAAACTTGGCAAGGGGTCACTGCACAGCTGAACAGTGACCAATTAGAAGATGGAATTACTGGGCTTCAGCTAGGATTTGGATTGTTCTTCCTACAGGCATTTAAAAAAGAACCTTTGTCAGTTTTTCTGCAGGATGTTTCTCAGCTTAGATTTGCATGATTCTTTCATAATTAAAGCTAAACATTTTTACTATTTTTGTTAAGGTGATGTGCATCATATTTCTCTTTAAAAGTACTTTCTCCCTTTCTCTCTTTGTTTCTTCCTTTGACAATCTGTGGATTGTCATTTTGAGACTGTTTTTTCTATTTCCTGATCTCTTTTACTTTGTGGCTCTAGTAGCATCCATTGATAATTTAAATTATTATTAATTATAATTATATTATTAATTTGACATTTGTAATGTGATAGTCTAATTCTGCCATTCCTTCTATAAAAGTGATTTTTTTTTTCTGTAAGTAAAAGCTTTTCTTTCTCATTGTCTTTAAAGGAAATACTTTGTTATCAACATAGATTCATGGATTTTCAACACGTTATCATTCACTCTTGGTGTTTTTTTTTTTTTTGTACTGAGGATCAAACTTGGGTCCTTGTGCTTACAAGGCAGGCGGTGGGATCACTGAGCTAAATCCCTGACCCCATTTACTCTTATTATTCATTATGATGCACATGTTTTTCCCAATGTGGCCTCTGGGAATATGTGCAGTCTCACCCTGCTAATGTGAGAATACAGCTTGTCCAACTGCTGGTCTTTTTTTCCCTTGTTATGGTTGGCTCCAGGCAGCTCACTGTTTTGGACTTCTCAGTGCTGAAAGGAGGCACTTCCTTATGTGAGAAATGTATTTAAATATGCTCCCAAATCTGTAGGTTCACACTTCAGATTTTCATAAGAACTCTCCTGTGCCACACCAGTAGTTTCTGCTGCTTGGCAGTTTTTGGAAACACAGTGCAATGCCATTCTCCTTCACTGTCTTTTAGAGCCTCCATTTGCTTGATGTGATTTTGTAAGACCATACTCTTCTCGTAGAGGGGAGGAGAAGTGTCAAAGTGCTCCCTAGCCCTTTGTATTTCTTTCCTGGCCTGGTTGGTGTAGTCCTCTCAGTTTTTCTTTTAATAAGTTCTACTC
Organism: Fukomys damarensis; assembly: GCF_012274545.1. Classification (NCBI taxonomy): domain Eukaryota; kingdom Metazoa; phylum Chordata; class Mammalia; order Rodentia; family Bathyergidae; genus Fukomys; species Fukomys damarensis. The sequence continues at coordinate 8,997,123 of NW_022900941.1, read as the reverse complement.
AGATATTTAGAATATAGGATGTATGAGTTTGTTAGGATGGTGTTATACCATAGATTGTGTGACTGACAGAAAATTTGTCTCACATTTTGAAAGGATAGAAGTCTGCAATCAAAATATTGGCAGAGTTGCTTCCTCTGAGTCCTGTAACAAAGAAGGCGTTCCATTCCCCTTGCCTAGATTCTGGTGTTTTGCTGGCAGTCTCTGGTGTTACCTGGTTTGTAAATGAATCACCTCAACCTTTCCCTTCATCTTCACATGGCATTCTTCCCGTGTGTGAATTTCCTCTTTTAATCAAGACTTCAGTCATAGTTGGTTTAGTTGCCCTACCCTACTGTAGAATGACCTCATCAAAATAAATTTATATCTTCATTGATCCTATGGCCATATACAGTCACATTTTGAGGAACTGGAAATTAGGGATTCAACTTTTGAATTTAGGGAAGGAGAGCATTCAACTCATACACTATTATTACATTTAAAGCTTTGGTAAAAATTGTGACAGTTCAGTTTTTTACATGTAAATTCCCCTTTAGTTTCTGATTTAAAAAGTTTTGAACTCACTTTTTAGTATTATATATAGTTTAAGCAAATATGTTCTGCCATGTGACCATATTAGTACCATAAGAGATGAACTGTGTTATTGCTTGTGTTTAGATGTGGCTCAAAGCCTTACGCAGTCATAGGTGGGGCTTTTTTAGAGGTGGCTGGATTTAAAGTGTGATGCTGGGATGTAGGATGTGTGATAACTAAATCATTCCACTGATTGGTTTGGCACTGCCCTAGTTCCAGTAGCCTAGTTAACAATATAAAGGGGACAAAAAGACGCTATAAAGCCCTCCCTTGTGGCTTTGCTACCTTCTGCCCGCCATGAACTTCATTCTCAGTGATGCCGTGCTGCCTTGGAGTAAATTGACTGTGGACTGAAACCTATACAAACCGTGAGCTAAATAAACCTTTTCCCCTTTAACTTTGGGTATTGTTAATTTTCTCTCAGCAATGAGAAAAGTAAGATGAACTCCCACCTGTTCTCACATTCTTTTGTCCAAAATATTGGTATTCCTACTGTTAATGTTGAAAAAGTAAAAAATACAGAGAACATGCTGAACTGTAATACACAGCTTCGACAGATTCCAGCAGTTGTCCATTTTGTTTCCTCTCCATGAGCCAGTTTTACAGTGTTAGAGGTGGAATGTGTCTAGAGTGCCATTACTCTGATGGTTTATAGTGTTTTAGCCAAACTCTTGTGAGTTAATTCTGTGTGGAAAATTCGAATAACAGCTCATGGGAGGAGGCAAACCCCACCACTTTTCCCTACCTCTGCTTAAGATACAGTTGTTCACAGAATTCCTTTGGCTCTGCAGAACATGTTTGAATACCAAGATAAAGTCACTTTGTCCATAGTTATACAAATAGATATTTGCAGAGAGACAGGACTGGGGCACAGATCTCTTGACTTTCACAAAAATTGTCTTTCTTCTTCTTGCAATTTTAAGTTTTCTCCCCAAATTAACAGGCACATTAAGTCTTTCTCCTCTGGAACCTTCTAAGCAGTGATTACTTTGCTATGACAATATTAGATTTTTTTTTTTTTAAACAGGATCTCACTATGTAGTTCAGACTGCCCTGGAACTCACTGTGTAGCCCAGGCTGGTCTCAAACTCACAGCGATCCTCCTGCCTCAGCCTTCTGAGTGCTGGGATTACAGGCAGTATTAGATTTTTAAACAATGAAATGTTTACCACCTTTGACTTTCTCATAACAGATGAATTGTATTGAATCTTTTTCTTTAAAAAAACCATGTCATGGTAGAGATAGTGCTTAGTTGTAGAGCCCTACCTATCACATGTAAGGCTTTGGGTTCAGTCCCAAGCACAGAAAGAAAAAAAGTGGTAAACCAAATAAAATACATTGGGTATTAGGTTTCTAAATTCAGAGCTTTTTTTTTAAACTTTGTGGAAATATATTTTTTACTTAACACAAAATTCACATGTAAGTGTACAATTCCATGAACTTAAATAGAATGTGCACTCACCACAATAGTTTTAGAACATTTTCATCATTTCAAAATATTTCCTCATGCTAGTGTACATTTGTCATGTTACTACATTCTCCACCACTTCAGGCAATTAGTAATCTACTTTCTGTCTTTATACACTTATCTTTTATAGACATTTCAAATAAATGGATACATATACCATATGGGATTTGGTGTCTGGTTTCTTTGACTTTGCATAATATTTTTGAGTTTCATCTGTGAGTGCTAGATTGTTTTACTTTCTGAATAGTAGTCCATTGTATGTATGGATATACAACAATTTTATTTACAAGTTAGAAATTTAGATTATTTCCATCTTTTGTCTATTATGAATAATGTTACAAACAGTATTGCACATATTTATAGATAAACACTCATTTTTCTTGGGTAGACTTACAGGAGGAAAGTTGCTGACTTGTATAGTAAATTTATATTTAGTTTTTCAAGAAATGGGCAAATTTTCTAGAGTGGAAATGCATGAAATCCAGTGTCTCTACTTCCTCTCCACCACCTGTTGTTGTATTGTTATTGTAGTGCATGTATGCTACTATCTCATGATTTTTATTCATATTTTCCTGAGTGCACATAATGCTGATCATATTTTATGTGTTTAGAAGCTATTTGAAGATTGTCTGTGAAGAAATGTTTGTTCAGACCTTTTGTGTTTCTTTAAATGGGTTGCCTTTTTTTTTCTTGTTTTAAGTGTTTTTAAGTATTTTAAGACCCCAGCTTACGAAGAGGTCAATTTCAGGAGAATTGTTTATAAGTTGGATTCATTCCTAAGTCAAAAGTGAGTCTTATACAGTACACCTGTGACATTTCACAACTCAAATGTTCATAAAGTCAGGAACCTACTGTACTAGTCCTTTCTCAGATACGTGATTTGCACAAATTTTCTGCCAATCCGTGGCTTCCCAAGTATTCTAGCTCTCTTTCCCATTTTTGTTTAATTATTGTATATAATGTGAAGTACAGTCTAAGTTCATATTTTTACATGTGTATTTCTGAGTGGCCCAGTATACTTTGTTGAAAAGACTCTTTTTTTCTTTTGCATTGATTTATCTTGACAAAAATAAGCTATAGATACAAGAAACTCTGATCAGTTTTCTCCTATTGATTTACATGCCTGTCTTTGTGCCAGTACAACACTGTCTTAAATAGAATGGCTTTGTAGCAAGTTTTCAAATTGAATAGTGTACATCCTCAAATTTTATTCTTTTTTGAAATTGTTTTGGCTATTATAACTCCTTGGAGTTTCTTATACATTTTAGGATTAGCTTATTATTTCTATAAAACATTCTGCTAGGATTTTTTTATGTAGAATACATTGAATGTACAGATTAGGAAGAATTTTATGTGTTGAGTTTATATCTCACAACCCCGATTAATTTGTGTATTACTTTCTAAGAGTGTTTTGTGGATTCTCACTGGATTTTCTATGTACAGAATTCTCTCCATTTGCGACTTCCATATCAGTCTGGATTAATTGATTTGCATTTCTTTTCACTGAGTGAAGGTTTCTTAGGTGAGAGTAGAAATATTTGTAGTTAGGGCTTTGAGGCTCAGTGGTGCTTACAGACATCCAGGCAGCACTTAATAGAACTTCAGGCTTTGTACCACAGCAGTCACTCCCCATTCTCTCTGACCCTTCTCCAGTCCCTGACACCCACAAACCTACCTTCTGCCTCTATGAATTTAGATTTTGGAACATTTCATATAAACTTTACAGTATGTGGTATTTTGTGACAGTTTTTTTTCTTAGCATTGTGTTTTCAGGAATCATTATAAATATTTTGGTATATATCAGTACTTCATTCCTTTTTATTCCAAATAATATTTCACTCTACGATTAAAACACATTTTATTCATCAGTTGATAGGCTTTGGGTTGTTTCCCTTTTTTATTGTTATGAACAGTATCAGTATGAACATTGATACATGTATGCATTTTTGGATACTTTTTTTTGTGGGCGGGTACCAGAGATCGAACTTGCGTCCTTACACTTGTGAGGCAGGCGGTGGAACCACTGAGCCATATCCACAGCTCTTAAAATTTTTGGATACTTTTGTTTTGTTTTTTTGTTTGTTTGTTTTTTGCATGTATGCATTTTTGTGTAGATGTGTTTTCATTTATTTTGGCTGTATACCTACATGCACCTTTGTTTATGAAAGGTTTTTTGTTTGTTTTTGGCTAGGTATAAAATTTCAGTTGGTGTTTTTTTTCTTTTCTGTTTTTCTTTTAGTGCTTTCACTGTCCTCTTAGTTTGCATTGTTTCTAATGACTCATCCTCATTTTTGTTCCTTTGAACATGCAGCATCTTTGGATTCTTTGTGGTTTGGTTTGGTTTGGTGTTTGTTTTGTTGTTGTTTTTGTTTTTGTTTTTGGTACCAGGGATCAAACTAAGGACCACGTGCTTGTTTTTATTTTGGTGGTACTGGAAATTGAACCCAGGGCCTTCACCCTGAACTATATCCCCAGTCCTTCATTTTTGTGAGACAAGGTCTTATTAGGCTGGGCTCAAGCTTGCATTCCTTCTGCCTCAGCCTCCCAGAATTCTGGGATTACAAGTGTGTGCTGGCTAGATGTCAAGAGTACAGAGCAAATAATACTGAAAGCAGCAGAAGAAAAACAGCAAATGATGTATAAATGCAGACTTACCCAGATCATACCAGATTTCTCAGCAGCCAGGAGTGCATGAAATAATGTATTTTGTGTTCTGAAAGTAAATAACTTTCAATCTAGATTACTGCATCCTGCAAAGCTATTTTTAGAATTGGAAGAGAAATAAAGACCTTCCAAGATGAATATAAACTACTCTAGCACTTCAGAAGACACTTAAAGGAACATGACAGACAGATGAAGAATAGATTTAACAAAAGACACAAATTGGCAGTTTTTAAAAACGAGACTTAACTATATGTTGAAGAAAATCACCTCACCTGTAAAGTCACAGACTTAAAGCAAAATGATGAAAAATTATATTCTGTGTAGATGGAATCTGAAAACAAGCAGATGTAGCCATATTCATGTTCCACAAAGCCCACTTCAAGTCAAAATTAAAAGAGAAAGAAGGTCACTACATATTCCTAAAGGGCATGCTTCACCAAGAAGATACAACAGTTGTAAATATATATGCAGTAAAAGTTGGTGCACCAAATTTCTCAAACAATTGACATAAAGAGATCCCAAAATGTTGCAGTGAATGACTTCAGTACCCCATTCTCACAATAGTTGTTATCTAGACCAAAAAATAAACAACATACATAAATTACACAGTAGACCAAGTGAACTTAACAGATATCTACAGAGTATTCCATCCAACAACAGCCAAATACACTTCTTTTCAGCAACTCACAGAACTTTCTCCAAAATAGACCATATCTTAAGTCAAAAAGTAATCCTTAATACAAAAAAAAGAAAGAATTTCATGCATCCTATCATCATCACAAAGGAATGAAACTAGAAATTGACAAGAGAAACCACAGAAACTACACAAATGTGGAGATTGGATAATACACTTAGAAACAGTGAGTCATTGAAGAAATTGGGAAGAGGTGGGAAAAAAGAATTCTTAGAATCAAATGATAATAGAAACACACCAGCATCTGTTTCTAGGAGGGTAATTTATATTATACATGCCTACATTTAAAAATCTGAGAGATCACAACCTAATGATGCATCTCAAGGTCTTAGGAAAACAACAAACCAAGCTCAAAACCAGTGAAAGGAGAAAAAAATAAAGATTAGAGCTGAAATTAATGAAATAAGGACTAAAAGAACAATACACAATGATTAATGAAACATAATTTGAAAAGATGATAAACCTTTGGTAAAACCTAAAGTAAGAGAAGACCATAATAAATAAGAGATAAGACAACATTACAGCATACTCCTGAAATACAGAGAATGATTAGGAAATGTGCTGAAAACATTCTAATTAAAAATCTCAAAGATATGGACGAATTTGTAAACATATACAAATGACCAAAATTATATCAAAATAAAAAAAATCTTAGATCAGTAATAAGTAGTGAGATTAAAGCAGTAGTAATTTTTTTTCCAGGACCAGGCAGATTCACTGCAGAATTTTCTATGCCTTTAAAGAATTAACATCAATGTTCCTCAAACTATTTCATGAAATACAAAGGGAAGTAATGCTTCCAAATTCATTGAAGACAGCTAGTATCAGTCTGATAGCAGAACTGAATAGACTCAACAGCAAAACCAGTATCTATGATGAACATAGATACAAAAATCCTCAATAAGATTCTTGCAAACAGAATCCAACAGTACATTAAAAAGATTATACACTGTGATCAAGTTGATTTCACCTCCAGGATACAAGGATTATTCAACTACATAAGTCAACAATTATATACTACATATAAACAGGATTGAGGATAAAAATTATAAGATCATCTCAATATCTGCAAAAAGAGCCCCCAGTAAAATTCATACCTTTGTGATTAAAAACCCTGAAGAAGTAGAAGTACTTATAAAAGTATCAGTCCTCCAAGTGTTTATGTGGTCTCCCACCTAAGGAATGCTTCTCCAGAAAGGCATCTTTTGTTTTGTATGAAATAATTATTGCATTTTATATCTTTCATGAAATGTGCCATTCTACCAGGTAGGAAAAAATACTGTACTGAGTTACTTTTAGGAGAAGATACCAGGTGAGCAAAGTGAAGGAAGCAATGTTTACTGAGCATCTAATATATGCTATACATTGTGCTATTAGATGTGACCTATTATTCATAGTAATCTAAAACATTTTCCTTGATTAACAGAAGGGGAAACTGAGTCTTACAAAAAATAACTTGCCCAAAATCACACAGCCACAAAAAAGATACATTTTACAGAATAAAATACATTTCTTACAACTATATTATAGTTCATTCTTAGGCAAACATAATTATCCCCATTTTGCATATATTGCAAGCAAAAATGATCGATTTGTGGGAAATTGTTTTGCTGTTTATAAACTGAAAATTATGTAAGTCATCTCACCATCAAAAATCATATTTAGTGCCAGGTGTGGTGGCACATGCCTATAATCCCAACTCTTGGGAGGCTGAGGCAGGAGGATCACTATGACTTTGAGGCCAGCCTGGATGACATAAAAAAAATTTCAAATCATTGTTAAATGATATTTTAGTGCCTGCAGTTTTTTGTTGCTTTTGTGTGGAGCATCATTTTTTTTTAAGTTTTTTGAGACAGTTTAAAGCAGGATCTTTCTGTGTAATCCAGGGTGGCCTTGAACTCATGGCAATCCTCCTGTCTCAGCCTCCCAAGTGCTGGGATTACAGGCATGTGCCACCATGCCTGGCTACTCATTATTAACTGTTAGCATTTTTGTGGCCATTCCTATCTCAATTAACACTTGATTTAATGGAAATTTTGTGAAGCATAGTCTGCAGGAGGTCTTGACTTGATCTTGACAGCTGTGTTGCCAGTACTCTTCGAGCAGGCTGCATGGACAGGAAGTGCTCATTTAAAGACCTCAAGATAGTCTGCAGGAGGTCTTGACTTGATCTTGACAGCTGTGTTGCCAGTACTCTTCGAGCAGGCTGCATGGACAGGAAGTGCTCATTTAAAGACAGCTCAAGAGCCAGGCGTTGGGGCACACACCTGTAATCCCAGCACTCAGGAGGCTGAGGCAGGAGGATCGCTGTGAGTTCGAGACCAGCCTGGGCTACATACTGAGTACCAGGTCAGTCTCAACTTCATAGTGAGAGCCTGTCTCAGAAACCAAAAAATAAAATAGAAACAGTTCTGTTGGTGGACATGAGAGAGTGGGGCCAGTGATTCTTCAGAAAATGGAGTCACAAGTAATTCAGGCCAAAATCAGGATTTGGAGAGTAATGATGTTCCAGAAGATGATGAGACTGTATTTGAATAAATGTTGACTGTTGCACATGAAAAATTAAGACATTCCCTGAAAATAACCCCATTTTGTCTTTTGGATCAAAAATTAAGGCTCAGTCTTATTATCAGGGAAATATTGTAGCCATTATGAAAATCAGTATAAAGTTTCCTCACGAAATTGAAACTATAGCTACCATTTGATACCACTCCTAGGTATATTCCCGAAATAATCGTAAAGTCAGCATACTATAGAAATGTACTCCACATCCATTTTTATTGTACTGCAATTCACAGTAGCTAAGCTTTGGAAACTGCCTAGGTGCCCATCAACAGGTGAATCGATTTTTTAAAATACCGTGTACATATACAATGGAGTATTATTCAGCTACAAAGAAGAATAAAATCATTTCTTTTGCAGGAACATGTGTGGAACTGGAGACAGTCATGTTCAGTGAAGTAAGCCATACTAAGAAAGTCAGGCATTGCATGTCTTCTCTGGTGACCTGGGAGTTTATGAGGAAATCCTACCGTCTTAGAAGCAGTTTGATACAGGAGGGAGGAGAGGAAGGGGAGCGATGGGATTGGAGTATAAGGCATATGTTGTGCCAAAGTGAGACCCACTAGTCTGCCAGCTGTGGGCACTATTTCAAAAGACAGACTTTTTTAATATGTGAGATTATGGTATTTAAAATGCATAGTTGAGTGATAAAACTAAGGAAATGTGACGAAGGCATTATTATGAAATCTAGAGTGAGTGGTATGATAGTCTGTGTTAGGCTGGGCCCTTAAAATAACCATACTTCCAGGTTCTCATGCTTATGTGTGCCCCCACCTCTGGAATTCTGGCTCATCATGGGACTGGCTTTAACAAACTTCGTGTCATTTGGGCTGTTTATATCATTGCAAGCTCCCAAAGGTTTGCCACTACTGTAGAGCATAGTGCCATGCCTCTCCAGACCTAAGCTGTAAGAGGTCCTAACAGATTTGAGTAGCTTTGACATTCTTTCAGGCTCTCATGCTTTGTAGATACCGTATAGAAAAGCCACCTGGAGGGAGAGAAAGCCTTGGTTAAGACACCAGCTGACCTACCAACTAAATGTAGCCACAAGAATGACTACCAGCAAAAATAAGTAGAAACACCCAGGTGAGCCCAGTTCAGAAAGCAGACTTGTGAGCAGATAACTGCATTTTAAAAGCCAATATTTTCAAGTAGTTTGTTAGGCAGCAATAGTCGGGTAGTTATGTGGTACTGGGCATTGAGCTGAGGGCTTTTATACTGAGCTATAACCCCAACCCTTTTCTTTTTAATTTTTGAGACAGAGTTACTGCATTGCCAATTTGGGTTTGAATTTGCAATCTTCCTGCCTCATCTTGCACAGTGCTGGGATTACAGGCATGTGCCACTGTACCTAGCTGCTGTTTTAGGTTAGTTTTGGGGGGCGTTTTGTTTTTGTTTCGGTTTTTTTTTCCCTTTTTGAAGCACTGGGGATGGAACCCAGAAGTACATTGCCACTGAGCTATACCACTGAGCTACATCCCCAACCTTTCTTCATTTTTATTTTGAGACAGTCTTGCTAAGTGGCCTACCCACCTGAGGCTCAAATTTATATTCCTCCTGCCTTAGCCTCCCTCAGAGCTGAGATTACAGGTGTATGCTATTGTGCCTGGCATTCTCTTTCTTGAGTTAGGTCATGGCTTTATGAATACAGTAAATCCTTGACTTATGAACAAGTTCCTTTGCAGAGAGCATTCATAATAAGTCAGCTTCATTTATAATCCAACAGTGAGTTTTATACAGTACACCAATGAAAATTCCCAACTTGAATGTTCGTAAATCAGGGACTTGCTGTATTTGCCTTATAGTGATCTGCTAAGTTATACATCTGTTTTGTGTGCTTTTCTGAACCAATGTTTTATTTGCAAATGAAAATCATTTTAAAAATGGTACAGTGGTGCATACCTGTAATCCCAGCACTCTGGAAGGCTGAGGCAGGAGGAACTCGAGTTCAAGCCCAATGGGGCAACGTGTGAGACCCAGCCTCAAAATAAAAAAGTAAAGTGCTGAGGATGTAGCTCAATGCAAAGGGCCCTGACTCTATCCCTAATACCAACAGACAAAGTATAAAGAATTAGCTTTTTAAAAGAAAATTTATTTTTATCATTAGTTTGAAGTGGTTTGATTACAGTGTGCTTTGATGATATTTATATTTCAACTGTTTGGTGTTGTTGAGATTCTTAAATCTGTAGGTTTAGTTTTCATCAAATTATAAGATTTTTTTCTGTCAATGTTTCCTCAAATGCCTGTTCTGCCCCTCACTTTGGGATTCCTATTATCCATATAGGAAGCTACTTGAAGTCCCATGACTGATACTCTTTTTGAATTTTTTAGATTCTTTTTCTCTACTCTATGTTTCTTTTGGTTAGTTCTGCTGCTATGACTTTGAGTTCACTATATTTTTCTAATATGTAATCTGTCCTATTCAATATATTTCATTTCAGGTGTTAATTTGGGTCTTTGCTTACATTTTACAAAGTGGAAAATAGTTGTAACTTTTTAAATACCTTTCTCTGCTAATTCTAACATCTGGATCAATTTCATTTGATTTTCAAATGATTGCTTATTCTATACATTATGGGATGTCTCTTCCTTTTTGCATTCTGATCATCTTTGAATGGAGTTGAGCATTTCAAATTTTATTTTGGGGGTGCTGGGTATTTTGGTATTTCTCTAAATCTTGAATTTTTTAAAGTAGTTGTTCAGTCACTTGGAAACAAATTGATCCTTTCAAGTCTCACTTTTATGATTTGTCAACTGGTCTGTTATAACGCCAGTCTGGGTTAATTGTTCTCCAGGCAAACATTCCTGAATCCTCAGAGCTGTGTGAATTACATGTTTGCATAGTGTGTAAGTGGGAGCAGGCACCCTGATCCATGCACGTAGTTCTTTCCCAGGCCTTGGGATACTGTTTCTTCACCACATGTCGGTGCCGGTACTCTGCAGAATACTTGAGGGGGACTCTCTGGTACTCCCAGGACTCTGCTGTTGTTTGGTCCTCTAGCATTCTGTGTCCTGTGATCTCTAGCCGTCTTGGTCTCCCCAGAGTCTCAGCCCCATCTTCTCAACTAAGGAAGGACTTGGTGTTCTGCCTCATTTCTCTGCCTCTGCACCCCCTTTCTAAAGGCAGTTGTTAAAGCTCATTTTATTTCTTTTCTGAATCTCAGGATCATTCTCTTAGGTTCCCTTATGTCTGGTATCTCCAAAACAGTTCATTTACACCCCCCACCCCCAGCTTATTTGGGTTCCTTTTACTCCAACTTGGCTGAAACAAGCCTGCCCACAGGGTTGTTCCCATCCCACCCCTACCCCCACCCCAATACTGAGGATTGAACCCAGAGCCTTCACACTGAGCTGTATCCACAGCCCTATTTTTTATTTTGAGAAGAGGGTCTTTTGAGTCATAGAGTTGGCCAGACTGGGCTTGAACTGGTGGTTCTCCTGCCTCAGCCTCCCAAGTGCTGGGATTATAGGCATGTACCACCATGCTGGCGTTCCTGTAAAAAACTGTTAAAAGGCAGCAAGCTGGCATGGCCGGACAGGACGGCGGGCAGCTCTGAGGGCAGAGCCGCTTGCGGGGCGGGAGGCATGAGCTCCAGACAGCGCTGGTGGCCCCAGAGCGGGGACAACCTTTCGCGGGCTCCCAGAGCGCACTGCCCGCCAGTGGCCGGTGAGCATGGATGAGAAGTACCTGCCCGAGGTAGTAGGAGGAGGACTCACTGGACCCCTCCTTCATGCACACCCTGTGCCTGGTGAACCAAGAAATAGAAGTTTCAAAAAGAAGGCAAGGATGGAGAAAAGTACATTAATGTGGTGATTAATAAGGACATGAAGCTGGGACAGAAATTGTTAATTCCTGTAAAACAGTTTCCTGAGTTCCACTTTGTGGGGAAACTTTTGGGTCCACGTGGCAATTCTGTGAAGCGTTGACAAGAACAGGCCTTGGCAAAAATGTCCATCCTCGGAAAAAGTTCCATGAGAGACAAGGCTAAGGAAGAAGAGCTGAGGAAAAGTGGAGAAGCTTGTGCCTCAACGACAATCCCATGTCCTCACCGAAGTGTTGGCCCTACCCGCAGAAGTTTATGCCTGCATGAGACATGCTTTGGAAGAAATCAAGATTCTCGTCCCTAGCTATAATGGCGAGATCAGGCAAGCACAGCTGCAGGAATTAACACATTTGAATATGGGTCAGAAAATGCAGATGTTCCAGTAGTTCGAGGGAAACCCACCTTGTGTCCAAGAGGTGTGCCAACCCCAACAACAACCAGGGGAAGAGGAGCACTTACAGCCCGGCCAGTTGAAGTTCGGGTTCCACGAGGGACACTGACAACCAGGGAGTCTTTCTACCCAGGGGCCAGTGAGCCGGGGAAGAGGCCTTCTCACGCCCTGAGCAGGAGGAGTCCTCCTTACAGGGCGCAGACCTCCACCCGCCCCCAGCACGGGAGTCCTGTGGAGAATGTGACTGCGGTGGTGGCTGCGGCACTGCTTATCATGAACGGAGTTGGTATTCTGCGATAACAGCTGCAGCACCCCGGCCCAAAGTGGCACTGATGACTATGAGTATGAGACTCAGCAATTCCTATGGACAAGAGGAGTGGACTAACTCCGGGCACAGGCACCTTCAGTGAGGACAGTGAAGGGCGTCTACAGGAACCGGCCATATGGCAGATACTGATTGTACTGTCTGATGTTGTGCGATAGCCAATCTACTGTCCTGTACACTGTTCAAAGTAATTTTTTTCTATGAACAATCCCTTTTTAAATAAATCAAAATATTTAAAATATGAAAGGTTGTAACTTAAAACTACTCTGTCATAACATCAACCTGGTCAGGAAAAAAAAAAGACATGTAAAATTTTGTTATTTCCAGTATATGAAAAAATAGGTCATCAAATGGAAAAAAAAAAACTTTGATTAATTAGTGTTAAACAAAAAAAATAGGTTTACTAAATATTTTAATCCATTCTTTTACCATAAGTCTTACTTTCATTTTAAAGGTTTCCATAGAATTTAGTTATTTTATCTTTCGGCCATATGCTGAGTTTTTTTTCTTTCGCCAACATGCATAAAAAGGGAAGCCAATTACAAGCACAAATATTATTTTGTAACTGAAGTCTTGAAATGTTCTATAGTGTTAAGCAAATTCTCCTCTTGCTTGATACTAAATAAACTTTTGAAAGGAAAAAAAACCAAAAAAAATTGTTAATAAAACTCTTCCATGAATGTTTTTCAAACATTAATTTTAAAAATTTTTAAATTCTTTTCATTTTAAATTTCTTGGTCTAAGTAAGTTTTCTGTTACCCTTACAGCTTGCCTCTAAACACTGATTTACTGCATAAGCCAGAGTTACGGGAAACAACCGTCAGTGATGTAACTGAAGCATCAGTCACCACAGCAGTATCCCCAGCGCTGGATGACATTAACACAGCCACCGCAGCACCTGGGTTAGGGGATGCTGACGTGGAATGTGGAAGTGAGTACTTACGCTGTACTACACCGGTGGCTTTTTGTTTTACTTCCCTTAAAATGAGATACCTAAATTAGTTCCTCCAAGAATATTGTATGTAGTTAGTTGAATTTTTTAATTTAGTTCAAAATATTTATGCTTTCTTGCCTTCTTTTGGCCTAAAGAGAACATTGAAATATTTAAGGTAATATAATTAAGGCTGTTAAGCCATTAAACATATGTATCACTTATAAATCATTAGGCCTTTATGAGTTTTCATTCTTGGTTTTTAGTTCATATCTTGAGTACAAATTACAGTAAAAGTTTACTTAAGACAGGATTGAGTAAATATTTGAACATTACATTAGCTCTTGAAAAGTATTTTGTTAGTCATGAGGATTAATACTGTTGTCCCCAAAGAAGAGATAATACACAAGGAATGTTGCTTTCCTTAATTTTTTTCAGAGGCTAAAAAGAGAAAGTAAATTTTTTATTGAAAGTATCTATATATTTAAGAATTTGATTTGAGCACAAAACACGAACTGTTCTTAAACAGGAGTTTCTGTTGAATTTTAGTGTAATGTGTATTCTCAAAGCAGCTTGTATTTATGTGGTTCTTGCCAGTTTTGATTCTATCATAGGCTAAAATTAGACACGAGGTTTAAATAACTCACAGGAAATTGCCAGTCAGTGCTGTCATCTCTAAAGACTATAGAGTACAGCAATAGTATTTAGTAACTTAGAAATGAGAAGTGTTAGTACAAAATCTCACAGTTCCATTTAATAGGGCATGCTGAAGTGGTACTAGTGAATGGGATTAACAAATTTATTCTTTTGTTCCCTATGTAACTATAACAAATACACTGCTAAACAAATGTTCTGGTATGTCATGGTGGTTTTTATTAATGTCTGCTATGTTTAAACTATTAACCTAAGGTAAGGACATTTTCACTTATTAATGGCAGTTTTAGAGTAGGATAGTGCTGATTTTTAAAGGTAATAAGTTATTAGATTAAGAAATTCTCCTTTACTATTCCTTTTTACTTTCTCTGCAGTAATTTTGTTGTTGTTGCTTCAGTTTTGCCAGCCTTGCCCTGGTCTGTACCTCATTACAAATGCTTGCTCTTCATTACTTGAGAGATGTGAGACATAATAAACTGAAGCTATCAGAATTTAGATCCAGCTATTTTTAATGTGAAGTATTTCCAGGTTAAAATAAAAATAGTCTCCTTCGTGGAGATGGATTTCAGTTACATTTCATTTTATGTCCTTTGTATGAATTCAGGTATAGTTATCAGTATAAACTAAAGCGTTTGTAGCATAGCAAAACCAGAGATGGGACTTGGATAAGTGTGTAGCAAAGATTTTGAGACTAGTGTTGAATTATTCACTTTCTGCTTTGGTTTTAGAAGCTCTAGTACCAGAATCTTATCTCCCAAGACTGACATAATTATTCTAGGATGAGACCTGGAAATGAGTCTTTCCTGAAGGTTCTATTTCTAATCTGTAAGTAGGAAAGAATCCACTGGATTATTGATGCCACTTTTTAGGAGACCTCTTTGACCTGGAGAATGTGATTACATAATCTTCTCCTCCTTTCCGCCTGATCAGACAAATTATTAGGTATTCAACAATTTTTTTTGTTACGTGACAGTGTAAAATATTCAAATTCACACCAAATTAATCCTTGCAATGTAAGATTATATCAAGGTGATTAAGAGTTAACTTAAAGAGGAATTATTTTTATTGTATTATCTCAGAGGACTTTTTAAATAATGTATCTTACAGTACAGAAAACATTGGGAAGACAAAATGCTTGTCCTGCCTTATACCTGATGGTTCCAGTTTGTCCTATGTTGGATGAATGAATATATATATCCTTCCATCTCTTTGCTCCAGTTAAGTTTTAGGCAGTAGGTAGTCAGGGCCAGAAATGAAGATAGCCAAGTACTGAGGTCAGACATGAGCCTGAGGTGAGGTTACTGAAGAAAAGGACTACGTCATAAGTTTTTGCCCTTCAAGTCTCTTAAGCACATATATATGCTATTGAGAGTTCATATGCAGTTACTTTTTAGGAGCAGTGCAGACACATCACCGTACTTACTATTACATAAATCTTATATTAATGTAGAGTAACCTGATTATAAAAAGGAAATACATTTATGTTCATCTGGATTATTACTTTTAGTGTATATAATTGTCGAAAAACAAACCTTACCATCTGTATCCTTACAGACCTGTGACAGCCTTGCAAACTGATAGGTTTTCTCCCCCCATAACAACTCTTTTTCAGCATTGAAAGATGCATCCAAGAAGCTCAAACAACTTGAGATAGAGAGCAGTCCTTTGCCGTCCCCCCGATCCCACATCGATGTTAACATCAACAGCCAGGTATTCAGATCTCTCTGCTTTCTACCCGCTACATGTCTCTAGAGCTCCAAGTAATCTTTTCTTTCTAAAGATAATACTTTCTTTTGTTAGGAAATACATATCTGTCTGTGCTGAGCTTTTACAAACCTATTTTCTTATTTTAAAAGATGAAATTTATGAATATTTAAGAGGAAAGTTGTACAACAGCATTAAGAATTGTAAAGTCATCTAATGACTGTTTTAAAACACACAGTCAAAAGTACACTGCTGTTAAATCTTTTATTTTGTTTCAGCCCATCTGGTTGAAGAACTTTCTAAAAATCTTTTGAAATTATAGCAGCATTTGTTGGAAGAGAGCTGCTCTGTAGGGTAAACAAAGAAGGGAACAGAATTTCAGATGCTTCAGTTTCATCTTTCATTCCCTTCTCTCTGTCCTCTTTGAGTCTTATTAGTTTTTGTTCATTTGGCATGGAGTGAGAGATGCACACCAATTAAACCAGTTTATTTTTATAATTTTGAATACTTTTCTTTATATTTAATTTATAGGAATAACTAAAATAAGTTGAATGAGGTAGAAACTTTATAATTAATCATATCAGTTACTGGCCCTAAGTAGAATAGTGATTTTAAGCAATGATCTTGTGAAACACTCTTTTTTTTTTTTGTATATATAGACAACTGATAACAAGGCCAAGATGACTTCTATTTTCTTTTTAAAGAAGAAAGAGGAAGAATTGATTTGTTGTGTTCTGCCATCCTTGGATAGCTAATTTCTTTAGAGATCAATATAGAATAGAAAGTGACTCACTATCTTTGCGTTATCATTGCTGGTATTAAAAGTGTCCTTCTGGATC
>NW_022900941.1:8925266-8980406 GCF_012274545.1 Fukomys damarensis | reverse complement strand
TTCGCTCCCTTCCTCCCTCCCTTCCTCCCTTCCTTCCTCCCTTCCTTCTGTCCTTCCCTCCCTCCCTCCTTCCCTCCTTCCTTTCTAATTTTTTCTTAGAAATTCTTTTTAGAAGCTGAATTTCAGAAAGGCTTTCCATTTTCTTGATCCTTCAGTATTTGTTTTATTTGTTGGTTGGCCTTCATAGTTTGTTTATATCTTTGTAAGGTAGGCAAATGCAAAATCAGAAACAGAAGGGTAAATTAAAAACTTGGATGATTAGTAAAGAGTAAATTCCTTGCATATCCTGCTGTGATATTTTACTGAGTTTCTGAGGCAAAGAATGTGTTACATTAATTTTGTTTTGTTTTGTTTTGGTACCTGGGACTGAACTAAGAACCTTGCGCTTTCGAGGCAGGTGGCGGCGCCACTGAGCTAAATCCCCAGCCCTCTGTTACATTAATTTTGAATCTTTAAAAAATGAGGAAGTATAAGTTCAGGATACAAAAGGGAGTAAAAAATGAGACCAGAGCAGTGGTGTTGAACCTGTTGCACATGTGCCACAGTGAGTGCACAGAGCCTTCTCTGTGGTCACATGAGCCAAGTTACCCCAGCATCATATAGCAGCACACGCAGGAGCTTTGTCATAAATAAGTGGGTTTTGCTTTGCAGTACTTGGTCTCTAAAAGATTCACCATCACTGGACTAGATGAAGGACAGTGTGCCATCAAGGAACATTTGGGGAGCACATAGCTAGGGGAAAAAATAGCTAATATTTAGTGAGGGATTGCTCCATGCCAGGTAGGAATAGAAAAATTCATTGTTGTAATAATACATAAAGAACACCAGACTACGCTAACTGTAGTTAGTATGTTGTCAGAAAGTTGATTTGTATTAATTCCAGGACATTATGAGCTTGAAGATCACCATGTAGAAATCTCAGAAGAGAGCACTTCAGCCATATTTAGTTATTTGAAAAGCTATTATGTGAAAGGAATTAATGTGACTTGTTTTTTAATAGCCTCAGAGAAAAACTAAGGTCAGTGCATATATTAGAGGTGTGCAGATCTCACTTTAACATAAGAAGCATTTTCTAGTGGCCATTGGCAGATTAGATGCACGGACCAAGGAAGTAATGACACCAAAATGTGAGGTTTCTCAGGCCAAGACAAAAACCAAACCACCTTTTGCAACACTTTGGTGGTTAGATGAACTATTGGATCATGCTGCCTTTTTTTTTTTTTTTTGGTACCTGGGATTGAACTCGGGACCTTGTGCTTGTGAGGCAGGTGGCAGCACAACTGAGCTAAAACCCCAGCCCTGTGCTGTCAACTTTAATATATCATGATTCTAAGGGTCTTCATGGAGATTATTCACTCTTGGTGACTCCTGCTTTCCATAGCCTATTCATTGTTCCTTTTCTTGTTCTGTGTCTTTGAACTCCTTTAGGAGTTATACTGTGTCAAGTCTATAGATTTTTCACTTTTCTCCCCTTAATTATCTGAGGCAATCCGGAATTTTCTTTATCACCATTTTTCATTCTAGGAATCATATTTTTTCTTTGATGAGCAATCAAATTTAAGAATGCTTTAAATAGGGTTGGGGATTTAGCTCAGTGGTGCCACGCCTGCCTCTTAAGCGCAAAGTACTAAGTTCGATCCCAGGTACTGCAAAAACAAAAGCAAAAAAACCAAAAATCAAACAAACAAAAAAGTGCTTAAAATAACAGAATCTACATTGCATTTATCAGCAAGGACAATGGACAGTTAATGTATACATAACCTTTAACAAATTTGGGGGGGGCTAAAAGATTAAAGCTAAAGTAGGAAGACTGTATTAGAGATTGCCTATTTCCATAAAGGGACAGACAGTAAATATTTCAGCCTTTGCCAACAATGGAGTCTGTCACAGCCACCCAGTTCTGCCATTGAAGTGCAGCATAGAAGAATGAGCATTGCTAAGTTATTTGCAGTGACAGTGGTGGCCCAGATTTGCTCTGTGGGTTGCAGTTTACTGATTCTTTCTCTTGGTTGTTAGAAATTTAACCGAGCAGCTGGGTGCCCCCTCACACTGGTTCTTTGTAATTTAAAAGAAAAATTTTGTAGAGAGGGTCTCACTGTGTAGTTCAGGCTGGCCTTAAACTTGCTATAGTCCAGGATGTATCTTTACCCTTTTGATTTATTTACTATCCAAACATTAAAAAGATATAAATAAAAAGTAGTCTTTCTCTCCATTTCACTGTGGACACAAGGTATGATGAGAGGTCCATTTTCACTTTGGGGAACGAAGGCAATCTTCAGATTTTACTCACACATAGGAAGGCCACACTTATCCAGGAGTCATTGGGCTGGTCCACACCACTTAACTGGTAAATAAAGATGTTGCTTTTTAAGATGTCAAAGTACATGTGTGTATTATATGTAAATATGTGTGTATATATATATATATATATATATATATATACACACACACATTTTTTTTTTAAGATGGGGTCTCACTATGTAGTTTGAATGAGTCCTGATTTCAAAGAGACATAAAGACTTTTTCATTTAGTAGAAACCATTCTGAAGACGTGGAGGTCATAGGTATTCAGTATAGTCTAATGAAGTGATTCTCAGGTTTTAAGTGTATTAGAATCACATGGGGAAGCTTGTTAAAAATTGTAGAGTACCACCCAGGAGCAGATACAGAAAACCATACTTAGAACACCAAATTAGAATAAACATATCCACTAAATTTTCATTTTTCAACCTGAGTGGTAGAATATATAATCCTGTAGCTGGTAGCCAGCCTGTTATTAATGATTGCTATTTAAGTTAAGTAAAACATCTGTTGTAGTGTAGATAATTTGAATTTTTAAAAATTTAAAAATTTCTTTCTCCTATTTATATCTTTTCACAATACTTAATTTTCATTGTTTTAATTATGTTCTTCATTGACTGAACTTTTGTTCTTTTTTTTTCATGAGTCTGTATCTAAGAATGACCTGATTATGGCCCTGTTACATGAAACCCCAGACACAGTCATCTTCCTGTGCTACAAACACGAAATCTGATTAGTAAGAAAGAACCTCTAGAAATCTTTGGGTTCAATTCCCTGTCTTTATGCAACTGGGTAAATCAGCTGAACCATCAAAGACAAAGGCGCATGGAGAATGTGTGATATTTGCTTTATTAATTCCAATTGGATTTATTACAGAGGCTAATCTCTAATTCTGGAGAGTCTGCAGATAGTTGATTATAGAAATTGACTACGCCTGGAATGAGATAAAGCTTCTTATGACATGCTATTTCTTGATTATATAAATGCACACTTTCATCAGTCCTTTCCTATATCCACATAACTTTGGCCTGTGGAGGCTAATTGCAGTGAATTTTACTATTCAGGCAGAAGTGGTGAAGTTGACTGAGAAATGTCTTAATAATGCCATTGAAAGCCCAGGAGTGAATGCCATGAGAGTTCCTCCTGATTTCAAGAGTAACATTTTGAAGGCTCAAGTAGAAGCAGTACATAAGGTAAGCTGCCTTTAATAGACATACTGCTGATGAAGTGAAAAGACACAGAATTTAGTGACTGGGGATTGTATATGGTACCAAGGAACACATTCAAAACAATGAAATGCCTTCCTCAAATCTAAATTCAAGTCAAGCTCAATTGAGACAGCTCAGTTAGACATGATGTACAAGATCTGAGTAAAGATTTTCTGGTATTGATAAGCTTTAAAAGGCTCAATTCTTTTAAAAGTAGGTCTCATTTTTGTCACTTTTTTTGGGGTGGGGATAGTACTGGGGATTTAACCCAGGACCTTTCATTGAGTTACATCCCAGATCTTTTATTTTTTGCTTTGAACTAGGATCTCACAAAGTCAGTAAGTTACTTGGGATAGGCTCAAACTTGTGATCCTCTTGCTTCAGCCTTCCAGAATCCTAGATTTGCAAGGATGCATCAGCACTCCTGGCATTTATTTTCCCACATTTGTAACCTGAAAGCTCAGTGATTTTTTAAAATTAGTTTCTTTCAATATTAAGTCTATGATTCTAGGTCTGTCTTTATCCACATATTAGTCCCACCACCCACCTATCCTCACTCTGGCAACATTTTAATATTCTTAGCAACAAGAGTGAGGTGCAAGGTGAAGAGTAGCCTGCGGCATGGTGAAAGATGCAGTGAGTATGGCCAGCCTCCAGGAGGGATGTGACAGCCATACTTTCCAAATCAACTTTTCCTTGGCTCTCCTTAACTTTCAGACTTACACTCCGTAGTTAAATAAACCAGGACAAAAGCCTGTCTCATCAAGTCAGCTTATGAACTAGGATTTCAATGTTTCCTGTTGTTGAAAAGATATGCCTTACCTGTCCTGTGCCCATGCCCAAACCTTGAAGAGAACAGAGATGACTTTAGGAATATTGTTGATGCTTTTTAGTTCGCCTTTCACCCCAACATAAAGCATAATATAAACATAAAAATAAATATGACAATATAGGCTCTAGAATCCCATTTCTCTCCTACCACCTACCAACTTTGTGACTTGGAGAAAATGAGTTCATTTCTCCAATCCGCAGTTTAATTCTAAAGATAATAGTAATGCCTACCTTAAAGTATGCTGTGAGGATGAAATAAGACAGAGTACCTAGCACACAATAAGCATTTAAAGAGTGTGGACCACCATAGTAACAGTAGCAGTAGTCTTAATTGCCATTGTCACTTACTGTGGTCTGTGTGTTTTTGTGTCCCCAAAATTTGTGTGTTGCAACTTAATCCCCCAAGTAATGCTAATGATGGTAGAACCTTTGAAAAGTGATTAGATCTTGAGAGCAGAGCCTTTCCTAATGGTATGGATGCTCTTAGAAAAAGCCCCAAAGTCGCTTACTTGTACATTCCACCATCTAAGAGGAACAGGCCTTACCAGACACTGAGTCTGCCAGCACCTTGATCTTTTGGACCTCCCAACCTCTAAAAATGTGTGAAGTAAAGGTTTACTATTTGTAGACCATCAAGTTTGTGTCATTTTGTTTTAGCAACTTGAATGGGCTAAGACATCATTGCATTTCGGTTATATTTTAGGATCTTTCTTGATTTGAAGAAGCAAGAAATAACTTCAGTTGTTCTAAATTAAAGGGATTTGGTTTTATAGCTAAACATCTTTTCATGAAGAAAAGTCTAGGACCAGATGCTTTCATGGTAGAAACCTACCAAATATTTAAATAAGTCATAACAGTTCTATAAAGACTCTTTCAGAAAGTAAAAGGAGGGCTTCCTAATTCATTTTATAAGTCTAGCATTATGCCAGTACTGAAACTAGAAAAAAAATATACTCCATCGTAGACATAAAAGTTCTTAACAAAATATAATCAAATCATACTCAGTAATTTACAAATAGCATCATACATCATGACCATGTAGGGTTATCTCAGGAAAAAAGTCGGTTTATCATTCTAACTCCAATTTAGTTCACATATTAAAAATACATTAAATTATCTAGAGTCATAAAAAAGGGATTCCACAAAATTCAACACCTGTTCATGAAACTCTTAGCAAAGTATGATAAACTGGAACTTCTCCAGCCTGATAAAGAAATCTATGAAAAAATTACTGTTAACATGACACTTCACTGAGAAAGATATATCCACTAAAACAGCTAAAATTAAAAACTGTGATGGAGCTCCTACAACATATGCACATTGCTGGCAAGAATATAAAGTGGCATAAATCCTTTAGGAAAGTTTGTCAATATATTAAGCATACATCTGACCCAGCCAATTACACTCTTAGATATTTACCTTAGAGCAATTAAAACTTAGATCTGAAACAGATATTAGTACACTAATATTACCAGCAACTTTATTTGTAAATAGCTGAAAACTGGAAACAATGCAGATGTCCACCAGCAAATAATCATGTATGGCAGTATGTTCATACAGAGCACTACCACTCAGCAAATAAAGGAGTGAACTCGCAAGACATG
Organism: Fukomys damarensis; assembly: GCF_012274545.1. Classification (NCBI taxonomy): domain Eukaryota; kingdom Metazoa; phylum Chordata; class Mammalia; order Rodentia; family Bathyergidae; genus Fukomys; species Fukomys damarensis. Next base: position 8,974,462 of record NW_022900941.1, on the reverse strand, counting down.
CAACAACATACGCAAACTTTAAAAACATTATCCTGCTCTGAAGAGACAGACCCAAAAGATAGATGTTATGTGATTCCAATTATATGAACCTGTAGAAAATGTAGATTGTTGTTTTCCATGAGCAAGAATTTTGATGGATTAAGGAGAAGCTCAAGGAAATATTTTGGGGGTTGGAAACAGTGGAAATGTTACATATGTTGGTTATGCACCTGTGCATATTTTTGAAAATTCATTGAACTATACATCAGAATGCATGCATTTTACTATATGTAAATAGCTCTGAGGTAAAATTGGGGGAAAACTGAGCTCTTCAGAAAAGATTATTGGATATCCTTGTTAAAGTATTTCTTGCATTTAAGGAAACGTAAATGCCAAATATGGGGGCTAAAATGTTTCTCTGTTTAGCAAGTAAATTCAGAAAATTCTGACTTTGAGTCTGTGAATTCTGTATTTTTTTGGTGTAACACACTTTAGTGCCTTAAATAATTGACAGACAGCTGTGTATAGTAAGAACAAGTAAATGTGTATACCAAACATATTGATATTGAATCTTAGATTATTTGGCCACAGAATAGTATTGTGGTAGATTCAGAACTGATAAGGAATGATTACCTCTTATTTGAACTGAAGCAAACTTCTATTTCTATATTTATTAAAAAAAATTGCAAGGCAGTGCTGGGGATTTAGCTCAGTGGTTCTGCCACCTGCCTCGCAAGCGAAAGGTCCCAAGTTCAATCCCTGGTACCAAAAAAAAAAAAAAGAAAGAAAGAAATAAAGAAAGAAAAGAAATGTAAGTTTTTGTTGTTTTAAAATCCTTAAATATTTATATCTTATGATTTCATTTTCTTAGGTTACAAGAGAAGAAAGCTTATTGAGTCATGGAAGCACCACTGTCCAAGATGCTCCTATAGACAGGTACATTTCTGGGTAGAATGAATCAAATGGATTTTCTTATCTTTTCCATTACCTTGTTTTCCTTCTAGATCTTTTTCTTGGGGGGTGGCTTTTTTCCTTTTCCCTAATCTTTCATCACGTAGTTTCATATATATTTGAAACAGCTTGAAATCACTCTCTTCTATCCACCACTGAGATTCTTAGTACCTAGTTTTAGTTAGTCTCCCTACATTCCCTTTTGTCCTTATCAGATTTGAACTATAGAGTAAAATCCATCTTTAAAAATTGATACTCTTAATCTCATACTTGGTAAGGAATGCATATTCTCTTGGGTGTCGTGATTAACTTTACTGTCCTCTTGTCATCATGGTGGTTTTGTTCTTATAGACTTACATGTGTTGGCTCTCACGTTAACTGAGCAGATGTTTTTGCTACTCCACCCCTGATCTGCCTCTCTTCTCTTTAGTTATTATGTCATTATTTATCATGTTGGGCATTAATATTCTTTATGGGCTGGGGATTTAGCTCAGTGGTTCCACTGTTAAACTGCTTTCAAAGAGCATGTGATAGTTTAAATGTCAGTTATATTCATATATATATATACACACACACACATATATATATGTATATATATATATATATATATATTCTTTATTAGTACATGTTGCAGTATATAGTGATTACATTCATTGTGGCAGTTGATACATATACATTAACACATCTTAATTATTTTTTCTCCTCTTTCCCTGCCTGTCTCCCCCTTCTTCCATCTCTAGAAACATTTCCCACTTGCAAATGATCTATCTCCCTAATTCCTGTTATGCAAACTTTATTTTGCTGTTTGTTTTGTTCATCACTGTGTATCCAATGATCTGTTCTTAGTTGGTGCTAAAATGTTTTGAGTGAAAGTTTTTTCTTTTCCCATTACTCAAAATTTAACCATTGGAGAGTTTTTTGATTAATTATACTCAGTTCCATGTGCCTATAAGTCTGTAGCATGTTTTGCATGTAGGACTCTACAAGTATACTGATTGGGATTAGAAAAAAATTGAGGGAAAATTATTACAACTTGCCTTTTTATTAATTTTAATAAATGTTAGTGCTAACATCTTTAGAACTGTTGTAGTATTGAAGTTTTATTTAGAATAACCTCAATGAAAAATTTTTGCTTGTCAAGAAGAGAGAAAATGGGCATAGGACTGCCCTTTGTTCATCAGAAGTTTCATTGAACTCTTGAAGCTGGGTAGACCATACGTACACTCCACCTTTTAGATTTATTTTTCTAAATGGTTGTTCATATTTTAAATAATCTGGTGCATACCTCCTCCCCTTGTCCAGGATTTGAAATATGCTGAGTTCTCTTCAAAACTTGGGTCTATCTAAACCTTTTCCTTTCTGTTAACCTGTTTTTCTTTATGCTATCCCACACTTTTTATTACTGTACCTCCTTTTACACTTGATCTTAGCCAAAAGGCCAAGAAGCGATGCACCTCTTTTTATTTATTTTTTTCCAGTTCTTGGGATCAAACTCTGGACCTTGCACATGCTAGACAAATGCTCTACCATTGAGCTGCACTTACAACCCATTATTACTGTACCTTCTTTTAGAAAACAAGAGAGAGAATACCTTTGTACCATATATCAAGCTTTGTCGCATCTACCATTTTCATATAGATTTAGATCACTTTCTTTTACCTTTTTTATTGAGATGTAATTCATATAACACAAAATTCACCCTTGAAAAATATACAGTTAAGTGGTCTTTAGAGTAGTCACAAGGTTTTGCAACTATTACCACTATCCAGTTGTCATCATACCTGAAAATAATACCTTGCCCATAAGCTTTCACTTCCGCTACCATGGCATACCCAGCAGCCACTCATCTACTATGTCTGGATTTATCTACTCTGTATAGTTCCTATAAATGGAGCCATATCAGACATGGTTGTTTGCGTCTGCTCCTTTTGTGTGTGTGTGTCTGTCTGTCTGTCTGTCTGTCTGTGTCTGCTTCTTTTATTCAACTAATGTTAAAAAGGTTTGTCCGTATTGTGACATACATTGGTACTTCACCCTTCTTTATGGCTGAATAATATTCTAGTATACATTTATATGACATGTGTTTATCTGTGTATCAGTTGATGGACATTTGGGTTATACCCACTTTCTTTGTTTTTTTTTTGGTTTCTGGGATTGAACTCAGGACTTCGCTCTTCCAAGGCAGGCACAGTGCCACTGAGCTAAATCCCAGGCCCTGTATGTACTTTTTGACCATTATGAATAAAGTTGTTGTGAACATTTTGCATACAAGATTTTTTTGTGTGGGTATGTTTCAACTTAGTATATCCCTAGGAGGAAAACCACTCCTTCTCAGTCACATGGTAACTAACTTTTTTAAAGAAATACAAACTGTCTTCCAAAGTGGCTGCAACATTTTTCATTCCCACCAGCCATGTGTGAGTGTTCCACTTTCTCAGTATCCCTTTTATTCTGCATTTATTATTCTGTTTTTTTAATTAGCCTGTCCTAATGCATTTGAAATAGTATGGCACTGTAATTTTGATTTGTGCTTAAGAACTAATGATGCTGACCATAATGATGCTGACCATCTTTTCATGTATCTTTTTTGAAAATAATTTATTTAGATCATTTATTTTTGTAGAAACAGATTCATTGAGATGTGATTGATACCATACAATTCACCCACTTTAAGTATACAATTCAGTTGTCTTTAGTATATTCACAGACATGTACAGCCATCGTCAGTATCTAATTTTAAAATATTTTTGTCACCTCAAGATGAAATCCTATACTCTTAGCTTGCTTTGTCCCCCATTGCGATTACCTGCACCCCTACCCCTCTGCTGCTGCCCTGAGGAACCACTTATCTACTTTCTGGCTACAGATTTATCTGTTCTAGAAATTCATATAAGTAGTATTCTGTTATAGGAGATCCTTTTTGCTTGCTTCTTCCCCTTAGCATGTTTCAAGGGTCCTCCATGTTGTAGCATATATTAAAGCTTTATTCTTTTATGGCTGCATAATCCATTGTTTGGATCTACTACATTGTGTTTAATCATTCACCCATTCATGGACACTAGTGTTGTGTCCACTTTTGGCTGTTAAGAATAATGCTAGAGTGGGCCCAGGATTTAGCTCAGTGGTTCTGCCACCTGCCTTGCAACACAAGGTCCTGAGTTTGATCCCCGGTATGGGGTGGGGGTGGGGGATAATGATACAGTAAATATTTGTATGCGAGTTTTTGTTTGAACACTTGTTTTTAATTATTTCGGATATGTATCTATAGTAAAATTGGTGAGTTTTATGGTAATTCTGTTTGACTTTTTAAGAAACTTCCAGGCTGCTTTCCACAGTGGCTATACCATTTTCTATTCCTCCTAGCAATGTGTTAGGGTTGTGATTTCCCCACACCCTTACAACTCAAAATTTTCCACTTCTAAGTGCTACCTCATTGTCAGTTACACTTTTATAATGACTAAGGATGTTGGGCATCTTTGTGTTTATTGGCTGTTTATATATCCCCTTTAGAGAAATGTCTGTTATAAAATCCTTTGTTCATTTGTTATTTGAATTGTTTATCTTCTGTTGTTGAGTTGTAAAATCCTTTATACAGTGGTTCCCCCTTATCCGTGGTTTTATTTTTTGTAGCTTCAGTGATCATCCACTGTTTGAAAATATTAAGTGGAAAATTCTAGAAATAAGCAATTCATAAATTTTAAATTGCATGCTGTTCTGAGTAACAGATGCAGTCTCACAGCATCCTTTGTCAACTACAAGCATGCTGCATGTACTGCCCACCTGTTACATAGCAGCCATCACAGTCATCAGACAGTTGCATCATATTGTGGTCAGGTCATCTTGTCTTACTTCATAATGTCCCTGAAGTGCAAATGTAGTGATCCAAAGGAGGCACCAGAGAATAAAAAGTGGAAGGACAGATGAACTCTGGTACCATGGCAGTACTGCAGAGCACGTGATAAAGCCATGAACCACATAGAGAGTGAAGAACCCACTTACTTTCAAAACAAAAACAAAAATTTTTAGGAAGAACAACAACAATCACATAACTTTACTACAGGAAAGTGTTATAATTCTGTTTTATTATTGTTATTAATATGTTACTAGACTTAATTTATAAATTAAACTTGATCATAGGTGTGTATAAGAAAAAAGTGTAGTGTGTATAGGATTCAGGGCTATCTGTGGTTTCAGATGTACCTTTATGGTCTTAGAACACATCCCCAACAGGGTCTGGATACAAGACCCTTATCACATATATGATTTGCCGATACAGACAAACTTTGTGCCAAGGCATAACATACATGGTCTGGAGTCCCAACAGCCAATACAGTCCTTCTTCCTAGCAAAAACCTTCTGAGCCTGGCCTTTAATGGCAGCATTTCTATCAACATTTGATCTGGGCTCTGACCAGAATCTCCAGTCAGGTACAGCTTATGGCTTTGTAGGACTGCTTGTTCAACTGGAATCTCCAAACCTTTCCAAACTCTTCTCATAAGCCAATTTCAAAGGTTATGAACCTTATGGTCAGGTACGGTCACAGCAACAACCCAAGTTCTCTGGTACCAAATCCTATATCAGTCAGTGATTACCAGAGAAAACATTTAATATAAGATATGCACATATACAAGAATGTACAAATTTGGCTTACAACAGCCTCCTATAGTTGGATGTGGAAGAGTGCTAAAGGGCTGTCTGTGCACTGGGGATCCAAAGCATCCAGTCGAAGGGCTGAAGGGTCAGTGCTGGAAATGGAAGACTGCAATGGAAGCCAGGAGACATTTCTGTCATTGTAGTGAGATTTTAGGAAGGAAGCAGGGTAGTCTGCTATTTTGATGTAGCTATATGTGAGTCTGACTTGGACATAAAAGCAGAGGTACAGGTTGGAGACAGGTTCTACACAGGCACATGAGTATAGCATGGACTGCTAGAAGGACCTTACTACTTGTTATTTCTTCTTTCCCTGCATCAATTTCTTGTTCTTCTTTACTGAGTCCTTTCTTGAAGCATGCTACCTTTTTCTGCAGGTCCTCCATGACCTGAATTTGTCCTTCCTTTGTTCCCCAGTGCTGTATTAAGTGAGAATAATGTGCCTGTCTCCAAAGATTCTCTTTCTGTGATACATACAACACGTGTGGACAAGGATTCTGTTCTTAAGGTAAGAATACTTCTTTAAGATTTTCCAAAGAGAACATTGAGTTCAATCTAGGGACATCTAGTGATTTCTAGTTAGCATCTGTTCTCCAGTGAGAATCTTGTTGACACAGTCTTTGCAAGAGTATCTCAGAGTTTCCTCTTCAGGTTTTGTGTTACTGTTTGTATTTTTTTTGCGGGGGTGGTCTTGGGTTCTGCTATACTTTCCCTCATTTTCCTTTTAAGGACATACATTGTTACATGCAAATAGATGCTTTTAAAGTGCTTATTAGATGAAAGAGTTGAGGCTTTACAACAAAGATTGATTATATTGAAATTTGTAGTGTGATTTACTCTGGGAATATAAACTGTATGCTAGCTCTGATGTGTCTATTGCGTTATTCCTTTGTCTCAAATAGTATTGCATGGAAAGTAAAGGCAGTAAGTAAATGTTTCTTGATTGAAATAAACTTTTAAACAATAGGGACATATCATTGATTGTGTTGCAGTATAACCAGATCATCCAGCTTCTGCCATTCCTATGTCCACTCAGAAGTTGTAGAAATTCATTTCATTGCTTTAAGTTGCAAATTGTCCTTCCAAATAAACATGTACCAATTTATTCTCTTATTGCACAATGTTTATTTGTTTTTAAAATTTACCAAATATTTTATGAAGAAGGCAAAACTAGAAGTCACCTTTAGTCTTACTATACAAAGACATGTATAGTTGATATTTATTTATTTATTTGTTTAGGTACTAGGGATTGAACTCAGGACCTTGTGCTTGCAAGGCAGGCGGCAGAACCACTGAGCTAAATCCCCGGCCTTATAGTTGATATTTACATATGTAATCATTAGAACTTGAAGCTTAAAAGAAAAATTCAATCTAAAATGCCTTCAACTGAGAGTTCTTTTTTAATAATTAAAATACTAACAAGACCTTGACATCTTTGCTTGGTCACTGAAAACTCTTAAATAACGTGAGAATTTTTTTTAAAAAGAGAAGTACATTTAGTTCAAAGGTTTATTATGTAGATAATACTTACTATACAAAATGCTGGCCATCACAGATTACAAAAAGAAGAAAGCATAGTCTCTACCTTCAAACTGCATGTGGCGTACTTAGCTCAGGTGTGGGGCACTAGGAAGATGAGAGGAAAGAGAAAAATATTAACATTTATTGGAGGAGAATTTGCGGTATCTCCTTGACTCACTGTCTCCTATGGTAACCCTTTTGTCACTCTCAGCTAGTCTACAGAAAACCAGTACAGTCTCATCCCATCCAAGTTTTCTCACCGAAAAGCATAGCTATGAAAATTTACAGAACATTTCAAGTTCTGATAGTCTAGGTTCCCCTCCATGAAGAAGTTAAATCATCAAACTACGATTCTTGAATTTCCTTATTTGTTTAGAGGATTAACATTCACAGGCCTGGTTCAGAATTACAACTTTAGAAAATGTGGAAAAACCTTAAAGTCTGGTGATAAATGAATCATTTAACAATTCTAGATATCTTATCTTCCGTAGGATGCTACAGATGAATTGGATGCCTTGCTCTTATCTCTAACTGAGAATCTAATTGATAACACAGTCACACCCCAGGTAAATGTGCTCTTTTTTTTTTTTTTTTTTCTTCTTTCTTTTTTTTGGAGACAAGGTCTCACTATGTAGTTGAGACTGACCTGGAACTCACTATGTAGCCCATGCTGGTCTCAAACTCACAGCAATCGGCCTACCTCAGCCTCCCGAGTGATGGGATTACAGGCGTGCGCCACAACACCCAGCTTTAAATGTGCTTTTAAAAAGCAAATTAGAGGGGCCGGGGATTTAGCTCAGCGGTTCAGTGGCCTGCCTTGCAAGCCCAAGGACCCAAGTTCAATTCCCGGTACCAAAAAAAAAATAAAATAAAATAAAAAGAAATTTCTGTTTTTTAAAATGTTCCTGCTAGATTCCAGTTATTGCCTGTTCAACAATTTATCAAAGCTTTTTCATTTAATAAGTTTGTATTTCAGTAACTACTTAGCATTGTCTTCCTGTACTAAAATTCTCCTGCTTTGAATTTGCATGCCTCTTTATAGAAATCACTTTAAGTCAATAATTTTACACCATATTAAATAGCATGAGAGAAAACGTGGTGATAAATCATCTTAATGAGTTAAGACAATAAGGAAATGCTTCAGTTTTTAAAAATGTTATCGATAGATGGGAGCATAGTTAGCATTAATGTGCCAGTAATCTAACGATTGACTAACGATGTAAGTCAGCAATTGAGTCTAGAAGGTAACTGTATTTAGCTCTATAGCCATAGTACAATGGTGGCTCGGTTCACAAACTTAATTCACTCATGATTCTGGAAAAGATGGCCATGTTTGTGTTCATGAGGGAGAGAGGACTACACTCATGTTCATCACCTGAAGCAGAGTTCACATACAAAAGCAAAATTTTGCCATTTATGTGTGCAAACCAAATTGTTTGCAAACAAAAGCATTAACAGTTTCATCTCTCCAGGAACTTACAGTCTGTTTGGAGTGAGAAATAAATAACTAATGAGTGCCTTACAAGCGATATGACAAAAATTGCTGTAGGAACTAAATGCTATACTAAGGGCCTGGAAGAAGATAAAACTTTCTGTGAAGCAGGATGTCCACTTGGATCATTAATTCTCAGACCTAACCATGTCTTAGAATCACCTGGAGGGCATATTAAAACAGATTGCTGGGCCGGGGATTTAGCTCAGTGGTTCCACAGCCTACTTCGCAAGCACAAGGACCTGAGTTCAATCCCTGGTACAAAACAAAAACAAAAAAACAGATTGCTGGGCCACACCTCAAAATTAGTAATTAAGTGTGTCTTTAGGAGACTTAAAACATTGCACTTCTACTTATGTTCCCAGATGTTGCAGATGTGGTCTGGGAACCACCACTTAAAGCAGTAAACAAAAAGATTACCAAAGATAAGAAATAATCACAAGTTAGCCCAAGTGAACAGACAGAAAACAAAAAGGATAGTGGTAACAGTAAGCCATGGTAATTCTTTAAATAGACAAAAGAAATAACTTCTAAAATTAAAACAAGATGTTCTGAAGCCCAGAGGAGGAATGCATGGGGGCTTAATTCGGAACACTGACTATAAGTGTATGTTCCTTGTCATACATGAGTGGTGATAAAGTAATGAAAATCAAACAGATTTTTTTAAAAGGGCACAGTGCCTGCCCAGCAAGTGCAAGGTCCTGAGTTCGATCCCAGTTACCAAAAAAGGGGGTGGAGACTAATGATGTAAATCAGCAGTTGAGCACCTTCCTAGGATGAGCAAGGCCCTGGTTTCAATCCCCAGCACAATTGAAACAAAGAAGGTTTTATATCTCCAGTATATGGTCCCTTCCCTACAAACTTAGAATGCTTCTTTTAAACATCAAATACAGATGTTTATGCATCCAAGTTCTATTTATAGGCTGTCTGTTCAGTTAAGTTTACAGGTCTCTCAGTTATAAGAGCTGTACACACTTTCTTTTCCTGCAATACAGGGATGTGAATCCAGCGCCTCACACCTACTATCATCACTGAGCTACAACCTAGCTCTTTTTTTTTTGAGCTAAGGTCTTGCTAAATTACCTGTCTAGGCCCATGTGTGTGTGTAAAACATTGGACCCACCCCTTTTTTAATCCTTAAAACAGGGTCTCACTAAGTCTCTAAATTACCCAGACTAGACCAGAACTTGCAGTCCTCCTGCCTAAACTCTAGAGTGCTGGGATTACAGATGTGTACCACCATCCCTCGCTCTTTTATTACATTTTTATGGTTTATCTAGGTTACACTTTCTACTCTTAAGGAGTTTCCAGATTATAAAGTTCCCTCTTACTAGAGAAGAGCCATGGCAGACCCTAAAAGTTAGAGCAGGAATATCCATTACTAAGACTAGGAAGCAAGCTTTGGAAGATACTAAAAGTATAATCAGTTTGGAGGCCAGGCGTGGTGGTGCACGCTTGTAATCCCAGCACTCGGAAGGCTGGGACTGGAGAATTGCTGAGTTCGAAATAAGCATGGGCTACATAGTGAGTTCCAAGTCAGTCTCAGCTACATAGTGAGACCCTGTCTCAAAAACCAAACCAAAACAAACAAACCAAAAAAGTATCATCAGTTTGGAAATGGGTAAATATGTAAAATAAATTTGTAACAAGAAGTAGCTCTAAGATCAATAGGATAGTATCCTTTAAAAAAAAAGATAAGACACCCAAAATAAATTAAATGTACCCTCAGTGTATGGCACACTTGGTTTTTAGGTCCATGGAGAGCTTCTCTTTCATTTTCCTTTATCCTCCATCTTCACTTCCATTTCTCGTTTCTTTTTCCTCCTGAGTTACCTATTCTGTTTATTTATGTAAGTCCTTCCAGGCTACCTTGTATGTATTTATTTAGATAAACCCTGTAAGGAGTTGTGGAAAGTTTGAGATTTATATTCTTAAGTAGGATTGCAAAACTACAGGCTTAAATGAACACTGAATTGCACTGGCTGTTGCTGATTGCTGCCCAGGATGCCTCCCACGATTCCAGTCCCACTAGCAGGGCTCACATGTTCCCATCTCACTTGTGTTCTTCCTTCAGCTACATTTATTTGACCGACTGATATGTTCAATTTGATGCATTTGTCTTGTTTCTGTTTGCATGAGTTAAATTTAATATCCCAGTAGAATTACTATGAGAAAATGAAAAAACGGAAACAAAGTTTATAAATAGGGGTGGAGGGGTTGAAGAGAGGGCAGCAGAATGGGAAAAAAATAACAACCAAGATAGATTATGTAAAGGTACAAATTTTCAATGATGAATGTCATTGCATTGTACACCTAAAATATCAATAAGCTTAATGAGAAAAATTTAATATCTACCCTAGTTTCTTAATACTGATTTAGGTTTCTTCTTTGAATTACCTATTTATGTCTTTTGTCCATTTTTCTATTGATTTTTCTTTCTTTTTCTTGCTCACTTCGAGTTTTTTTGTATAGTCTTGATATCAGTTCTATGTCAATCTTATACATTAAAAATATTTTCGTAATCTGTATGTTCACAGTGGGGAATCTTATCACAGTATTATTTGTTGTAGATTTCTAAGGAGATTGAGGCAACTTATGTCTGACACTGGGAGATGAATGAATAAAATAGATTTGCGCCCTTCATTGAATAGAAACTTTTTATGCCTACATTCTTCGTTTTTTTCTTTATGGTTTGTGGTTTGGGTTTGTTGCTTGAGTTTTTTGAGACAGAGTCTTGCTATGTAGCCCAAGCTGACCTCAAGCTTACAGTGCTCCTCTTGCCTCAGCCTTCTGAGTACTGGTATTACAGCCCTGGTTTGGGGTTTTACTGTTTTTTTCTTCCTCATCTTCAACTCCATCTCCGAAGTCACAGAGTGATATTCTATATTTTAGCCATACATAATTTTTACTTTATTTTACTCTCATATTTCAGTTTTTGACCCATTTGGTTTTTTGGATTTTGGTTTTGGTTTTTTGTTTTGCTCTCTTAGCCAGAAGAGGAGATAGTTAGTATTTGAGGATGCCTCAACTTTGTATGTGTTCATATAAAGAGCTTGTTTCCCAAATATTATCTACTAGATAATCCTACCAACTAATCATTCCTTTCCCAACTTGTTGATGATATCTCCTCTATTCTGTTCTATTGTGCCCTGTCTTTTTCTGCTCTAGTACTGTAATATTTTTATGACTCTGGATTTCCAATATGTCTTATTATCTGAGGTATCCTGACATAAATTTTAGAATCAGCTTGTCATTTCTCCACTAATCCTTCAGGCACTTTAGTGGAATTTGTATTTTTGCAAATAAGTGGCATTTTTGTAATATGAAATCTTTCTTTTCATGAACATGATCTATATCTCCATTTTCTCATCTTCATTACTCTTAAGTGTTCCTTGTAAGTCTTCTGTATTGTTAGATTCAACTCTAAATACTTTGTAATTTCATTGATTTTTTAAAATGCTATTTACTTTTTCCACTATTGAATGTATAAGTTGATTTTGCATGTAGTAAACTTGCTGGATTCTCCCTTGGGGAAATCTGCAAATTATTCTGCACATTCTAGAAATTTCTGGGGGTTACTATTATTGTTTCCATTTATTGTTTACTCCATTGTTCACATATTGCTATTGTTTTACATATTTTTAAAATACACTGTGAGATGCACCTGTGATTAGGTAATTACACTTTCTTGAGCTCCTTTTAGCTTGCTTTTCTCTTTCTTTTATTTATTTTATTTTTTAAGATGAGATTTCATTGAGCTGTCTGGGCTGGTCTATTCTTCCTGCTTTAGCCTGCCCTATAGCTGGGATTGTAGGTGTGGGGCACCATGTCTGCAAGCCTTCTGTCACTTTTTTTCCTTTTCATCCTTTTTTTCCTCTCTTAATTTCCTTTGTACAGTTACAAACATTGACTCCCTAGCCTTAAATTCGTATTTATTGGTACATAATTTTCTGTTTTTTATTTTCAGCCTTTCTACATCTATTCGTTTTAAATGGGTCTTTTGTGAACAGTATTTTGCTGGAACTCTTCTGAAAAATTTTGAGAATCTCCATATTCAGTTTAACAAATTTATATTTACTGTAATTATGGTTAGGATATGGTTGTATAATGTGTTTATTATAGGTTCATATTATGGTTAATTTATTATGTTTACTATAATTATGGTTATTCATTTCTGCCAAACCATTTTTTTCTTTTCTTTGTTTACCATATTTTTTTCTCTCTATTGCTCTATTTCCTTTTATTAAAATGCATTTTCTCAATATTGGTTGGAAAGTTACACTTTGTGTTTTTATCCTTCTGGTGATTATCTATAGTAAGATTTGGACTTACCACTGAATTTTTCTTATCAGTAAGTAAGGGCCCCAGTGCAAAGACTAGTCTACATTTCTAAAGTAGGGGAGTTTAGGGCCAGGGATTTGGCTCAGTGGTTCTGCCGCCTGCCTCGTAAGCGTAAGGGGGCCCGAGTTCAATTCCTGGTACCAAAAAAAGAAAGAAAATCATTGAGTGTGGGCCAGGGATTTAGCTCAGTGGTTCTGCTGCCTGCCTTGCAAGCACAAGGTCCCGAGTTCAATCCCCAGTACCAAAATAAATAAAATAAAATAGAGTTTCATTAGATTATAATTCTGTACAGAGAAGTAAGATCTAGAAAATTAGACACTGAAAGCAAATAAGAACTATGAATCAGGAGCAAAATGGGTGTTTTTATTGATACTTCATACATGCATGATAATTAGAGAATTATCTCTTTATAAACACATTTTTCAGTGCTTTCTTTTATTTGGATTAGTCATAATCCATTGCTTAGGATGCTACTTAGAAGGCTATGACTATTTATACTTAACTGAACTTTCAGAAGAGAGAATGTTAAACTAACACTGAGTGTAAAATTCATTTATGTATTATTAAATAAACAAAGTAGTAGTACATTCTTGATTCATACATGTTTAGATTAGAGATTCTCAAAATTATGACGTTTAAGTCCTGAGATATTGCATTTGTGTTATAGAAAAGAATCTTTGATTCAGAAGTCCATGTCAGGTCTAGGGTGCTCGTTAAGAATTGCACTGCCTAAGATTTCTCAAAAAACTAAAACTAGAGATTCCATTTGACACAGTTATACCTCTTCTTGGTATCTTTCCAAAAGAATTAGAAGCATCTTACCACCATGATACATGCACACCCATGTTTATAGCAGCACAGTTTATAAGAACCAAATCTTGGAAACAGCCCAAATGCCCATCAACTGACCAGTGGATAAAGAAGATGTGGGTTTTATATATATATATATATAGATAGATAGATAGATAGATAGATAGATAGATAGATAGATAGACAGACACACACAGTGGAATACTGCTGTTGTCATAAAGAAGGATGAGCTTCAGCTTTTTATAGATAAATGGGTGGACCTTGAGACCATACTTTTAAGCGAAATAAATCAGACACACATGTTTAAGTGCCGCCTTACTGAATGTGGAAATAAGGACTGAGATGTATAATGGATGTTGGGAAATGGGAAGAAAATGTTCAAATGGGAAGGTGAACAAGGGAGAAGGGAGGGAGAAAGGGAAGGAAGGGACAAGAAAAAAGTGAAAATAGAAGGAAAAATGGAAACCAAGCTTTCGTACATAGAGAGGGGAAGGGGCTTGAGCGGGGTGGGATAAAATAAAATTTATTTAAGAAAAGAATTGCACCTCTATAATACATTTTATAATAGAAGAAAGTGGTATGAGTATAATTATGAAAATAAGTCAGTCTTCTCTAAAAGTAAATACTTATATAAAATTTGTTTTAGGTTTCTTCAGCATCCATAATCACACCCCGGTGGATTATCCCAGTAAGTTCGTATTTGTGACTTTTTTTCTGAGAGGGAGTCCTAAATGGGCATCAATTCTTCTGTTTCTTTATAAACATGGGAGCCATTGTCAAACCTCTGTTAACTGAATATAATGGCTTCAAATTCATGGCTTCATCTTTCTGTCTGTAAATGCTTAAGGCTACAGACAAAAACAATAAAAATTGGAGAGGAAGAATAGTTAAAATAACAAGACAACATGAACATCAAGATTATGTTCTTTCTTGCCATAGTCATGAGCAGAGCTGATTTGGAGCTGAGCTGCTGAGTGGGTTAGGGTTGTTACCTTGGCTATTCAGACATGTTGTGTATCTCCCACAGCAGCAGAGTAGCGCCATTTCTAATGGACTTGCCGGATGTGGAATGTCCTTGACAGAGAAAGAGGGACATGGTAATAAAGGTGGAATCTCACTGATCTCTCCCCCAGCACCATTCTTGGTAGATGCTGTGACCAGGTGAGAAAATTATTTCTCAGTTTCTGTTTTTAGGCATCTTTTGGCGAGACAAATAATAAAGTTAATTCTATTTGAAAGAACAGTGTCATGGGCCAGGGATTAAGCTCAGTGGTGCCCCCACCTGCCTTGCTAGTGCAAGGTCCCAAGTTCAATGCCCCATACCAAAAAAAATAAAACAAAAAAATAAAATGTGTCAATTAATTTTTTGATAAATTATTCCTCTTTTATGGTTTAATATTTTTTTCTTGATACTAGTAATCTTCTACAAAGATTAGGGTTTCTTTGTGAAGTCTTTGCTAAAAATTATTAACAGGTTTATCTTTACATTTTTATATTTGTTTTAAAATCCGTTTGTGTCTTTTCCTTTTATCTTCCCTATTGTCTATGCTCTATAATAGTGATAATTGTGCTGCCCATTAATATAGTGAAGAGATACAGTAAAAAAGTGAAGTAGGAGATTCCCAGGGTAGCATTGACTGATATTTGTTGAGCTCATTTTACCATACTGCTTGCTACAGACAGAAGAGATCTTTTCCATATTTGATTGAGAACATAGCTACCTGTTTTGCAAGATTTATAATTACTTTCTAACCTCAGACCTTTTTTAGTGATTAGCTGCCATTTTTCATATTCTCATTGGTATTGAGAATGTAGATCAGTTGAAGTACAGTAGAAGTTTTCCTAATCAGAGAGAGGAAAATTATTAGAGACGACTAACTTGAAAGAAATTAATAGTTTAATTTTAAAATAATATCTTTATCTCCATAGGCTCTTCAGTGATACCATTATTCACTTAGCAGACACTCATTAAATGTTTGTGGTGTACCTGGCATGACTATGGCACTGAAGATAGCAGTGAACAGGACAGACATGGAATCTGCCTTTTAGAAACTTAACTCTAGTCAAGTAGCACTGTGTACAAATGTAATGAGTTATTTTTCTAATCTTTATGCCTCATAATTGCTGCTATAAAAAATAAGAGATGGTGTGTAGAAGATAAGCGGCAATGCTTGCGGTTATATTTATACAAAAACAGGAATTGGAGGAGCCAGACATTCATGAAGATAAAGCACCTGGTAGGGCTCAGAGTATGAGAATTTATTAAAGTTACTCATGTTGAGCATTTGCCCTCCCTCTACCTCTGCTTATGCTGGCACAATTCTGAAGTCTTCCCTCTGAGGAGGCAGCCGGAAAGCGTCTGGATCTGAGAGTTTGCATTTGCAGTAAGGCTCTGAATTCAAAACAGTTTAACTCAAAGTCCACACATGAAAGGTGAGATGTCCAACCTTCTTTCTTTTTTCAGCTTCCCTAATGATGGCCAGCAGTAAATGTCTCAGGTGAGAAAGTAAGATTACTCACTGGAGACATAAATCAACCAAAGAGAAAAGGTCTACAGATACTACTAAATTTATGGATCATTAGTGAAATTGCTAGAAATACTCATAGTTAATTAACTGTAAGACAATTGATGTGCAATTGATATATATGTGCAGCTGTGAAACAGCATCTCGGTGCTGACCTTTTAAATAGGAAGAAATGTGTGAGAAAAGTCCAAAAGAAGTAAACTGAAAAAGAAATGAAATAAAGACAACATAAAGAAAACTTCACAAATTTGTATCTAAATTTAGAAGATACTGCATTTATACACTAGTAACAGGAACTTTATAAAAGAACACAAATATTTTTGGAAATTATTAACCACATTAAAAATAAAATCCAAAGAATGTATCGAAGATTGAGGCCATATCCAAAAAACTAGAAAAAAGGTAAAACCTAGGAGAGAAAAGGTTAAGAAAATTGGAGGATTAGTCTGTGAGATCCAGTATATGAATACTAGGAAAGGATTTCTTCCAGAAAGAAGGAATTTGTGCAAGTGAGGAAATTGTCAAATACTTAAGTTTCTAGATTAAAGGAGCCTGCTGTGTGTCCCCCACCGAATGAAAATAGGCTCAAGGAACATCATGAAGCTTTGGATTAAAGTGAAGGCAAAATAATGAGGCTCCAACGAGGGGGAAACAAAAGCACCTGGCAAGGGTTGGACTAAAAATAAGAGCAGATGTTACCGAAAGCTAGAATAGAAAGGAGTAATACTGTCAATTCTGGAGGGAACTCGTTTTTCACTGGAGTTTTATATCCAGAAAAACTTAGCAGTGAAATGTGACATTAGAATAGAGATGGTTTTAGGGTCAGGGATTTAGCTCAGTGGTTCTGCTGCCTTCCTCACAATCATAAGGACCCAGTTTCAATCCCCGGTACCAAAAAAAAAAAAAATGGCTTTAGACCTATAATTCTATAAAATATATTTTTCCCAAACAGCCTTTCTCAGGAAGCTACTGAAGATGTGTTCTATTAAAAGCAGGTGATTAACCTACCCCCAAAACAAAAGAAAAAAAAGGGAATTTAGAACCCAGGGAAACAGTAGATAGGTGCAGAGATTTGCCTGGAGGACGTCTTGAGCAGCCCCTGTCCAGCAGGTTTAGAAAAGATCTGACCCAGATTCAAGAAGGAAGATACAGAGTTCCAGAAAGGATTTTGCCAGGAAATAAAGACATAATTACAGGGTCAGGGGATTTAGTTCAGCAGTTCCTCCACCTGCCTCACAAGCACAAGGTCCTGAGTTCGATCCCCAGTACCCCCGCCGAAAAAAAAACAATATCAACAGATTTTTAATTACGTCACTTGCCTCAATAAACTGAGAAGAACCGGGCATGGTCGCGCATGCCTGTAATCCCAGCACTTGGGAGGCTGAGGCAGGAGAATCACTGTGAGTTCAAGACCAGCCTGGACTACATAGTGAATTCCAGGTCAGTCTCAACTACATAGTGAGACCCTGTCTCAAAAAACCAAAAAAATTTTTTAAATAAATAAATAAATAAAAATAAATTGAGAAGAGATTCACAATTCTACTTGAAATGTGAGGGATAATTTTTTTTAAATGAGTCATGTATTAAATCCAGAGCAAACAAAAATCGTACAAAAGAAATATAATGCACTGACACTCAGTTGTGAAAATCTTTACATGATTTCAGCAAACACCAAATATTAACATAAACAAAATTGGTCAGTTAGCTGTGTTGAGAAGAAGACAAGATTACGGGGCTTGGTTGGGCTATGAGAAAGTTAATCCTGCACAGTAAACATGTCACTCAGAACAGACGGAACTTGTGTTGTTTGTGAAGCGGAATCTCCAGACGGGGGCTTGTTAAAGCACAGGCTACTACTGATCTGGGTCCTGAACGTCTGACTCTGTTTCTGAGCCAGGGCCCAAGAATTTACATTTCTGACAGATCCCAAGAACTACTGTTTGGGAACCAGGGATATAGAAAGTGAAGGAAACTACTAGAAGAAAACAGTTGAAATTACTCATGTCGAGGTAGTAGAAATGAAGAGTGATGATAAAGATGATTGGTATTTCATTTATGAATCTTGTGAGTGCTTTTGGCCTTTACATTATGGTTTTTTTGTATTGGGTACTTTAAATATTAAACTAAATTAGATGTGGATACATCCTTGCATCTGAGTCCATGCAGTTCACGCACAGCAGAGTCTTGAGGCCCTCATGCAAAGGCTGTGTCTTTTCATTGTTCTCAGTGCTCTAATAAATAGATTAACTGGTTTATGGACTTGGGCACAGCCATCTAAGCACAGGGAAATACTTCTTTTGCTGTCTTCTGAGCTTGTTGTTCAGCACAGTACTGTTCACATCTCTGACTCATGAAGAGATGGTTAATTGTATATTAGGCATATCATATTCAAGGAAGTAGAGGAAACTCTTGAGGGTGTGTGTGTGTGTGGGTGTGGGTGTGGGTGTGTGTGGTGTGTGCTTTGTTTTTTGTGGTCCTGGGGGATTGACTCAGGGCTTTTGTATTAAGCTACATCCCCAACTCATTTTTTTTGTTTTTTATTTTGAAACAGGGTCTCACTAAGTTTTCCACGCTGGCCTTGAGCTTGCAATCCTCTTACCTCAGTCTCCCAGTGTGCTGGGGTTACAGCCATGTACTACTCCAGCAGGCTATAAAGCTGGTATTTTATATTTCAAAATGAAATGAACATCACTTGTCTGGAAAATTTCCTTCTGCAGAATATCTTATTGCCTAAGTTAGGTGTTACCACATATCCATTTAGGTCTGTAAAGTACTGTGTTCTCAACATGTCCATGTGGGCTACTAGAAACGTGAATGTCCCTTGTTCCCTTCCCTCCCCCCACCCTAGATGTTTTCATTTAATATCCATTCTCTCTTCCTTTCAGTTCTGCACCAACTTTGACTGAAGACACTTCAGTCTTGAAGCACAAGTGTTTACTGACCACTGAGCTCTAAGAGACTGCCCCTCTCAACTGGTAACTGGAATGCCCAGCACTCTCTAGCTGTCCGTCCTGGAATCTGTTCCAACTGGAATGTGTTGAATTCTGGAGTTTGTCCTTTACTTATAGGTAAAAATACTCTACCTGCATTTAACTTCAGCTCCGTTTTAAAAAGCTACATTTTCCGTCCAACTGGAAGGATTTAATCACACTACATACTTTCCCAAAGGAGAGTATCTGGTCTTTTACTTTATGTAATTTCATTAGAGTTGGTAATTCCTGAATCAAGAGAATTACTTTCCCTGCAGTTTCCTTCAAACTCTTGGCTCCACCTAGCGGTTATAACTGTTCATAATGACTCTGGCAGTTATCAGCCTTTTTTATTTTTTTCCTGGTACTAGGGATCGAACTTGGGACCTTGCACTTGCGTGGCAGGCAGTGGCACCACTGAGCTAAATTCCCAGCAGTCTCCCCTATTTTTGACTTTTTCTTTGGTACTGGGGATCGAACTCGGGTTCCTGCGCTTGCAAGGCAGGTGGCGGAACCACTGAGCTAAATCCCCGGCCCTATTTTTGACTTCTTATGAAGTGGCTCTCTTGCCTATGAATTTATATCAATATCAGATAAACACTGAGAAGAACAACAGAGCGATCAAGCGATCAGTTTCCCGTCATATGTTTTTATAGTTTTGCCTTCCCACCAGAAGTATTCCCATGCACCACACTAACCTTGCAGCCTGGGAGGGGGACGAGTTCCTAGTCAAAAGACCCTAGGTATTGACCTGCCCTCCTGAGCCAGGTGAGGAATCCAGGCCATTTTAGACTTCCATAATTAAGTCAATATTCCATATCAGTACCTGTTTAGACAGAGCTTCCAATTCCTTTCTATATAAGCTGAATAAATTGACAACTCTCAGACCGAAAAAGAAGAAACAAAAGCAGATAGGGGATAGGGGTAGGAATGAGAGGATTTTGTTTCTTAAATGCCCTCCACATATGACACTGTGTATGGCATACTAAAAGAAGTCACACTACATTAGAGATATTGTTCAAAAGACTTCTTAAGAATTATTTTAGCCCTTTTGGCCTGTACAAAAAACTGTGGATGTTAAAGTAGTATATGTTCAGGCTGGGGATTTGGCTCAGTGGGTTCCACTTCCTGCCTTGAAAACGCAAGGGCCTGAGTTCGATCCCCAGTACCAATAAATAAAGTGTAGTATATGTTCTTCATAGAAGAGTATACAGATAACCACCTATTAATCTCAAAACCCAGAAATAATACTGATTTAGCTTTAGAACTGTAGGCTGAAAAGTAAGCCTCATTTGCTGTGGAGGAAGAAGATGACCTGGAAACCGTGTCGGGAAAGGAGCCAGTAATCAAGGACTGATGTTAAACTTACCTCTTAGAAATTGTTTTTTAAGTTTCCTGCCCTGAAATGTGTATATAATTGAGCATTAATTTGTACTACTCAGTCTAAAAGAACATCCAGTTTTGTGGTCTTGAAATCTCATGATATGGACTATTCTGGGCTCCTGGTGACATACTTAAGTGCTCAAACACACTAGGATCAGACTGGAAAGCTCGGGAATCTTAAACTTGCACTGTTTCCCAGGGAGCTGTATAGATGGGAAAGCACTTTTCACAAAGCATTTTGGCTGAAAGAGAGAAAGTTGGCACTTCTTACTGACTGCCTCCCCATAGCCATTATGCTAAGCTTGTGAGTTTCACAGGGCTGCTCTTAGCAGTCGCTGGTTATACTGTAAAACATGTTTTCTCACAGCTGTGGAACATAGAACCTAGACCTGACCCAGAACATGTTGGACTGGTCATCGGTTTTTCAGTGCTTGACAACCCTGAATGTCCTGCATGGTTGGTGCTGTGCTCCTAACCACAGAGCAGCTGAACGGCATTGTGTCCTGGAAGACCTGAATTTTCCGTCCAGTTTAGAAGGCAGTACTATTCTTATCTTAAACTTTCCAGGATTTAGGAATTAAGTAGTTGAACATATTTCATCACCTATGTGTCTTCAGGTACCTGTATTCTTGCCAGTCAAAATATTGGTAGGGACATTTATTTGAATCTCCATTAAAAGTAAAATGCCCAAACATGAAGTGGTAGATGTGGATGGTGGATTATCCCTGACAAATTAGATACCTGTCACATATAAGATTCTTGTTGCCTGCTGCTGGTGTTGGTCCCCAGAGCTGCTATCCCCGCTCATGCCATTCTGCTCTTCTGAGGACAGTGGACAGTAGTGGTAGAAAGAGACAGGGTTGAGGATGTGGCAGGCAGGCAAGGGAAAGGTCTGTCTCGGAAGAGGCAAGCATGTGTGAACCAGTGGAGGATGCTGGCAAAGAGACTGGAATTGACCCTGGTCAGGAGAGCAGCTGGTAACATTGGGCTGAGGTGAGGGGGCAGGGCGAGTACTGCAGACCTTGATGGTTTGCTTCGCACTTGGGGAACAGTGCTGTGGTAGCTGCTCTGCCACCTTCCCACAGGCAGAAGCCAGGAGAGGATCCTGGTGTGGGGGTTGCCATGGTAGTTTAAAGTAAGATATGAATGTTCCACCTTTCTGCCCTGGACTATCCCGCAGCTCATGAGTTAATCAGTGAGACCTCAATTCTGTTCGTCTACAGCGTCTCCTTTCTAAAAAGAGGGGCTCGTGGTTATTACACGCCCATTCTTCAGGAGACACTACTAAGCCTCAGTGAGTAGGTTCCTTGTATGCTTGACAGTTTTGACACTGTAAGAAAAATTCTTTTGAAAAATACTGACAGTTTTACTAACTTCTTTGGCTTTATTTGCTTTTGTACAATCTCAGAGGTCCTATGGACTTGTAAAGATGAAAGCCTTGAGTTTTTCTAGACTGTTTTCTCTTTCATGTTTCTCAGTTCTAGCTAAAGCTTGTATTTCTGTCTTCTCTTAGCTAAGCCAGGGAGAGAACCCGGGCTGTCCCTCTAGAACCTTTGGTAGTGGGATTTTGCCAGTCACATAAAGTCTGTCATATTTTTCTAAGTAAGGATCTAGAAAAACTAAAGTTCCTGTCTCCTCACTCAGCCGCAGTCACATGCATGTTCTGCAAAGGCTACAGGCGGTAATGATCTCCGCACTCAGCTCTGAGAGTACAAAGGCATTGTGAAGAACAGCACATGTGAACTTGGCTATGTTCAGTAAAGGTTTATTTAGAAAACATCTCCTGACCCCTGATTTCCAGCTTTGAGGAGTGGCTACCTGGAAGGCAGGTGGGGATTCAGATGGGTTCTGAAGTATCATCTGTCACTTGGAAACACTTAGCCCATCCGGATGTTGCATCCTCATGCACATGTAGCACAACCAGACAAGGTGCAATTGTGGTCCCAGCTCTGTATCTGTGAGAGCTCACGAATTTCTGGTTAATCTTAATGTTAGCCTTGTAGTTGCTTAGAAATTTGGATGATTCTGTTGAGTGAAGAATGCACAAGTCTAGGTTATTTGTCCTTTGTTTTACTCTCAAAAGTGTAAAGACTGGTTCTTGAATCATCAGAGGATGATTGGAAGCTTTCTGTGCATTAGCCCCCAGAATGAGGAACGTGGTTTGTGTTACGGAAACTTTGGTTGAGCTGAATTTTGCTGCATTGACATGCTGGTAGAGCTGCGATTCTTCCCCAGTCCTAACGGTAGGATCTGTAAATCCCTACTTTATCATGCTGCTTGAGACCATCACTCAGTCACTTCTCAGGATTTCTCTCTATCAGAGGTGTTTTTGTGTCACAACTCATTACTCTTTATCTTCAGATCGGGACACTATAGACGATTGGTTATGAGGACCTCACTATTTTTGTTTACTTTTTATACATGTGAAGCTCTGTAGTAGCTTGGAAACTGTAATTTATTTTTCTATCAAATGCACTATATTCAGTGTTAGAATAACTTTTGTATAACTTGTACTAGGATCACAGCACTGAACTGTGAGTTGTCTGTACACTGAAATGAGAAGGGTAGATGTGACCTTGTTCAATAAAACTTTCGTGAGACTTTTGGTGTTTGTCTGAGTTGTTTCTTGAGTGTGTGATACTTACCTGCTGGCCCAACAGACTTGTTGGCCATATTTATTAATAGGAAGGTAAGGGAGTGAGGTGAAGCAGTGGTACAGTATTCAGGGATCCGGTCAGTGTGTGGGATGTGACTTCAGGAGTGGAGGAGCATTTTCTATAAGAAGGACCATATATAAAAAGTAGGATGAAAGTGGCTTTCATCCAGACTGGAGCGGTCCTGGTTTATCTCAAGCTGATATATCAAGGATATCCCGCACATTCCTGGTGCTAACTGGCACTAGGGTCCATTGTAAAGCTCCACATACCACTGTAATGGCTTTGTTTATAGTATGCTGGGGAATGGGGAAAACCGGCCAGGGTTACTCAGGGTCAGTCATGGTGGTTACAACTGAAGATGGCTGCAGTCAGGTCAGGCTTTTTCCCTACAGAGGCCCTTATGGGGGAAATTGTCACTCCTCACAACTCTCTGCTGCACTGGCAAGCGGGAGATACTCAACAAATGTGTGTTCTGTGAAACTTAACAGGCATAAAGGTTCACAGCCTAGAATATGAAGACACACAACACTTAAAACAGCCATTTAAAGTGAATTATTCTTGAATTACAGCATAACAAATGGGCCATAATGGAACCCTGTGTGCCAGTCCTCTGCCTTGTCCTTGTTAAAATGTAGATAGTAGTACCTTGATAGTAGTAGACTTCATAGTGGAAAATGCATAGAAAGGTGTTACATAGTAAATGTGTTAGGTGCTGCCTTTTTTTTAAATCAACTCAGGACCTTGCACTTGCCAGGCAGCCACAGTGCCACTCAATTACATCCCCGGCCAGCTGTGCTGCCATTTTTCATGGCGATCTTGGTATGCCTCTAAGCAGTCTTTAGTTTCCTTCTCACACAACTGGTGATCTCCGTTAGGGGTGGATCTGGCCACCACTTCTAGCCACCTGGTCTCAGCTGCAGAGAAAAAGCACTTGCCCAAGGAGAGTTCTAGTCACAGCCCCCTGGTCACCTCACCTCCACAGGCTCCATGGCAGCTGTTTCCTAGTCTTCACTTGTAGGAACCAGCCTTCAGGCTCGAACCAGACCAAGGGGTGGAGAAGATGAAAAATAGACATAGAAACAAGTTAGAGTTCGTGGAGTAAGTCTGTCCTGACTCCAGCACCCTGTCTAGCTTTCCTGGGCTGGCCTCCTAGTGCCATTTGCCATTCTCTTCTCAGCGCCCCCTTTTTTTGGTTTACCATTTAGGACAAGGTACATCACACTGCAGTCATGACCCAGAAATCGTAATGGCTTACAAAATGGCTACATCATTTGCAGGACCTGGTATCAATAGAAATGTGAGACTCTTTTCAAAAATCACTGAGAATTTCAAGATAGGATAGAGCATTAAACCAGGCAAGGGACCCTTCCAAGCATTGCTCTGTATACAGAGTTGCTTTTTCACATCACACATTTCCATTGCAAGTGACAAAAGGGCTCCCCAGTCTGAGAGACTTGACACGTGTTTGTGTGACCTCAGAGGTGGGGAGAATGGAACGTGAGGAACTGTGCTTGGGCTTGGTGCATTTCCACCTGGATGTGACACACATCCCTGAGCAAACTGCAAGGGTGTGTCTGTTTTCGGGGTGTGAGGCAAGGGCAGAACACTGGCTCTAAGGTGCAGTGTGTCCCACATGTGGCTTACCGCCAAAGGTACCTGATTCTCCTGCCGGTCTGGTACTCCCTGGTTTTCTTTGTTAGCTGCTTTCCTCCTCTGCCCACTCCTGTAAGACAGAGTACCCTCATTCTTGCTACTAGCCCTGTTCACATTCCCTCACTCCTGAAACTTTGAAGGCAGCTCCCATGGCTTCAAATCCATCCATGTGCTGGTGCCTCCCATCTCATCCTACCTCTCTGCCTGGACTGAGCTCCATTTAGGTTTTACACAAATATCCAAGACTCAGCACTTCTTAAACCAAACTTAAAGTTGTTCTGCCAAAGCACCTGCTCCATCACACAGCAAAATTGCTTGCTACCTAATGGCACTGATCCCAATAAATTGTCCTATGGCCCTTCATTTCAGTCTTTATGCCCTGCTAAATCTGTCTGAAATCTCTTTGTCTCTGTAGATCCACTCCTTGTCTCCTTCTACATCTGTCTTGAGCTACTGCAGTCTCCCAGGTTAAATCCATTTTCCAAAATGGAGTCTAAAACAAAGTCTCAGTCTTCCTCAGCCTGAACTCCCTTGGTGGCTTCCTTCCTGTTGCTCCAAACAGAATCCGAACTCTGTCTGTGGCTTGCATCACATTTCCTGAGGCTTTCCCTCATTGATTAGTAGGTCATCCCTCATTCTGTTGGGCCGCAGTGCTCCTTGTTCAGAGCTTGGGTTGTATGTCACTTTCCCAGACCTCCCTCCAATCACCCTATTATTAGCTAGTCCCCTTTGTGATAGTTACTTTTTCCCTGATAATATCCTTATATACTGCTCCATCCGGGCACCTTGCAGCCTGCCTGGCATGCAGTTGGTGTTCAAATATTTATTGACTCAGCACTGAATTGATTGGCTACCCGCTAGGTTATGTGTTCCCTGTTGGGTCCTTGACTTTGGTTTTCCCTTGTCCTCGTACGTTAGGATTCTCCAGAGACAAGAACCAATAGAATATGTGTGTAGATACATGAAGAAATGTATTAGAGAATCTGCTGAGAAGTCCCACGGCAGGCAGTCCACAGGCTCTGGAGACACTGGGATACTGGTAATACGAGTCAACCCAAGTCCAGAAGCCTCCAACCCAGGGAGGTCAATGATAACTTCTCAGTCTGAGGCTGAAGACCTGAGGACCCAGGGTGAGAGGCGCTGGTGTAAGTCCTGGAGTCCAAAGGCTGGAGGGCGTGGAGTACTGGTGTCCAAAGCAGGCAGTAAGCACATCCCAGCTCTCAGCGAAAGACACTAATTTGCCTTCTGTGTTGGTTCTCTCCAAGCCATGGCAGATCCAATGGTGCCTTCCCACACTGAGGGCAGCTCTTCCTCACCAAGTCTTCTCAGAGGCACACACTAACGTCCTCTGGAAATATCCTCAAGGATTTACCTAAAATAAGACATAACCAGGTTTCTAGGTATTCCTTAATTTGTACAAGTGGGCACCTAAAATTAACCCTCATACTTTATTTAGTCCTTTTCCTCATCCCTGGGACACTGCCCAACACCTGCAATTTAAGGAGCTTATTTTGGCTCACAGTCTGTAAAGTTTTCAGTCCATAGTTGGCTGGCTCCAAGGCAGGGCTGCACGGCACAGAAGCATGCAGACAAGAAACAGTCTACGGCATGGCAGCCCCAAAGCAGAGAAGAGGGAGGAGCCTAGAAAGGAGGCAGACCCTTCCAGGCACTCCCACAGTGACCCACCTTTTCTGACCAGACCCAGCCTCCAAAGTCAGCCATGAGCTCCCAAAATCCAATCACCTTCCTAAAGCCCTGCCTGTGACACATGAGGCTTTGGGGAACATTTAATTCTGAACCATAACCCACATCCTTACCACGGATTTTGAGGTACAAACAAAGAGCCTACAAGTCATGCAGATACAGTAGGAAGTGTTAAAACAGGATTGGAACAGGTCTATTTAGCTCCAGTGCCGGATTCAGCAGTCTCCAGCTTCAGGGCTCCGTACACAGGTTACCAAGTAGTCATTATGCCCCAGGACTTCAGGTTCCTGGGACATGGAACTTTGAACACTACACCCAGGAAAGTCCAAATGTCCAGACCTGAGTGGATGTGTCACTCTGTTAATCACAATCACAAAATTTTATCAACTTTGCTTTCATATAGCCTCATCCTAAGATACAAATCACAGTTTTAATGAGTTTTAGTTTTCCTTTTTTTTTTTTTTTTTTTTTTTTTTTTTTTTTTTTTTTTTTGGTCAGTACTGGGGATCAAATCCAAGTCTTTGTTGCACATGCTAGGCAAGCACTCTGCCACTGAGCTGAGACCCCAGCCCTTTTTATTTCTTTAAATTTGAAATAGAGTCTTGGTGAGGTGCATGCTGGCTTTTGAACTTGTAATTCTCCTGCCTCAGCCTTCTGCGTACCTGGGATTATAGTCGTGTATCAATCACCACACTCAGTGCTAGTTATTTTTTTCTAACACAGTAAAATAAAAAGTACCAAAATGAAGAGTGTTCTAAGCGTCAAACACCACCTCACACCTCCCCAGGGGTGAGCCTGCCAGGATTTGGGAAACCCTGTCCAACAGCGTACTTCCCCAGACCCAGGAGCTATTCTTCCGTCCTGCCTGAGAGCTCTCCCAGGAATCATCAGTCTGTCCTCCCATCATGCACTGTGCCCACTCTCTGTAGTGGGTAGGTTTTCTCCTTCAGTGGTCACAGCCACCCACAAGGGCTGCTCACCAGCACTCAAAGAGTGGCTAAACCTGAGGGTTAGGGGTAGATGATAAACAGCTTGTCTACAGCCACACCAAAGGTGTTTGTCGTAGGACATGTACCCAGGCCCGCAGGCGCAGAGCCATGAAGCACAAGCCTAGCTCTTTGGGAAGGCCTAGTTGGTTTGGGCTGACCTCTGACCTCTCTCTCTCTCTCTCTCTCTCTGCCCCTTTCTCAAACAATGCTGCAGCTTTTGTCCTCAGCTCTTGACTCCGCCTGATGCTTCCCATCGTCTAACAGCTGCCTGCGGTGGCACTGGCCCCCATCATTTCCTCTCTGGGATAGTACAGTAAACTCTGTTTCCCTGAAGCCCACTTACAGTGGCTCTGCTTTGGGTTCAGCATGCTCTCTGATGGCCACTCTGGGGTCTCAGTTGAGGGGATGAGGTGCTCAAGACACCAACTGTAGGAGGCCCTGGCCATGGCATCATCAGTTCCCATGCTGCACTGGCAGAGTGGGTGCCTCCTGAGATCTTGTACCTCCTGCACCTCACTTGTCTCCAGGGGTTGGACAATGGACCCAGGTCCCGAAAACACCTAGGGCAGTGTTTGGGCTGTGCTGCCCAAGGCAGCCCCTCTTGGCACTGTGTGCCAACCTCTGAATCTGCAGACTGACTTGACAGGTCCCTGTGCCCTCTGGGGAAGTAAGAATACTGCAGGATGGAGTTGGGTGTTGGCCAGAATGTTCCTAGACTGTGTTGATTCACTTTTAAGAGACACAGCCCTCTGTAGGAAGGGAAAAGCCCCCCAGCAGAGTTGCCCCTGGGCCTGGGAGATGGTCACTGGCACAGAGTCTGGTCTTCAGCACAAGG
This sequence comes from Fukomys damarensis, assembly GCF_012274545.1. Taxonomy (NCBI): domain Eukaryota; kingdom Metazoa; phylum Chordata; class Mammalia; order Rodentia; family Bathyergidae; genus Fukomys; species Fukomys damarensis. The sequence continues at coordinate 8,946,003 of NW_022900941.1, read as the reverse complement.
CACTGTTCCCTGGCTTCATGCAGCCAAGACTCACTGTCCCAGAGCTTTGGCTTTCTAGCCTCTGATTCTTTCTGCCACCAAGGAGCCAGCTCCTGCTCTTCCTCCCCCCAGGCCTCCTGTCTGTGTCACCAGGCTGCCAGCTCTCTGGCAGTCTTTCCCAAATTCTTGAAAGGCACTGAGGCTTGAAGTTGACAGGGAAGAAGTGTTGGGACTCAGGAACCCCATGAGCTTCCTTCCCAGAGGAAGAACCATCCGCATCCTGCAGATTACCAGTCAGAGGCTTCAGTCCCTGTTCAGCATACTCCTCTGGCAGATGACAAGTGTGCCTGTTGGTCATCAATCTGAGATTATTTTAAACTTTGGGTTTAAGCTCTGTTCATATAGGCAGCCCTTTCAGGAATGCAGGCCTGATAACCACGTGCATTGAGTCAGGCCTACCTGGTGGTGGAAAGCTTTTGCCATGTGGTGACACTGCTAAGGAAAGCCACTGCAGTTTTCGAGAACCAGGAACCTTACCTGTGCAACCTGGGATGACAGGCCCAGCCAAAGGCCCAGAGAGTGTTCGCCCTGCCCAGCTTACAAAGCACAGAGGCCTTCCCCAAAGGCTAGGCCACTGGGGCTAGGATCCAGCTGACCAAGCCCTGGCTCTGGGCTGTAGGATTTGAGGAGGCCATCAGGACAACACACATGTCACTGGCCTCCTTTGGTGGAGAGGAGAAGATCCTCAGGAGCCCTCGGGTGGTGGGTGGGCCCCAGCAACTGGCTCTCAAGAAGAGGGCAAGCCTCCAGGCCGATCCCTCTGATTCAGTCTCAGAACCTCTGGATGAGAGGCCAGGTATAGCCCCACTTTCTGGGGGCTTTTCAGAGAGTCTGTGCTGGTCTCCCCAAGGGCTAGGCTCACCAGCCTCTTGTCTGTCCCACGAGTCATTGCTGTTCCCTGCAGAGGGCAGAGGGAGCATAGACTGCACTCACCCTAGGATCATGCCCGTGGCCACCAGGACCAGGCCAGCCCTGCAGCCCAGATACTCAGTGTCCAGCTCCGCCTGGCTCTGGAGCTCCTCACAGGTTGTTGCTGCCTATCCAAGAGCCTCCGAAGGGCCTCTGTGAAGCTGGGAGGTTGAAGGTCCCAGTGTTCAGTGAGAATCAGTCTGGTAGTGGAGCCTGGGGGTGCTTTCAATCCATGTTTGTGGTTATCCTTTGCTCTTCGAGGAGCTCTTTTATCTTTTGTATTTTGGTAAATTTATACAGTACAATTTACCAACGCCACCATTTTTAAGTGTGCAGTTCATCAGCATTAAGCACTTCTCCACTGTTGTGCAGCCATCTCCACCAACCATCCACAGCTTTTTCATCATCCCAGACTGGACCCCTGTGCCCCTTAAACAGTAGCTCCCCAGTCCCCTCCCTCGGCTCTCAGCAGCCATCCTTCTGCTTTGTGTCCCTGAGTGCAGCTGCTGTAGGTGCCTTGCATCCATAGAACCCTACTGTACCTGTTGCTTTGTGATGGGCTTATTTCACTCAGCATACTGTCCCCGGGTCAGTCCACGCTGCAGCACATGTTGGAATCCCTTGCCTTTCTCAGGTTGAACAAGATTCCGTCATATGGATGAAGCACATCTTGTTTGTCTCTTCATTTGCTGATGGACATCCTGGATCATTTTGGCTGTTGGAATAATGCTGTTATCTACCTGGGTGTGCAAACGTCTCTTCAAGTCCTTGTTTTCAGATTTTCGGGGTATAAACCCAGAAGTGAAATTTTCTGAATCGCATTGGCAATTCTGCGCTTAACTTTCTGAGGAACCGCCAGGCCTAGGCACAGTGGCTGTGCCGTTTCACAAATCCCCAGCAGCGCACCAGCACTGCAGGTCACCACATCTTCACCAACACTTATCTTCTGCAGCTTCTTTCTTTTCCTTCTCTCCTTCCCTCTTTCCTCGCTCCCTCCTTCCTTCTGTCTTCTTTGATTGGGGAAAACATCTACTCATGCCCTTTGACCATTAAGACATTTTGTTTTTGTCACTGTTGAATTGTAGGAATTTTTTGTCCATTCCGGATATCAATCCTTTAGCAGATAAATGTTTCACCATTGTTTTCTCTCATTCCATAGGATGCACTTTCACTCTGTTGATAGTGTCTTTTGGTGCACAAAAATGTTTAGTTTTCATGAAGTCCAACTTTTTTTTATCTTATTGCCATTATTATTATTATTTTTTTTTTGTCATAGCCTAGAGATCATTGTCAAATCCAATGTCAGGAAGATTTCTTCTTATGTTTCTTCTAGAAGTTTTATATATTTACTCGTACATTGAGCTTTAAGTAATATTTACTTAATTGTTTTAAGTAATAGTTTGCCTATAAGATAAAAGTTTGGCTTAGATCTTTTTCATCTGGGTATCTGGTTTTCTCACCACATTTGTTGTAAAGACTTTTCTTTTCCACACTGAATGGTACTTTATTCCTTTCTATTGGCATTTTTCCAAAGTCACTTGCCCATAAATGTGAGGGTTTATCTCTAGGCTCTTTATTCTATTGGCCCGTATCTCTGTTTTTATACCACTACCAAATTGTTTTGATTACTGTAGCGTTGTAGTAAGTTTGAAATTAGGAAGTATGAGTCTTCTTTTTCCTTCTGTTAAGAGGCCAGGAGAGTAGAGTATCTTCGATATTGTAAATTTCTACCTGCACAAACCAAAGCCCAGTGCAAACAATACTCGAAACTAGAAACTGTCCCAATGAGAAACCATGCATGGGGCTGGGGATGCAGCCCAGAGGAGAGCACTTGTCTACCACATGCGAGGGTACTACCCTCCAGCACAGCAAAACAAAACAAGACTAGAAACCACCAACAAATCTGTAACTCAGGAATTTACATTAACCAATCAGACCTTTTTGTCATTTCTGCACACACTTTATAAACATATTCCTCTCTTGCCTCTCTTGACAGTGTTAACTCCTTGTGGCCTGGCTTTGCCTCCTTCAAGAGTCACTGAATGTTTAGAAAAACTGTAGAATTTAAATGAGCTTCAAATTTTCTTTTATCATTTCTTCTTCACAGTTGTTTTAACTGTGAACTTCCATGTGAAGTTTACAATGAGCTGTTTATTTCTGCAAAAAAAATTACATTGGGACTTTGTATGGATGGCTAGATTGCATTGGACAGTAATGCCATTTCAACAATATTAATTATCCATAATGTTTATCCACATTGTACCACTTATTGATCCTTTATTCTTTTCCATGGCCAAATAATATTCCACTGGATAGATAAGAGCACATTTATCCATTGATAAATACAGGCTGTTTCTATCTTTTGACTGTTAAGAGATCCCCCAGTCTAGTTTTGCTTCCTTCCTATCTCGAGTTGCTTTTATTTTGTGGGCCTCAGGGTCCTCATCTTCTTCAAATGTCCTCCTTCACCTCCTTTAGGAGGCATCTTGCCTGATCCCTGTACGTCCCATCCACAGCCTCACACAGGGCGCAGAAGGCTTGCACCTCCAGTGGAGAAGATCGCAGCACGTTGCAGTGATCCCAGCTCTCCCGCAAAATGACTGATGAAGGAGGAGCCTTGCTAACCAAGTAAATCCTTAACCCTTTCGCTATTTAAGCAATGTGACAATAGTGAAAAGTCAAGTCACTTCTTGACAGGTATTTTGACGCCTTTGGATTCAGAGTCCATACATTCTGTTTTCCAGAGCTGTTTCCACTTCTAAACACTGCTTCAGTAACTCCAAAGTCCCACTGAGTGTCAGTGGGGTCCTCATAAAACTTGGTGCCACTGCCCTTGACGTGCCTCAAAATGTCCATTTCTATCCATCATTGCTTTAATTTTTAAATTTTTTTTTTCAGTACCAGGGATGAAACCTAGGGCCTCATGAATGCTGGGCAAGTGCTCCACCAGTGGGGCCAGTTGTACATTTCTAAATGATTTATGTTAACAAAATAACTTCCACCACCACCACAAAATCCACTGAAGTCAGGGCAAGGAAGATTGCTAGGAATAAAGACAGAGATTACATAATGATATGTAGGAACCAGCCAATGAGCTCGAACCTGACCAATGAAAAATAGACACAAAATCAGGTTAAAATCTGGAGTGCCAAGGGGCTCATGTCTCCCTTCAACATAAATCCCCAAGTGACTGGCACACATTGGCCTTATTCACCCCGACATGGGAACAAGCAATCCGAATTCCACAGGATCCATCTGTCTCCCTCCCTGCATGGCACGTCTCTGGCTAAACAACTTAACCTCAGGTGTTGTCATGTTTCCCAGCAGTGAGTCAGCACACCTGCACGCGCTCTTTCTGCTCAGTGCTCGCCCAGGAGGCCAACTAGGCCGCATTCTTCCCGTCTGGTCTCCAATAATGATCAGTGGATAAATTCACCAAGAAGCGTTAATAGCATAGCACGACAGCAATGCCAATAGAAGTACAAAAGGAATACACACGTCTGCACTCTAACCAGATATTTCTGCACCCTGTTTCAATAATTAACGGAATTAGCATACAGAAAATCTGCGAGGATGTGATAACAACACCAGCAAACAGCCTGAATTATAAAGAATTATAAAATTCTTCACCCAATACTACTACAGTGTACACTGTTTTCTAGGGCGTCCTGAAGATTCACCATGTAGATCCTAAAACAAGTCTTAATAAATTTTAAAAGATTCAGATCATACAGAGTATATTATCTGACCATAGTGGAATTAAATCAATGACTACTTATAATCAACTATGTGGAAACGATCCCACTTCTAAATAAATTACTGGTCAAAGAAGAAATCAAAAGGGAAATCAAAATGATGTTGAAAATGCTGGCAGGGTTGTGGGGACAAAGGGACCTTGCTCCACTGCCGGTGGGAGTGTAGACTGGTGCAGCCGTTATGGAAATCAGTGTGGAGAGTCCTCAAAAAATTAGGATTAGCGGTCCCATTTGACCCAGCTGTTCTCCTGGGTATCTTCACCAAAGAATTTAAAACATCATACCACAACGATATATGTGCACCCACATTTGTAGTGGTACAGTTTGTAATAGCTGAATCTTAGAAACACCCAAACGTCCATTAACTGATGAATGGATAAAAAAGATGTGGCTTTTCTATACAGTGGAGTACTACTCAGCCATAAAGAAGGATAAATTTGAGGCATGTATAGCTAAATGGATGCAACCTGAAACGATACTCAAGTGAAATAAACTGGACACATGTGTGTAAATATCACAGTTTCTGTGGTGTGAAAATCTGAGAGTAAATAAGGACCAAAATGTATGATATATAATAGGAAATAGGAGAAAACTGCTCAAAAGGAAAGGGAAACTGTGAAGAGGGGAGAGGGGAAGAAGAAAGGGAAGAGGAGAAAACAGGAAAAATTGGAAACAGAGCTTTCATAAATGAGAGGTGGTGAAGGCAGAGGGGGTTGGGAGACAAAGAGGAATGGAGATATACCATGCACAGTTACAGACTCCCTGTGGTGACTGTGGTCGTTATGTGTGTCTACATTGTACCAATAAAATTATTTCTTCTCTCATTGACTTTATTGGTACATTCTAGGTACACAGTACAGTTACATTCATCATTGGGATCTCGTACCTTTACGTGACAGGTCTTGGTTCTCATTTTTTCCCCTTGTCCCTGCCCTCCCTTCACCCCCTCCTACCTTCCCTATTTACAAACGCTTTATTTCCATTTCTTCATTTTCTCATATTTTTTTTCTTTTCCCTTATTACCTTTCCCCTACCCTTCCCACTTCCCCTACACCTTTAGCCCTTTTCTTCCTATTTCACATTGTCAATTATATCGTTAGGATCTTATGTATCATTTTAGTTTTTCACACTGTACCAATAAAATTAATAAAAAATAAAAATAACATTGATGTTGAGCTGAATAATATACAAAGTCTCCAAAGTTGCTGGCAGCAGCTAAAGTAGTCCATAAAAAAATTTCAAAAAAATTTTTGCCAGCATCAGATGTGTTTTATGAGCCTTAATCAATTACCATAAACATAAATTACCAGCCAGAATAACAAGCCAAAAAACAAAACAGTTGTACTAAATCAAGGTACACTTCTAGGTACATTGGCCAGACTGGATAATGATAATTTTTTTCTCTCTCTCACCATTTTTTCCTTATTGTTTGTCTTTTATTTATGTATGGGGTTTCTCCTATGAGAAACCATGCAATATTTAAGCTTGTGTGTCTGATTCACTTCACTGAACATTATGATTTCAAGGTGTATCTGCTGACTTTATGGCAGAATCATGCTCTATTGTGTATATACACCACATTTTCTTTATCCACTCATCTGTGGATGGGCATACGGGCTGCTTCCAAGACTTAGCTATTATGAACTGTGTTGGTATAAACATGGCTACGCATGCCTCACGGTAATATGTTTTAACTCTTTTGCGGAGATACCTAGAAGGGAAACGGCTCGGTCAGATGGAATTTCTTTTTCTTTTTTTTTTTTTTTTTTACTTTTTTTGAGGAATCTCCATACTGATTTCAGTAGCGATTTATCACTTTGCACTCCCATCAACAATGTAGAAAGATCCACAACCCCAACGTGCAGCCTGTTTCCTTTCTTGATGACGGCCTTTCTTTCTGAAATGAGATGGAATCTCAGTGTTGTTTTAATTTTCATTTCTCAAATGACCAGTGATGCTGGACATTTTTCATGTATTTATTGACCATTTGTACCTCTTAATCTGAAAAGTGTCTATACATTTCAGATGCCCATTTTTAAATTTGGGGGGGTCTTTTTTTTAATTCTTTATATACTGTAGACTTTCGTCTGAGGAATAGCTGGAAAATATTTTTCCCATTCTGTAGCTGCTTCTTCACCCTGATGGAAGTTTCCTTTGCTGTGCAGAGCTTTTTGATTTAATGTGATCCCATTTGTTGATTCTTGGTATTTTTCTTGTGCAACAGGGGATCTGCTCAGAAAGTCCTTGCTTACGTGTTTCTGTTTTAATATTTATATCTTCGATCCATTTTGATTTTAGTTTAGTGCATGGTGAAAGATATGTCTTGGTTCAATCTTCCGTATGCAGATAGCCAGTTTTCCCAGCACCGTTTGTCAAAGAGGCTCTCTTTCCTCTAGCAAACATGTTTTGTCCCTTTGTCAAAGACAAAGTAGCTAAGTGTGTCTGGAGTTGTTTCTGCATCCTCTGTTCCGTTCCATTGATCCACAAGCCTGTCCTGTCACTCCCCACCCCACCCCCACATACCAGGCTGGTGGTTTTGTTTGTTTGATTTTTATCACTGTAGCTTTGTAGTATAATTTGAAGTTTGGGACTGCAGTGCCTCTGCCTCACTCTTGCTGGTCGGAATTGTTTTTCCTAGACTACATCCCTTCTGGTTCCATATGAATTTTAGGATTACTTCCTCTAGTTCTGTGAGGAATGCCGTTGCTATTTTCACTGGGATTGTGTTCAATCTAACAGTTTTGGAAGTATGGCCATTTTGACTATATTGGTTTGGTCTATCTAGGAACAGGGGATATTTTTCTATTTTCTGATGTCCTCTTCCATCTTCTTTTCTGTACTTTAGTACTGTAGTTTTCATTGCAGTGATCTTTCACATCCTTTGTTAGGTTAATTCCTAAGTATTTCATTATTCTTGAAGTTGTAGTGAAAGGCATTGTTTCTCTAATTACTCAGTGAATTTGTTATTGATGCTCAGGAACACTATTGATTTTTTGACAGTTGACTTTGTATCCTGCTACACAACCAAATTTGATTATTAATTCTAGGAGTCTTTTGGTGGAGTCTTTACGGCCTTCTATGTGGACAATCATGTTATCTGCAAATAATGATCATTTAACTTCTTCCTTTCCTATCCATATCCCTTTTATTTCTTTCTCTTAGTTGCTCCAGCTAATGTTTTAAGAAATATACTGTTTAGCTCTTTTTTTTTTTTTTTTTTTTTTTTTTTTTTTTTTTTTGGGTACCGGGGATTGAACTCGGGTCCGAACCACTGAGCTAAATCCCCGGCTCAAATTTCTTTTTTTTTGTTTGTTTGTTTAGCTCTTTATCCCCTCATGAGTATCCATTCTTTTTGACTTATTGGCATTGTTAGCCTCATTGTCTCTTTCTGGGATATCCCTGAGAAATTTTTGTAATATTGATTTGATGGTCATGAATTTCTTGAAGTACTCCTCTTCATAACTTATTTCTCCATCATTTTTTTTTCTCCATAAGTTTTAAAGGAAGGTTTTGCAGGATATATAAGCTGTGGTTGGAAGTTGTTATCTTTTAGGGCTTGAAACCCTTCATTCCAAGTCCTTCTGGCCTTTAAGGTTTGTGTTGAGAAATGTGCTGCAGCTTTAAGGGATTTACCTTTATATGCGATCCATTGCCTTTCTCTAGCAACCTTTAAGATTTTGTGCCTCGGATGAATTTCTGGTACTTTGAGTGTAATTTGGCATAGAGAGGTTCTCTTTTGGTCATAACTATTTGGGGATCTATGTGCCTCACTTATTTATATGCTTATTTTTTCCCTATATTTGGGAAATTTTCTGCCATTATTTATGTGAAAAGGTATTTTATACTATTTGTGTTATCTTCTGATTTTTCACTTATGCCAGTTACTCTTAGATTAGTCTTCTTCCTGTCATCTATTAGCTGTTGGATCCATTTTTCATGTTCTCTTGTTGCATTACTTAAGGTGTATTTGAGCAGTTGGTCTTTGAAGGTATCATCCTCTACTAGTTCTAAAATTCTGCTCTCACAATGGTTGCTTCTGCTGCCCATACTTTCAGTGTAGTTTTTAATCTCCTAGATTTCTGACTGAAACCTTTTCATAGACTCTAATTCTTTGCTAAACTGGTGATTGTGTTTTGTATCATTTTGTTTAGTTTATCTAGCTTTTTATTAGTGTCTTCCGAATGCTCCTAGATCATTTTGGTTGTTACTTCCATTATCTGTATAGTTAAATCTTCTGTGATTCTGTTAAGTACTTCTTTGATCTATTTTCTAACCTCCTTTTGAAGTTATCCTTTTGAGTAATCTGGGTGTATAGCTTATGTTATTTTCCCCCTTGAAATCACCTAGATTGGCTTCAGGGAAGTTGGAAGTTTTGGGAGTCATTTTGTTGCCTTGTCTTCTCATGTTTGTTTTGTTTTATTTTGTTTTGTGTTGAGGTTTGTGAACACTTATAAAGACTTTGTGGCTAGTATAGAGATCTCTTTAGTCAGCTGCATAGGGACAAGGTCTGTCCTTTACCTCAAACCCCTCAGGGCGTCTCTTTCCAGCCTGACTATGGCTCCCTGAACACAGCTATCTTCGTGACTGTCTCTCACCCAGTCACTATAGGAATGTAACACTGTGAGCCCCACCCTGAAGTGAAGTCATCCCAGTTTCAAACAACCCTTCCAAGAAATGGCATCTGACCAAGTGCTGTCTCCAGGAATATGGTGGGGGTTTGCAATGGAGTCATTCAACAGCTGTTGCCTATTGAAGGATTCACATGGAAGCAAAATTCCATACTCTCCCTTCAGCTCATAGCATCTGCCAGTCTGCTGCTCCACGTCTTCATTTCTTCTTAAAGCCCTCTGTGGTCCCCAGCTTTCTTTCACTATTTCTCTGTAGATTCAGACTTTCTTTCTCATGAGCCACAAGCCAGGAGCCAGGGAGTAAGTGCAAATTGTCTCTTCCCTTTTCTGCTTACCTCTTCAGTTGGGGGTTTTAATTTTTCTATCAGATCCTTCCTTGTTCTTAAGGATCTACTTTTTCCTTCCCCAAATTGTTATTTTTTCATTGTCTGGATTCCAAATGTCACACGGGATGAGTTGTTGTTGCTTACCACTCTGCCATTTTCCCTCTCCCTTCCAATAGTGCTAAATATATTGAAAAAGATTTCAGGTCAATGGTTTTAGCTTACAATTTACAAAAACAGAAAAAGAAGAAAGTAGTTGAATCTAAACAGAAATCATTGAAAAAGAAAACAGAAAAGTTAGGGAATAAAAATAATTAAAAGATGGTTCTTTGAGATGATCAATAAAATTGATACACTTCCTCATGAATTTGATTTTAAAAGAAGGGAGAAGCAACATGTTACTAATATCAAGAATAAGGTGCAGCAACAGAACTTATAAGAATCACCAGATAACTCGGGAGGCTGAGGCAGGAGGATTGCTGTGAGTTTGAGGCCAGCCTGGATTACATAGTGAGTTCAGAGCCAGTTGGAACTACAAAGGGAGACCCTGCCTCACAACACCAAAAAACAAAAACATAAAAAAAAAAAAATCACAAGATTAAAAAAAAAATGCAAACTCGAACAAGACTATTTACAACTGCATCAAGAAAGATGAACTAGGTCCTGATAAATCAGAGGAAAGATATGTAAAACATTATGATGTTTAATCTTTTTTTTTTTTTTTGGTGCCAGGTATTGAACTCAGGGCTTTGTGCTTGCAAGGTAGGTGGAGAAACCACCGAGCTAAATCCCTGGCCCTTGTGATGGTTCATCTTGATTGCCAACCTGACTGGATTGAGACACCAAGAGAGGTGATAGGGTTATGAGGGCGCTGCCCTCGTTGATGAGAGAGCCAGTAATGCGTCCACAGCTGAATGAGTTGCTAGGAGGCGAGTCCCCGTTGGAGGAAGTAGATCACTGCAGGCTGTGCTTTCGAAGAGGTTGTCTGGTCTTCCGTTTCCTCAGCTTCTGGGCTGCCATGACTCGAGTGCTTCCCCACTGTGATGTTTCAGCCCTGGAGCCAGCCATGGACTGAATACCTTTGAACCTATGAGCCAACATAAACCTTTCTTCCTTAAATTATGTGTGTCAGGTATTTTACCCCAGCAACGGACAGCTGACTAACACAAGCAGGGTTACTAAAAACCATAAGCCATAGGTTTAATAAAGACTTACAGGAAGATTCAATATGATGAAAATGTCAGTTCTTTCCAAATGAATCTATGTTTCCAACAAAATCTCAAACAGAAACAAATTGGAGAAACTGACACTGAGATTCTAAAATCTTAGCAAAAACAAAGGACCTCGAACAGGCAAAATAACTTAGAAAAAGAAGAAGTTGGAGGATTTTTATTGCTATACTTTAAACTTTCTACTATGAGCTACAGTAAGACAGAGTGGCATCAATATAAAGGTTAATAAATAAAACAATGGAATCCGGGAGTGGTGGCCCACGCCTGTAATTCCAGCACTCGGGAGGCTGAGGCAGGAGGATCATTGTGAGTTCAAGACCAGCCTGGGCTACATAGTGAGTTCCAGGTCAGTCTCAACTACATAGTGAGACCCTGTCTCAGAAAAATAAATAAACAAAAACAAATAAATAAAACAACGGTACAAGGTCTATTAATAGGCTGGAATAGACATGAGCAAATTGTTAGGCCTCAGGTCACCTGATTAGAGGGCTGAGTGCCTACATTACCTCAGCCTCCAGCAGCCCCATTCATGTTGGTTGGATTTGAGGGTAATGTGAAATACAGAATCAGGGTCTGTGAGTCTCACAGTGTGAGGAAGGCTGGCGGGGGGACCTTTCATTATTCACGACCCCCTCACTGCCTCCACTGGGTTTTAAGTGGAGTGTTCCCCAGTGTTCTCTGCAGTCTTTGGCGAACAGAAGGAACCTGGTGACCTGAGGTGTCTCAGCCAGACGCCCTGAGAGTGCTGTGAGGGTCGGGCAGATTTCTAACACAGTTGTTTTGTTTTGTTTTATAAGTAAAGGTATTTTATTCAAGGGAGAAAGAAACAAAAAAACCCTGACCACCAAGGGTCTTACCCTTCTAGAGGAAAAAAGGTTTTTTTTTCCTAAACTCAGCCAGATTGAAACTAGTTTGGACACCTGGAATCAGTATTAATGGAAGACAGTGTCAAAGATGCCATATCAGAAACACAGGAGTGTCTCTGTCAGCCAAATGACAGAGAAGGAATCCCGGAACTCTTGTGTTATCATCGAGACATTAAACAAAAACAAAAACGCAGAAACGTCTTGGCTGGCACATCACAGGTCAGTACAGAAGGCTGAGCACCTGGACAGGCTCAGAAGCTTAGAGCAGTCCAGTTTCTCCAGTCTGAGGAAGTCTCCCCTCCCTCCAGTGCTACCGCTCAGGTCTCCACCTGAGAGCCAGCAGGAGCAGGAGGGCTGGGTCAGCCAGTGGACCTGAGGAGCTCTTGCCTGAATGACAAGTGGCATGGTGGGGAGTCAGTCCAGCCTCTCCTCCCAGGCTGCAGCAGCAGGGGAGCTGGAGGACTTGTAGAACTTCCCCTTTGAGGTCCCAAGCCATCACTTTCCCATGCTCTGCCTGTGCCTTTGACCTGGGACCAACACAGCCAGATGAAAACACAGCATGTCTCTCAGCCAGAAGAGGTACCCTGGATCCCCCCGGGGTTGCACAGGGGATGGGAAGAGGCTGGAGTTGGTCTAGATACCCACATTCCTGCACCAAGACCTAAGCAAGACACAGCATGCCTCATGGTTCTGCTGGGACAAGAGGAATGGATCTCTAGCTGGGAAACAGAGGCGCCACATTTGCAAGAGTGACACCCCGTGGCTATTCTAATATGAAGAGCCCTTCTCTGCCAGGGCCTTCTGGGTCTGTTCACTACCCTTCCTCTCCCTGACCACCCTTCTCACTTCTCATGCCCTTTGGACAATCTGTGAGCCGGATGAGGACCTGCACAGACTGTGCACTCATCCATTGTGTCCAAGTGTGCAATACAACAGGCCGGGGACAGCCAGCTGTGACCCAACCCTTGCGGAGGTCACCATCTGCCAAATGGACAGACAAGGCATAGAACAGATGGTGGTAATGCAGCAGAGTAAGTGCTCTGAGTGCAAGCCACAGATCCTTAACCTTCCCCGAGAAACAGAGATGCCTGGGAGAGTTTCCCATTCCTGTAGCTAGGGCTTGGAGGGGGAAGGAGGTTTTGCTATCTAGTACAGACCTTTATTAGGACCCCCCAAAAAAGAGCAGGGCTAGGGTGAGGACTGCCACTTTGGCTGGTCCTTTAAGACACGGCCAGACTCTGAAAGCTGCCAGCATTGCAAAGGGGTGATGGCAACGAGCAGGGGGAAGAGCCCAGAATGCTTCTCCGGCTACCAACCAAAGCTCCCACTGTTGCCAAGGGCGGTGCCAGAATTGTGCATGATGGTACCTTTCTATTCTGGTAGGTCCAACCATCGTGATACCCCACCACCTCTGTGGAAAGGGACCAATGGTGCTTCCAGGCCAACTGGGGATCCTGTCAGGTGGGTGCTATCCTCCTCCCCAGCGTGCAGGGAGCAGGCTCTGCCCTGAGGGTCCCTCAGTAGTAGCAGGACCCTGGTCACCGTAGTGAGCAGGACAGCCCTGTGCCCTAACTCACACCAGGATTAGGGTGGAGGAAGGAGAGGGGGATTTGCACAGATGTAGTCACACAGGGGAAAGCCACCTGGCAGTGGAGGCACAGCTTAGAATGAAGCAGCCACAAGCCACGGCACACCAAAGGTTGCCAGCAGCTGTGAAAAGCGAGGAGACAAGCATGAAAGGATCCCTCAGAGCCTGCCAAGGAAGCACAGTGCTGTCACCTTCACTTCAGACTTCTAGTCTCCAGAATATTCTGTCAAGTCTGTGCCGCATCTAAGCCCAGGGGAATACAGAGTCTTGGGGATTCTGAGCAGTCTCCCGCCCAGGTAAAAAGACGAAGGGGCTGGGGTAGCTCAGTGGTAGAAGGCTTGCCTAATGTGCATTGGGCCCTGGGTTCCATCTGCAGCACCACACACACACATTTGGGCGTGCAGCTGTCTGGTGGTCTAGCAGGGTGGGGCTTCTCAGGCTGGGCTCCATCCCTGTGAGGAGCCTCTCATCTCCTTACTCTCTGAGCCTCTCCTTCAGGCACCTATTGGGGAACAATGGGCAGCCCCAATGGCTTGCTCTGAAATGTCCCTTCTCGTGTGCCATGGCCCTCAAATGGCCACAGGGACATCCTAGAGGAGACCCTCTTCATGCATGACTTCTTCCTGACATCTTAGAATGACGGTGGCCATCAGGGACTATTCCCAGACTATATTCCTCAGGTCATTCTGGCCTACCAAGGCCCAGACTTGGGTCTAGGAGACCCCAACACTGATCCTCCACCTCTGGAGAATGTGGCTGTAATTTTCTGAAGCCCTGTGGGTCCAGCAGCCCAGACCCAGGTGTCCTATCCAAGCTAGTAATAGCTGGGCAGGGGTGGGACTTCCTCCATGAATGGCCGTAGAAAAGAAAGAGGATGGGCTTCTGTGACTGGGCTGTGGGGGAACTCAAGGCAACCTCCAGGTGATGAGAGATGCGATAGAATCTGTGGTCCAGGTACTGTACCAGTGTGGTTGATGCTCCTGGATGAAAGTTTTTGGCCCGGGCTTTGAGGGCCCAGCCATGGCCACAACAGTGAACATGGGCTCCAGAGCCTGGGACAGGGGAGGAAGTGACCCACGGAGGGGAATAGGGAGGGGCAGGGAGGGGAGCAAGCAAGCGAAAGGTGGCGAAAGGTTTCAAAACCTACTTCCTCTCTCCTGCCCTTGGTGGAGTGGCTTGGCAAACAAGACATCCTGGAAATAGAGAGAAGGGGCCTGTGGGCCTCAGGAGTGACTGTCGTCTCCATTTCCCCCGGGTAGTCAGGGTCAACTACTCCAGCCGAAATGATACCTCCTTCTCATGGACTATCAATGGGAAATAGTGTTGCTTCCACAAAATGGAGGGTGAAGCTTATGACCAGCATCCAGGGAGCTTCTAGGCTGTTCCACTTGTCTGCAGCGATCCTGGTGAGATCAAGTAAAAGCTGCCACCAAGACCAGTGAAAGGTTCAGGGTGCCAGGAACAAAGGCAGCCCAGCCAAACAGGTGCTGGTAGAAGACAGAAAATGGAGACCAGCAGAGAGACACCATCCTGTGATCTGTTGTGGAAACAAGGACGGTGGCCTGCATGTTCCCTTCCCGCCTGTGTCACACTGAATTTCACCCAATTTCTACTTTCTTTCACCCACTATAATTTAGGGCAGCAGTTCTCAAATCTTGACCCCTGTACACTCTTAGAATCTGATTAAGGACCCCAAAGAGCTTTTCTAATAGCAGTATTCACCATGGTAGAAATAAAAGTGATAACTTTGAAAATCTTACTTTAAACAATAAAATCATTATAAACTTTTTCAAAGTTGAGAGCCACCAGGGGTGGTAGTATACACCTGTACTCTCAGCTACTTAGGAGACTAGGGCAGAAGGACTGAAAAGTTCAGGACTACCCGGGGCAACTTAGCAATACCCTGTCAGTAAATGAATGGGCAAATGAAGAAATACACAAATGAGGGCTGGGGATTTAGCTCAGTGGTCCGACTGCCTGCCTTGCAGGCGCAAGGACCTTTCAATCCCCAGTACCAAAAAAGAGAGAGAGCTACACAACTAGGCTGGGGTGTAGTTCATAACGAAGGCCCTGGATACAATCTGAAGCAGTGGGGCGGGGGAGGAGGAAGGAGAAAGAGGATGGAGAAGGTGAAGGAAAAGGGGAAGGAGGCAGGGGGAGGAAGAGGAGACGACCATTTTCTAAAGCCAAAATTAGCAGAGGGGTGGCACTGCTTTTGCATTTTGCAAAGCTTTAGGGCCCAGCCTCACAGGAGTCAGCTGTTTTCTCGGGCCTGCTTCTGCATTTACTCTCTCGCAGGCTCTATCTCGGCTGAAGGACATTAACCTCCCCCAGGTACGTATGTGGGCAAAGAAGAACCTGACAGAGCCCAGGTGTGTGGGCTCTGCTTTAGAAGGCATGTTGTGGCAGCTGCCTGTACCCCACACGGAGAACTGTGACAAAGCCAGAGGAGATACCCCAGACACAACTGATGAAGCAGCCTCGGGAAGAAACAAGCCACTGCTCTGCCGGGAGACAGCTACAGCGTGTTAGGTGGAGGCCTTATTTTTGAAGATTCAGTTTGGGAAGGATACGTGCCATTTAGCTGAAGAGTGGGCTGCAGGGTACTTCTGTTGCTATCTTGGATAACCCAGCTCTGAACGTCTTCCTTTTTAGGCAAATCCTCTGCAGAGTTGTGGCAGACCGCCGCCTCCGCTGCAGGTAGCAGAGCCAGATGGCCTCTTCTCAGGTTCTGGAGGCTACAGGACACATACACACCCAAGGCTCAGCCGATCCATCACATCCTCCTCCCAGGACCTTCATCTTGTCTAACAGCAGATGGTTGAGGAATTACTTGTGGCATCTGGGGACACTGGAGGTCCCTTTTGGTGGCAGTGTCATAGGACCAATGGCAGTGGCACCAAGCTGCAGTCCTCACCAAATGTTCGTTCCGGCAGCACAACTCCCCAGGATCTCTGTGTAGCTGCCGAGCCTGTTCCAGCCTCCTGGCTCACCTGGGCCTGACAGCTTCCTTTCCTAGTCTGAACCTGCCGAGGGCTGGCACACTCAGGCCTGTCTCCGTTCTGCTGCTTCCTATTGTGTGTCCCTACCAGGCTGGACTCGGGCACTCAGCCTTCAACTCCCAGTTTATCTGGCACAACCCTGAGCAAAGCCTGGGGCTATAGCACATTCCCAACACTGTCCTGCAGCCAGCTGCTGGGCCGCACTGCTTTTTACTGAGAGCTCTAAACTCAGGGACTTCCCATGTCACCTCACTCTCCTGATGGATACCTTCTGGTGGCAACAACCTGTAAAAACCAGGGAAGAAAATCACCTATGGCCTGCTCTCCAAAACAATGACCTTGTAACATTTTAAATTCATGGGCCAACAGCACCCTGTGTAGATCATCATTGCTTCTAGGGCATGGACTGCTTCAGAGAGATCACTGGCTCGGCCTTGAATGTAAGTAGACTAGACGTCTGTCACATGTGGGCAGGGACCCTGCTGGCAGGCTTTGGCTTGGTCTCCTTGTGTTTCTGCCATTATAGAGAGAAAGGGCCCAGGGAGTGGTGCTCCTTCGGCCAGGCACCCAGAATACTGTCATGCTGTGGAGCCTACCTGAATCAGGCCCCAGCCTGGGGTATGATCCTTACAGTCAACCTGTAAACAGTGAGAATTTGTACTTGCAGGCCAGTGAGATTTTTGAGGTGCAGCAGCAAAAGCTGGTGGTTACATCATTCTGTGGGAAAAACTAGTGACAGAATTGATGAATGTTAAACACTGCAGTCTCTCTTGAATGGCAATTACTAAACCTGCAGGCGCAGCTGGGGTTGTATCAACTTCACAGATCAAACAACTGTTTCATAACTGTCACTCATGCTGCTTTAACCTAACAGTCTCCAGGCGAGCAACAGGCCTGACAGGGGCAGCCTATGTGAGTAGGAGGATTGTTAGCACACTTTTCACCTCTGCCCTCTGACACAAGACACCAAGGAGAGGTAAGACAGGCTGGTGTGCCCCTATCCTGACACTGCAGCCAAGAGGGGCTGGTGATGGCCCTGTAGCCCCCAAACGGGCTTTGCACTTCCTCCAGCAACATCTGTTTCTCCAGCCCGACATCTTCTCAATGCTTTCCAATACTTCGGGAGTAGTGGGGTAGGTGGGGCACTAGACTCCTGAGAACCAAGTTGACCTGAAGTTCCAGGTGGACACCCTGAGGCCAGCTGCACCTGTCCATGCATTTCCCATGGGCATCTCTCAGCTTGTCCTCTCCGCAGGCAGGCCGCAGTGAGCACCTCCTTCTCACTGTAGAGGTGTGCTCACTTCCCACGGTGTACGCCACAGGCAGGTCTAAACTGCTCCCCACTGTACCCACACCGCCTAGCTGAGCAGGTCTTCAGTAAACGCATTGAGAAAGTCAGTGAATGGGCAACTCTTGTTTATGGACTGGCACATCCACTGCTGCTCAGGGCTGCTTTCTACATTCTGCTGCTTGTGCAGACCCAGTGTGTGTGTATGGGGCCTCAGCCTCAGCCAGGTACTATAAGCTGAGGCATCCTTAGGCCTGCAGGCACTCAGAGCCCTGGGGCTGGCTTTCGTTGTTGCTAGTGTTTGTTACCAGCACATATACCAAGTATATTACTTTAGCATGTTTTAAATGGGACAAAAAATAGTGAATTTGGGTCTAACAAATGGAACAGATATGTCTCATGGTTGGGGCAAAGGGTTGTAGTCATGTAGTTACTGCACGGAACACACTTTAGGTTTTTTTTTTTTGCAGAGGGATCAAACTCAGGGCCCTGAGCTTGCCAGGCAGGTGTGGCGCCTCTAAGGTACATCCCGAGCCCTTCTTAGGTAATTTTAAATAAGTTATCAATACAAGTGGATTCCCAACAGTCTTCTCCCAGAAGCACTCCTTTACACTTTAACCTCCTTCTGAAAGTTTATTTGTTCTAGTCAGAGTATTACTCTTGCAGAATCTGGCTTTTTTATGTCTAGTTCCTTGGTATCCATCCCACCAGCACCTAAAGACACATCATACTTACCTAAAAAGTAACCCAAACTATTGCTTCTCTGTTGCTGACAGAACCAAAAGTTTGGACCTTAAAATAAGATACCTTGTTAGCTACTTTTGGTTAAGGTCACTCTGTCCAGCTTTCCAATGACAAGTAATGCTTTAATTTATGACAGGTATTCTAAGACTCTTTTAGAAATGGACAAGCCACTTGTTGCTTAATTTAGCTGTTCCTCAAGAGATGCTACCTACCACCTGGTTCCATGCTGGAGTACATCACCTGCCCCCAAAAGGTGGTGGCTCCTCTCTCTACTAACAGGTCCTGAGACAGGCTGCAGAACTGTGAAGACCTCTATCTAACATCTGAATATTCAGATCCATGGGATTTCCAACACCTAATTTCTGCCTACTACTTAAATTAGACCCCACAAGAGGTAAGTATTAACATTTTGTGCACTCTGAGGATACCTGCAATAAACACGTATCTTCACATACAGACAAAATAGTTTAACATAATACACCGTACTGCAGATGGAATTCAACATTACACTGCTAAAATATTCATATAAATATATGCAGATTCACTCCATTAGAAAAATTCATCTATTAGAATATTAAAGACAGTTAATGCCCAAAGCAATGCCCAATGAAAAACATTTTTAATTCTTTTTTTTTTGGTACCAGGGCTCGAATTCGGGACCTTGTGCTTGCAAGGCAGGCGGTAGCAACCACTGAGCTAAATCCCCAGCCCAAGAAAAACTATTTTAACAGCAGGAACACTAGAAATAACGATGAAGCTTCTAAACCAGTGACAGGAAAGAGATTCTGTACATTTGCTAATATGTCACAACAGGAACAATCTGAAATACAATTTTAGACTAGCAGGGTATAAAAATACTTTTTTAAACAATACTTTTAATAGATATAGTAAACCTTAAAAAAAAAAAAAACAGCTGTGTAGTTACTCCTTTTGAGGACCTACAACAATTCCACTTACTGTCCCTGGCTCTTACACACCAATTTGGGAAGCAAGTTCTCTCATACATATACACATCACACACACACACACACACACACACAAACACACACTCACACTCACACTCACACAAAACCACAGACTAAAATAACCTCTACTAGCTACAGTACACAACACTAAGTCACTAATTGGTATCCATCTCAAGGTGTGAAATGGTGTTTGGAGCCTGCTTGTGGTTCCAGATCTGGGATGGATAAAGTGGCAAAAGCAAGGTGGAGTCGGTGTGCATACATGGTTTTCACCGCACTGAAGGGCAGCTCAGTCTGGCATATCAATGTTTAACTTGGGAGGTGGGGGAACATATTTCCCAGGGCTCTGCGTTATAACTACCCTGGCCTTCTTTCCAAACATTGGAGGGATTTTTGGAGCTTCTGGGCCAGATGTTTCCTCAGCATCTTCACTGTCTTCATGATGGAGATCATAGGAAATGTTTCCATATTCTCGTAAAAATGGGAAAATTTCAAGCAGAAACTGACAGAAATCTCTGCGAATGCCAAACCACCAATGATTGCCTCCTTTTCGTCTAAATGTGGTGGCCATCAAGGTTACTAATGACAGCCAAAGGGGAACAAATATGGAAATGTAAGAGAATGTATTGTGGCCATCCAATCTGTGAACCAGGAGGACCTCAAAAGTGAGCAGGGGCACCACAATCGTTATCCAGCTGATGGCCATGGTCACGTGTGTTCTTCGCTGTTCTGCTACCACATCCAGGGACCTCAGAAACAGGAGGGACCAGACGATGTAATAGAGGACAACCAGGCAAAGGAAGGACATGAGGATCCACAGCGGCACGAACACCACCAGCCACGGCCAGTGGATAATCCTGTCCAGCCTCAGGGCGATGAAGATGAACTGCAGGATGTTAACGGAGCACAGGATCTCCAGCTCTAGCGACCTGTCGTGTCGAAAGCCCCAGACACAAGCGGCTACAGACACGGGGGAAACGAAGAACAGTGGCATAAAGACCAGCAGCCAGAAGTGGCTGCCCCTCTCCACCCGGTCACAGACCAGGACTTCGAACATGAGCAGCAGCAGGTGGATGCCCACGGCAATGAGCATGGCTTTGAACTCCACGCCGGCCTCTCCTTCAGTGCGGTAGCGAGGGTTTCGAGCCCAAACGCCCGCACCCACCGAGGCACCCGCGATGACCAAGAGTTTCCACAGCCATATGGGGGCGAACACGGCCCAGTAGCTCCACTGGATGACGCTGTCCAGGCGGAGGGGCAGCAACACCGAGAAGACCAGAAGGCAGGCGTAGATGAGGAACTTACTTGGGTTGAAGTCCTGGAACAGGCCCCTGGGGTTCATGGCGGAGCCCGCTGCTCACGCCACTCGGCGCCCACGTCGCCCCCGCCTCGGCGCAG
>NW_022900941.1:8906326-8924817 GCF_012274545.1 Fukomys damarensis | reverse complement strand
GCTCGCGTGTGCGCGAGCGGAGGCGGGTGGCCGGCGAGTGTGGGAGTCTTGTGAGCCAGGGGGTGAGTGCGGCGGAGCGTGTGACTGCCCGGGACGCACGTACACTTATGCTAGACCTGTATGCGCTGCAAGGCGGTGGGCTCGTCCACGCGTGGGGAGAGAGGCCGGTGTGCGGTTGAAGCGTGGCTGGCGTGGCTCGCGGGGCAGAGTCCCTCCTGGCGGGGGACGCAGAGTTGTCAGGCTGCCTGCAAATGGCTGTGCCCAGTGACTAGGTGGCAGCGGTGCCCTGGTGCCTGCCTCTTTCTCCTGGAAGTGGATGGCACTGCCAGGGTATTAGACCCCACAGGACCGGAAACAACGTCCTGATGGAAAAGGTGAGGAAATTGACCTGGAGAGGGGTTCTTTCTGCTCCTGGAGGAGTCCCCAGGAGGTTAGACCAGGAGTGAGGACTTAGATTCAAGGTTCCCAACTTCAAGTCCCTTACCCTCATTTTGAAATTTTTGGCTGTGTCTAGGTCTGATTCTTTGCAGAACAGTGTTGGGTAAAAGGCTGAACTAGAGGTCAGTAACATTAGGTTCTAGCCCAGGCTCTGCCACCCTGCAACTGAGGAAAGGAAGCAAATCCACCTTTTTTTTTTTCTTCTTTTCGGTACCAGGGATCAAACTCAGGTCCCTGTGCTTTCAAGGCAGGCGGCGGCCCCACCTTTTCTTTCTAGGCCTAATTCTGGTCTCTTAATCTGGGAGGACTGGTCACCAAGGGCCAGCAGAACTGTAGCAGGTCTGTGATTTGGAGAACCCCTGTCTCACCAGTTGGGCACACCCCAGAGGATTCCCCTCTCTTCTCCACTGGCCCCTCTTCGGTAGATTTGGGTTACTTATCCTTCCTGGCTTTTAGGTTCCTTGAAGTGGGTATGACATGAAAGCCCTGGGCTCTGAGGTAGGGAAGGGCAGCAGAGGAAGCCTTGGTTGTCAGGGTCTCTGTGGGGTAACAATGAAGGACTTCTGGAGAGGGGGTGCTCTACACCCCACAGCCCCTGTTCCCAAGCCACTTAGAGGAAAATGGAGGCCTCAGTCGGGACCCAGGAGCCTGCTCTCCCTGTACTTGGTGGGCATCAGGGTGCTCGTAAATCACGACGGGGGGTGGGCAGGCCCAGCCCTCAGAGTTCTTCCACATCTCACCTGCTCCCCTCTCTGCCAGAGCAATTGGGAGGCCCTGGGGGGAAGGACTCTCCACTGAAGGAGTGCCACCCGTGTTCAGGTTCAATCCTGAACATAGACATGGGCCTTCAGGGCAATCACCTAGGTGGAGCTCTAGCCTTTCTTCCTCTACCACCACCCTCTTCCCCAGCTGGATAATCTGTTTTTGCACATTGGCCTTTTAGGTACTGATTCCTTTCCAGAAGGATGTATCAGCTAAAACATTTTTTTTTAACTGAACATCCCTGAATCTTTCCAATTTTCTCTTCAGCTGTGAAATGGACTGGTAGAAACATGTAGACTTGTTTTGAGGCTGACATGAACCAATACATGGAACTTTGCATTTGGAGATATGCAGGTGGTTAATATACCACATGGGAGAGCAGAGCAGCCCCTCAGGCAGGTAATGGCTGAGCCCGGTCCTCTGGACCCTGTTAGGACAGTTGAAAGTCCTCTCTAGTCTTCAGCATAACTTAACCTGAGGGCCTCTGTGCCAGCTTTGTGGCAAAGATAGGAGTCTGGGAACCTGTTTTCCCGTCTCTAGAGCTCTTGCTTCGGGACAAGTGCGTGGCTGTCTCCTTCCAAGGAAGGGGTCTTGAGGTGTCCCGTCATGGTGCAGTGTGCCCCTGCTGCTCCACTCCCGAGGGAGGTCAGAGCCAGCTTCCAAGTGTGTGCCATAGCTGCCAGGAGAGAAATGCTGTCTGCTGTCTGTCCCCAGCTGGGATTCCTGAGCCTGCAGTCCTGGATCCTCTGCTCTGTACATTGGACTCACCTCGTCTGTGACCAGCCTTGGGGACTTGATTTTGTCTCTATTTACCTTTAAAGCTAAGTAAAGATAATGCTTGCTGTGTGCCAGGTGCTGGATGGCACAGCCACTCTTGGGGCAGGTACACAAACCGAAGTGTAAATTCATCAATTTGCAAAGGGGTGTGGGGTGTAGTGCTGCAGCACTACAGCCACCAGTGCAGGCCTGCCTTTCCCAAGTTGGGGTACATGGGGTTTGGGGAGTGTGGGCCCAGAGGACAGGGGCTGACATCATCCAAGGGTCACCGTCCTGAGGTGCGTTTCTTTTCCTCCAGCATCTCTGATTGGCATCTGTAGTCCCAGCCTCCCTGCCAGACCTGAGGCTCCCCTGAGCTCACCCAGGCCCACTGCTGGCCAGTGCCCCTGTGGTCTGGGTGCCACCTGGTCCAGTGTGCAGTTGGCTTCCCTTCCCCTGAATGGGCCACACGTGATCCCTGTCCATGGCCCCACTACTGTCTTTGAGAACAGTCCACCCTACATAGCTGTCTGTGGTGGACAGGTGGCCTTCCGTGGCCTCCAACAGCATGGGGCTTTATTCCTGTCATAGGACTCCACTGACTAGCTTGGTCTGTTTGACTGAGTGTCCCTAGGCACCCTGCTGGTGCTTCCATCACATCCAGTGTTCTTTCTAGGAATGCTGGCTGAATGCAAGAGTGAATGAATTCGTTCGTTTACAAGACTGTCCTCGTGCCACCAATCCCATAGTCTGTGCTGTCCACTCCTTGGTCACGGGAACCTTGGATAGCTTACATCCAAGTCATTTCCAGTGACATCGCTAATAGATTGCCACACACTTGGTTTGAAATGGCGCTCACTGGTTGTCTTCTCCATGTCCAAGAGTCACAAGTCCAGTTGCCCTCTGCCTGAGGTTCATGAGGCCAAAATCTAGTTGTTGGTGCCCTGATCCTGACTCTGCTTCTGAATTCTGTGTCATCCGACCTCAGTCCATGGGGTTGGAGTATTGATGTTCCCATTTCCTTGCTGGCTGTTGGCTGGCTTCCTCCTCGCCCGATTTCCTGGCTTGTTGAGTCTTCCTTCGCACAGGGACTTTGTATGGACTCTGCTGCATCTCTCTCCTGCCCTCCCTGTTTTAAGGGCTCATGGTGTTACATGGGCACACCCAGACAATCCAGGGTCATCTTCCTATTTTAAGGGCAGCCTCATAGTAATGGTAGTAATGGCCATTCCGTCTCCAGAGGCCGTGGAACACTGCTCAGTTCCAGCCACCAGGCCCAGCTTGCTCTTTCTGCTCCAGGCAAGGAGACAGGCTGCCCCAGCAGGGCCTCTGCTGTACTCCTCAGCTGCTTCTCTGATAAATTGCTTTGAGAGAGCCTTGGGCTGCAGTGACGGGGCCTTGGCCTGGTGCCTCTACACCACCGTAGTAGAAGGTCCCCAGCTCATGTTTGTAATGCCTGGGTATGCACCCTGTCTTGGATCCTGTGCTCCAGTCAGGATTCTCCATATCCCTCATACTCTTGAGACCGGATTCCCTTGCTAAACAAGCTCTAAGCACAGTCCTGGGGCCAGGGAGGGCCAGCGCAGGAGGAGGGGGAGCTTCAGCCCATCTGGCCCCTTTGTGTCAGCCTCCGGGCGCACCAGGCAGTACCCCTCAGCCCCTGGTCCCTGAGTGCGGCACACGCTGGCCTCTACCAGCAGTACCCTCCTCCTACCTCCCCTGTGCCAGCACACACCCTCCCACTTACTGTGGAGGCCCAGGCTGCTGTGAGAATCCAAGCTCTGTGACCTTGACAAGTAGCTGAGACTCTGGCCTCCATCTGTGAGACGGAGATAACCTCCTATAAGTATAAGGATAAAACAAAACAATGTATGAAATCCCTGACTGTCCCTGTTCTGGCCCAGTGGTGGCTATTGTTACAGGAGGGAGATCTTATCCAGGCAGACTAGGCGGCCCAATCTCTCAAGGCCCCAAGCCCCGCAGTACTGTCATCCTGTTTGCTCATTTGGCTCTCAGCTCCTGTGACTGTCCCAAGGGCAGCAACTCACCTCATGTCTGTATCTGCAGCTTCTAGCATGGGCCTGATGTGCTATGTGTGTCCAGGAATAAGCGCATGGGCGGGGGTTGGAGCTCCTGTGCTGCCCATCCTGTCCCTCGGCTGAGCAGCAGAGCACAACTAACTTGGTTTCTAAAGCTGACAAGTGCCACATTGCAGGGTGGCATGGCCAGGCTTGCACAGGGACCTCTGGGAGTACAGTGCCCCGTTTCCACTGGGACAGTGTCTCAAAGCACTGTGTCATTTGGAGCTAATGTTGAGAGGCTGAGGTGACAAAACAGGGAAACAGTCGATTGTGGTGCCCTGCTCACCCTACTGCTACAGGACCTGACACCAGCCCTGTCCTGTGGGAATGCCGCCCCTGAGGAGCCACACTGGGGGGGGGCATGAAACTTAGGCAGTATTTACTGGATGTGTTCATTTCTTAGCTTATGTATTAATTTATTTTTTGATGGCATATTTATGGTTTATTTCACATGCAAGGTAAAGCTTTTCCCTGATGGCTGGGCATCAGTTCCATCTTTTCTTTTTCTTTCTTTTTTTATTAGTAGTGTTTATAGTACATAATGTTTCCATTCCTTGTGGGGAATTGGTACACGTACATAACACATATGCCTTTCTTTCACCACCATCTCCCAATCCCTTGATCCCCTTCACTTTTTTCAATCCATGTTTCCATTCCTTGTATGGGGCTGGTGCATGTATATAACACATCTTAATTTCTTTGTTCATCCCCTTTTCCCTTCCTCCCCCTCCCTTTATCTCTTGATCCTTTTCTCTTTTGAGAAAGTTCTACTTCCTAATATCTGTCTTTTATTTTTGCTTCTTATTTATACTTTTGAGTTTATCATCTAGGGGAAACCATGTGATATTTAACCTTGTGTGTCTGACTTTTTAAACTGTAAATAATATTATGGTCTCAAGAAGCATCTATTCTACAAGTGACTTGTTTATCTTTATGGCAGAGTAGTGCTCCATTGTGGGTAAATATGACGTTTTCTTTATCCATTCACTGGTTGATAGACATAGGCTGCTGCCAAGACAGCTGTTATGAATTGTGCTGCTGTAAACGTGCATTGCTGTAATATGATGTCTAACTCTTTTGGGAAGATACCTAGAAGGTTCATGTATTAATTTAATGAATATGAATCAAGCATCTTCTCTCTGACTGGGCACTGTCCTGGACACAGATGCACAGTGAACTCTCCCCATGGCTTCTGCTGTGCTGGTCCCTTGTCACTTGTCACCTCTTCAAGATGCTTTCCCTGACTATCCCACCCAAAGCTGTCCTCCTTCCTTTCTCCTTTTGTTCTCAAAGGGGCTTTGGGAGGGGAGGCAGAATTGCTTTTACTATTAAATAGAATGATAAAGATGCATTAAGAACTTTCATAGCTGGGCGTGGTACTCCATGCCTGTAATCCCAGTACTCTGGGAGGCTGAGGCAGGAGGATTGCAAATTTCAGCCCTGCTTGGGCAACATAGTGGCTTAGTGAGACCCTATCTCAAAATTAAAAGGGCAGAGGAGGTAGTTCAGTGTGAAAGTGTTGGGTTCAATCCTTAGTAGCAAAAAGAAAAAGAAAAAAGAATGTCTCCCGTTCACCATATTCAGCATGGTGTACTACAAGAGGGCGTGCCCCCAGCCTGGGAGGAGGCTCAGAGAGGCCAGCTGCATAGCCTGTGCCCCCACACCCCACCATCTGTCCCCACAGCAGTGCGAGGGATGAGACAGAACAAATGCCCACTCAATGTCCAACTTGGACCCACTTCCAAAAGAAAGTTCTGGTTCTGTTGAACAGCTGGTTAAAGTTGTTTTTAAACAGTTACTTCCTAAAAATCTTAGTCCATTTAGGCTGCTGTAAACTGAGGGCTCAATCAACAACAAACCTTTATTTCTCACTGTTCTAGGGGCTGGAAGTCCAGGATCAGGGTACCAGGTGGTTCAGTGTCTGGGAAGTGTATGCTTCCTGAGTCAATTCTCATGGGTCCTCACTTGTCAGAAGGGGCGAAGGAGCTCTGTGGAGTCCATTATACGAGGCCCTAATCCCGCTGGCGAGGATGGGACTCTCATGGCCAAGTCACTCTTTGAGGTCCCCCTCCTAACACCATCACTTTGGGATGAAGATGTCAGCATGTGGATTTCAGGGCCCCGAACCTTCAGACTGTAGTGTTTTAACCATTTCTAACCACTAAAAGAACATCAGCCCTGGATGACAGAAGGGTGCGGGAGGAGAACCCCCTCACTGATGCAGGAGCTTAGGCAGTGCCGGGAGGAGGACTCGAGAGGCCACTGGAAGGGCACTTCGCCCCACGGCCAGAGCACATGGCTGCTGTGCCCCCCTGCTCCCTGGGCAAGTTGGCCTGGTGAGTGGCCTGCTTGGCAGGAAGGGGTGATGTGGTGACATGGTTTTACCTAAACTCATGAGCAGCTGTTTTTGTGTTCTCCCTTTTTCATGGCCCAGGGCCAGGACATTGAAATTCGCCCTGTGGCGCTCGTTCCCCAGAGCAGGCTCTGCAGTAGGCGCTGTCATCACAGGTCTCGCATCATCTTCCCTCAGACATAGAGGCTGAAGCTGTCATGGAGAGAGTGGGAGCATTCAGCAGACCTGGGTTGGCTCCAGCTCCCCATGTGTCCATCTAGGGACTGTGGCAGGCACTTGTTTTTGTGTTCTCCCTTTTTCATGGCCCAGGGCCAGGACATTGAAATTCGCCCTGTGGCGCTCAAGGCGCTAGTTCCCCAGAGCTCCCCATGTGTCCATCTAGGGACTGTGGCAGGCACCGGCATCACCAAGAGCAAATGCCATGGGCAGGGCTGGCCAAGGGCACGCTCCTGGGCTCTCTGTCCAGCTCCTTGTTACCCTGTTGGGTGGCCCTGGTTCTCTGGTCCTGCCCCCGGTCCCCTGGCAGGGCTGCCTCCTTTCTAGTGCTCCTGAGGATGGATTCTTGTTTCCCTTTGCCATGCAGAGTTGGGATTTAAAGTGTGGGGTTTATGCAGGGCACTCCTGGTCTGAAACCCCCGGTGCCACTGTTACAGTTTGGGTAAAACAGCTATTACTGCTGTGGGTTCCCAGGAAAACACCTTGGTCATTGTGCCTGTTGGGCTCTGTCCAAACCCACCCCCATCAAAACAAGTCCTGCAGGGCTGTGTTTCCACAAGACTTTGGTGGCTGTGTCCCCACCCGTACCACTAATTCTAGCTTTTATTTTGCCCCAGACATTCATTTGGTCACAGCTGAATCTTTCTTTGCTTGAGATAAAATAATAACATGGATCACTTACATGGCAAGAACTGGCGTTCAGTGCTGCCGCAGGCTCTGCAGTGGATTCCACCATCATGGCAAGTGATGGACAGACTTGGATGGCTGGCAAGAGGCAGAGCTGGGGTATCCAGTTTTGAACGATCTCTGCGTGGGCCTTTGCCACACTGACGACAAGTAGCACTTACTGAATGCCTACTGGGTTCCGAGCATGATGTAGGAGTACATACCTGAAACCGCTGATTTAATCTTCCTGAAGGAAGCTCAGAGAGAGGTGGGGAAAGGGAGACAGCAAGCAGTTTTGCTCTTCTCTGATAGGACAACGTGCTGCCCTCCCTGAGGGGACAGAGGAAGTGGGGACCCTGGCAGCCTCTGCTTTTCTGCTCAGGTGAGCAACCCCTTAGGTAGACAACCCAGAAGACATCCACTCATTAGCAGTCACCTGGGTGGGTGGCTGAGCCCTGGCCCTTGGACCTCCCTCGTAGCAGGAGTGCGCCAGCTCCGCACCTGGGGCACGGTCCCCAGCACCACTTTCCCAGGCTTGTGCAGACAGGTACGGCCTGTGTTTCTCAGGGTCAGGGCCTGTACATCTAAGCCCTTGTGGAACCCTGGAGCTTGCGCTGGGCAGTTTGGGTTGTAGAATCTCAAACCCAGTTAGTGTGTGGCTTGGGGGAGTCTTAGTGGTCGTTTGGCCAAGTCTTCAGTCGCTTGTGAGGTAGCCAATACAGGTTGTGCCCTGTGGCTGCGTTCAGGGCTGGCTGCCACCTAATAGGAAGGACCCCGTGATCCCTCCCTCAGCCATGTCTTCCCTCCCAAAGTCCCTCAACAGCACTGACTCCTCTGAAAATTCCCAGACCCCCTTTCTGGGGACACTGAGTGCCAGTCTCAGTGAAGATGCAGCCAGCTCTTGGGATCAGTGGGCTAAAATGTCACCAAGGGTTAGAGATGGGCACCTGGCAAAGCCTTGGGGACAAAGGCAGTGGTAAGCTTTCTGCCACAGCCCTCTGTGGATGCGAGTCGAGCTCATGAGAGGCCAGGAAGCTGAACTGGGAGCCAGATCCTCTGGAGCAAATGGGGTGAGCCTGGGTTGGGGGTGTTCCCTGAGGCCTTCCCACATTTCTCCTTCCTCCAAGTTGGTCTGGAAGCCAGGTGCCTTTCCTCAGTCCTGCGCACATTAGTGGTTCTCTCACTACAGACTTCTGCAGAGTTCTTTGAATCAGCCAGGGCCTGCATGCCCGAGCTGACGGGTGGTGTTCCAGGAAACACCGGGCAGAGCCAGGCAGGGCCCGAACTTGTGGGAGTCCTGAGCTGCTGCCGTCTCCGCTGGGTCCCAGGAAGGAGTCGAACAGGCCCATCTTTGTGCCGCTCTGGCACATGCACATGAGCGCGTGGGTGCACACGGGCTTCCCTGGGGACCAGCACAAGGGTGAGGGCAATAGAGCAGCGGAGTCCTGAGCCCTGGGGGAACGAGTCCTTGATCGTGGTGACCGCACAGCTGCCACTAACCCTGAGGTCTTAGTTCCTTTCCTGCTGGCCTCGGCCCCCTGGAAGATGTCCAGGAGGGTCTCGCCCTGAAACACACCCACCCAGAAGCTTCCCAGGAGGGCCTCTTTCCACCAGACCAGGCTTTCTGCTCCTGTGGGTTTTCTAAGTGTACTTCCAATTCTGTTAAACCATTCTGTTTAGCTCAGCGAACCCCTTCTTGGGCTTCCCTGCTTCAGGCCTTTGTGGATCTCAGTGACCCATCCTTGGGTGAATCCTGTTTGTCAGAATCATCTTCATTTTCCAGAGAAAATGTTTCTTCATGTTTCCTGGGAAACTTCTGGCTGCCCGCTTCCCTCTGCTGGGAGGACTCTGCTCTGAAGTCCTCTGATGTGCTTCTCCTGAGGCCTCAGCTTCCTTACTTGTAAAGTGGGACACCTGGTCACAGATCTATTCCAGCGGTACTTGAGCTGGTCTTTGTAGAAGCGGCCAGCACACAGGAGGTCCTCAGTGAATGCGTGGACTCACGGGAGACAGAGGCCGCCCCTGGGGAGTGAGTGGGGCTGCACACCCCGGGAGGAGGCAAGGTGCAGGGAGGCCTTGAGGGGGGTTGGAAGGATAGGCAGAGATGGGAGCCCAGAGGAGCAGGGTGGGCATTGAAAATAGATGCAGGAGGATTGGGAGAGATCAAGGCTTTTGGAAGATGGTCATAGGAGCTGAGGGGAGCAGAGGAAGAGGTGGCCAGGCTGAGAAGTGGTGGGACTGAGGGCCTGGCTGGTATCTGGAGGCGGAGAAGTCCCTAGGGCAGCCGAGGGGCCACTCAGCCTTGAGTCCTTGCACAGCAGACTGGGGGCAGTGTTGGCTCCCGTGGGTGCCCTTCCTGGAATAAAAGGCAGGAAATAAGGGTTTGTTCTTTGGTGCTGTTACTGAATTTGGCCTGAGTGGGGAAGGTTGATGGGTCCTTCTAGGACCCCCACTTTCATACCCCCCATTTTGTCCCCCTTTCTTTTTGCCCTGCCAGAACACCCTGTTTTCCTCTCTCCTGTACAGACTCTGCTCTTCTAGTCCTGGACCCCAGGACCCTGAGCATGCTAGGCAGGCTGTCTACTGCTGGGCTGCATCTCTCCACCGCTCACCCTACTTTTGTTGCCCCTTTGGAGGCTGTTTTCAGTGAGCTGAGGAGGTAGGAAGGAAACTGGAGTGGCCATGCCCTCCTTGGGCTCTTGTCCTGCGCCGCAGGAAGATCCTGTTGTACTAACCGCTGTGCCCTGTCACTCAGCGCCATCCCTGGCAGCTGCTGAGAGCCCCAGAAAGAGCTGCTCTGTGAATGCTTATAGAACATAGGTTCCCCGTGTCTCTGAGCTCTGGGCTCACAATGCCCACAAGCCCCTTTTCTGTCCCAGCCCTGGCTGTGGTTTTAACGCCCAAAGCAACAGCAGCAGGGAAGATGGCTGTAGGGGCCTGGGTCACTCCAGAGGGCACTGCAGGAGCTGATGGGTACTCGACCCAGGTGACCTGTGATGGGGTGCGGGAGAGGTATGGCCTCCCCTCTGCCTCAGAACGTACAGGCTTCTTTCTGGAAATGCTGTTTTTGTCACCGGGCTTGGCAGCTGCTGGGGAATTTCTGGAGGTAGGGTGGGGATCCTGGGAGGAAACCACCATGGAATCCAACACAAAGGAAGGATGGAGAGGAGGTGGTGCTGTGAGGGGGTTGTTTCCGCCAGAGGATGCCAGCTCATGTCAGAGAAAGGAAGGCCGCTTTCCTTTAGTCTCACGGTTCTCCCTCCAGCCTGGGGTCTGAATGTATGTGGGATTTCAGCAGTGAGGCATGAGGGAAGGAAGGAAGGCCACTCACTGTACAAAATGGGGGGTCAGCTGGGTAGGGTCCCAGTCTGCCCTGCAAAACCACAAATGACCCTGTAACTCTGTTATTGACAGAAGCAGCTCCCAGAGGTGAAAGGACTTAGCTGAGGTCACGTCCCATGTTCTGACAGAGCTGCTATTGTCAGCTGGTCTCTGTGGCTCCAAAGTCGTGTTAAACCCTCCCCAGATAGAGAAGTAGCGGGCCTGCATCCTCAGTCTTACTCTCCCCTCTTCCCTCTTCTCCCTTACTCCTCCTGTACCTGGTGTCCTCTGGCCACGGCTCCTCCTGCACGTGTTGCTGTGTCAGTGGAGGTGTCCCTGTAAATGGCTGTGGCCTTGGGGAATGGCGTACTCGGTGGGATTTCAGACAGTCATCTGCTCTGCTTTTGGGTGGGGCTGAGAGAACTGGGCTCTGGGGACAGAGAAGTCCCTCCATAGCAACGGGACGGGAGCAAAGCCAGTGCCTGCTGCTGGAAAGAAGCATGGGCCAAAAGGACCCAGACTCTAAACACAGGGCTCGTGACTATCCTAGGTCTGGTTGGGGATGGTATTAACCAGGAGACCCAGCAGGAAAAGCCATGGGTACGATGGCCTGGTGCCAAGAACTGTGCTCATTTTCTGGTCCTCCTCCTGCCCTCCACTAGAAGGTCCCAGCTCTGAGCCTGCCTAAGAGGTGGTCCTGGCTCTAAATAATCCCCAACCTCCCCAAGGAGCCAAAAGATAGGGGAGGAAGCTCAGGACAGGATCTCCTTCACAGGAAGAGCAGCCAGAGTGCTTGCCACAAGCAGGGCTCACAATATGCAAGGCCAACAGTGAAGGTACTAAGGGTTATGTCCAGATATCTCCCAAGCCTCATGGGCTCATTGGCAGAGCTCTTGGGAGGTGACTGGATCACAGAGGCAGATAAATCATTGCATTAGTCCACTGGTGAGTTTAGAGGTGACTTGATGTCAGGAGGAGGGACCCGTATGGTAAAGGTACTTTTCCTCTGCCCTGCCACCCTGCTTTGGAACCAGCTGACTATGACTGAAACCTCTATAAACTGTGAGCCAAATAAACCTCTCCTGCTTTAAGTTGTGTGTGTCAGGTGTTGTGTCCCAGCAATGAAGAAAGTAGCTAAGATAGAGGACAAAGCCACTTGCTGCGAGGTGGCTGCTATCAAAAGAACAGTAAGTAAACACTTACTAGGTGAGGAGACACCAGAGCCCTTGCACATTGCTGCTGGGATTGTACAGAAGTTCAGGTGCCAAAGTAGACGCTGTGGTGGTTTCCCAAAAACTTAAACAGAGTGACCATATGATCTAGCAGTCCCACTCTTGGGAACAGAGCCTAAAGAATCGAAAGCAGAGTCTTGAGGCATTTGCACACCCATGTGCACAGTGGCATTATTTACAATGATGAGGTACAAGCAACACACCTATCCATGGATGAATGCAGGTTTGCACAACCTGTGGACTATATATGCTATGGAATATTATTCGGCCCTAAAAAGGAGGAATCCTAACACATGCTGCAATGTGGGTGAACCTTGAGACACGATGCTAAGTGAAATAAGCCAGACACAAAAGGACACGTGGTGTGTAATTCCACTAATCTGATGTACTTAGAGGTGTCCAAGCTATAGAGATAGAAAGTGGAATGGTAGGGGTGGGGAAGGGAGATGAGGGCGGTTAGTGTCCAGTGGGAAGTGTCTCAGGGTAAATGGTGATCGTTGCACAGTAATGTGACTACCGAATATCACTGAGCTATACACTTAAAAATGGTTAAACTGGAATTTTTTTCATGGATATTTTAAACACAATTTTAGAAATCAAAATTAACATGGAAGAAATGGATGTGGGTTGAGAGGCTGTGCTGGGCCAGATTGACAGCAAGCCCTTTTCTTGGCATTGTGTTATTTCCTCTTCTCTGTACTGCCATGAGAGAGCCCCTCCTTGCAGACAAGAAGATAGGCACGGGAAGCCATGCCTCACTCAAGGCCCCAGGACCAGGATGTGGTTGGCTGGGAGTTAAATGGTCTTCAGTGAAAGCTGTTCCACTGTGTAACACTGGGTGGTACTGCAGGGCACTGGGTTTTAGGATTTTAGGTGTGGGCTCTCAGATACCCAAGATGACAGAATAATAGAAGGGACAGGTTGTGCAATATAGGGGTCCAGAGTCATCCGGAAAGCTTGGAGGAGACGGTGGGGCCACAGCTGACCCACCATGTCACCCAGCCCCCACAGGCACTCAGGCTCCCTGGGGTGGGTCTCATCGGAAGGGCTTGAAGGTTCGTAGGGAAGGGCAGGGTCTGGGGAGCACCTGCCTTCAGCCCCTCCCCGTGGAGAATGTACTTTGCTTCTCACTGTTTTATTCCAGCCTCCCCAGCCCTACCAGCTGTCTTTGCTGGGAGAATTCTTTCCTACCTCTAGGGACGGGTACTTCTTGGGTCTATCATTCTGAGCCTGCACGAGAAGTGGCCCTGGCTGTAAATAATCCTGAAGAGGTGCCAGTCAGGTCTCCCTCTTGGCAAGCACAGCTGGGGGATTTGACAGTGTTGGAGGGTGTGGCTCATGGAGATTTGCCCACCCAGACATCCTTGGTGTCTTATTACTTTTCTTGTTCGGAGGCAAAATATCCAACACCCCCCAAATTAAAGGAGAAAAGGTTTATATCAGCTCACAGTTTGTAGAGATTTCAGTGATAGTTGGCTGGCTGCAAGGCAGGGCAGCATGGCAGAGGGACACCACAGTGGAGAAACAGTCCATGGCAGAACAGGTAAGAGACAGCAAATCAGCAAGCCTCCCTTCCCCTTATTCTATCTAGGCTATAAGCCTTCTGGGTGGTGCCACCCACACCCAGCGTGTGGCTTCCCAGTATCCACAGCCAGAACTGCTAAACCAATTTAATTAGCACACACCCTTAATCTGGCCACCTCTGAAAAGCCCCACTTATGAATGCATGAGGCTTTGGGAGAACATCTAGATACAAATCATAACACTTGGGTTAGGATAGGGTTCTCAGATTTTGCAAATAAAAATATAAGATGCTGAGCCAGGGATTTAGCTCAGTGGTTCTGCCACCTGCCTCACAAGCGCAAGAGCCCAAGTTTGATCCCAGTACCAAAAAGAAAAACAAGATGCCCAGTTAAGTTTGCATTTCCAGCAAATCACGAATCATTTTTATATGCATGTTTCTAGCCCCACCTCAGTATTTTATGTGTACCCCTCAGTCTTGGGCTGAGTGCACGAGAGAGGGCCCTGTGGCTGGATGCTCATGTTGCTCCAGGCCTGGGCCTGTAGGCCTTAGACATTCAGGGGCTGCCACAGACACCTACCATCCAGACCTAGCCATCTCAGCTCTGCTGAGATACCTGGTGTCAAATTGCTGTGCACTTGAGCTCACCAGGCAAACAAGGGCCAGTGATTGCCCAGGGTGAGTCAGACAGACCTCACTGAACATGCAGCAGGAGACTGCAGTGTCCCCAGCTTGGGCTGTGTCCCAGATCCAGCAAGTGGCTCTCTGTGTGTGCCTCCTACATCCCTGCCTGTATCTCTAAGGCCCAAGCTAAGGCTCTGGTGCCAAAGCAGAGTCAGTGGAACTTTTAGGAGGTAGGGTTTAGTGGAGGAAAGTGAAGTAATTGAGGGAGTAGTCTTGACCCCTCCTTTCTCTCCTGGCTTGAGGTGAGCAGCTGCCTCCACTGTACAACACTTCCATGATATACTTTGCTGCCACTTGCCCAAGGCAGCAGGGCCAGTTACCAAGGACTGAACTTTTTGAAACATGAGTCAAAACAAACCTTCCCTCCTACAAAGTTTGCTATCTTAGGTATTTTGTCACAGTGACATAAAGCAAATACACACATTTCTTTCCACTTTTCCCTCATCCATCCATCCGCAGGTATCTGTTAAGGTGTACTGTGAGTCAAACACTTCAGCAGGCACTTTGCTTTGTAACGTCTCAGCTTCTAGGACAGATGCAAGGAATTCCGATTTAAGTATGAGCAGCTGACACCAGCCATCAGAGACAACTTCTTCTGCTTACCCAGAGGACTCTGTCTCCTATGCTTGAAGGTCAGGTGATCTGGAGAGACATTCTCTAACAACCACCTTTGGACTGCAGCCACTCCTCAAGGAGAGCTTCTGGAGAGAGTAGCAACTGAGACGAGAGAGATGGAGCTAGGAACTCTGGGGGTCTGCGTGGTCAGAAGCTGAAGCTACTCTGCCAAGGTCACGTGAGATGTTTCCTCCAGGTGCGCCCCTTGGTGGCCTCCATGTCCCATGACACCTCAGTGACCCAGAGCACTGAGGAGTGAGCGCTGCAGGATCTCAGAGTGCCCTGCCCTCTGGGTGGTAGCACGTGCTTCACAGAGAACTGCTGGCTGCCTCACCACCATCAGGGAGAGATAGGTGGTGGAAACTGGAATAAGGAGTATGGATTTCACTTCCACACACACCTGGGTGAAGCTTGGTCTGTCCCTCACAAGCTGTGTGATTCCGAATGGATTTAATGACTCTCAACCATCTGACCACAACTGTGCGGAGCAAGTTACTCTCAGGCCGTGTGAAACAGCGCTGGGAAGTGTGGAGCACAGCTTGGGCACAGGAGTGGGCTCAACACTGGGTTGGGGTGGGGAGGGTCACGTGAGATCCAAACATGTCCCTAGAGGCATTCTGGGCTTTGGAACTCTCCTCCTACCTGTTCAGGTAAGCCAGGGAGGAGCTTCCTGGAAAGGTAGGCAGCAGGAACCTGACCTCTGGCCAGTTGGCTCTTCCTGTCATCCTGCAAGAATGCAGAGGCCTCCATGTGGTCTCTACAGCCGCCTGGAGCTCAGTGTTCTGCGGCTTTTGGCCCTGGCGTGAAGCCTGAACCTGTCATCTATGCAGGCTGTACATTGTCCCTGGGGGCGGAGTGTGGAAGGGAGGAGCCTGAGCCCCTCACCCATGCAGCTTTCCCAGGGGCTCAGGTTTTCTTGGGGGCTTGCAGACACTGCTTTCCCACCTCAAAGTCACACAAATCTCACTACTGCCTTATTTTAGTACCCGTCTGCCAATTTTCTTCTCGGTCAACATACATAATAAGTGCCACGGAGGAAAAAAGGTATTGTAGGAGAGAAACCATCCCTCCACACTCATTCTAGAGATGTGTACTTATTTTTATTTTTGCTTATGTTTTCGGCACTGGGGATGGAACCCAGGCCTTTCACATTCTAGGGAAGCGCTCTACCACTGAGCCTCAGCCCCAGCAGGGATGTGCACTGTAGTGGCTTGGTGGTCTTGCTTCAGGGAGAAATTAGGGGCTAGACTCATGACTGTGATTAAGCAGTCCTATTGTCTTACCAAAGCGGGGTCCTCCTGGCTTAGGGCTTCCCTGATGGCCACTCCCACTCTTTGTCCTTCTGCTGCCCCCTGGAGCAGATGTAGGGGCGAATATGGGCTACACATGGAGAAAGCCAGCCACATGTTAAAGTGCGGTGCTAATAACCCAAGGGGGCGGTGTCTGGCAGTTGTAGGGACAAAATGACAGTGGCTGCATGGGGCAGGCTGAGGGGCCAGGGGGCAGGTGGCACTGTCCCTCCCCAGCTCGTGGCAGGGATCACGTCAGGTGAAAGAGAGTCTTGGGAAATGGGGGAGGAAGAATCCACGGTCAGCAGAGAAAGACCTAGAAGAGCTCCCTTCCTCTGAGATACAGCCCTGCCCTCCCCCGAGGGAGCCAGTGAGTAAAGGGCCTGGGGAGTCCCAGTCCACCGTGGGAGGTGCCTGCTATGACAGAGATGGGACAGAGTCCAGAGTGAGTGAGCACGTCCTCTGATCTCTGGGGCCCAAGGTCCTCATCTCTAACTTGAGGAACAGCAGCTCAGGGGTCTGTAGTGATGGTACAGAGACTATGTCACATATCTGAAAGTGCCAGATACTCAGCAGGCGTTCAGCTAGACTTGCTGCTTCTCTTAGCCTTCCTAACAAGTCCTCCTGCTCTTGTCTGCCTGTCGAACTCGCCATCCAAAGCTAGTGGGCTCCTGAGGTCATGTGCACCAGGGATCGGGAAAACACTGGGCTGGGACCCAAGTCTATGTAGGTGTGGTCAGCATGTACAGAAGGATGAGCCCCAAGTGCAGGTGTAGGTCACCAAGCAAGGGTGAGTGGCAGAGACTGGCCTGTCAGGAGCCCTAAGGTTTAAAGAGCAACGGAGGCCACTCAGGGATCCGAGGAGGAGTCATCCAGGGATGACCCCTGAGACAAGCAAAATACTTCCCCTAGGGGAGAGACAGAGATGAGCCCAACAGGTTCTTTTCATACTTTTCACTGTGGTTGGCTTTCTGGTAGGCTGCAAATAATATTTCCCTTTGAAGAGAGCTCAGCACAAAACCTAGACACTTGAATCTCATTTTAGCTCATAGTCTTGTGCTTGGCAGCTGTCACTCTGAGACAGCTTTTATCTGGTTCCCTGGAGGTAAGTACCAGATTGGTGGCAGGTGTTTACTGTGTGGATTTTAGGAAGCACAGAGCACTGGACTCCAGGAAGTAGGCATTCAGTGTGGATCAGCATTTGATGACAAGGACTCAACTATAAGGCATACTTGACTTCATTTCTAGGAGATCAAGCCACGTGAGCTAGGATGACAGAAAGTGCTAATTCAATAACTTAAAAATAGAAATGAGTCACCTTTTTCTAATGTGTTTCCCAAGTAGATCAGTTTCTGTTGGAAGATGAAAGCTCATCTCCTGACTAATTACCTGGGCTGGTGACCTTCTGGCTGAGCAGTACCCAGGAAGATCTGGGTTAGTTCCCAGCAGTTGGTGGGCAGCAGAGACCGTGGAGAAAGATGGTAGTAAAGGAAGAGAAGCTCCTAATACAGCACTTGGGAAAAAGTGGTTTTTAAAACCTCTAGTCACTGCTATAGTCGCAATTAAGAAACTGAACAATAAAGTCACGATTTTGAGTATGTTTGGGAATAAGCAAATGACACAAGTCTTGGGAGTGGCCAGCAGGGGCTTCCTCTGCGGGAGTGGGACAGCCGACCGATTTCCTAAACATCACCAAGTTTTAGAGTTGCTCCCCTGAGCTAGTAGGATTATATAAATAGATGGTATTATTACAAAGAGCCCAGACAAGCCTCTGGTTTATTTGTGAGCATTTGAAGTATTTCCCCGGCTGGCCTTAGGCTGTGGCCGGGATTAGGGCTCTTGCTCCAGTGCATGCCCTGGGCCCAGTTACGGTGAGGCATTGGTTAAGTTGCTCCATTACTGCTGATAGGGTGTCATCAGCTAAGCCCCTGGCCCAAGTCCCAGAACTGCCTGGACCCTCCCTCTCCCGCACATAACCACACGTGGCCGCCTCTTAATTTTCCTTACTTGCCAAAGTGTGTCAGGTCTGTCCTTCCCTTTCGCTTTTCACTAATGTGGGCTCGCCCTGGCCTACCGCCGCCACCCGGGGCCGCTCCGCCCGCCCACGCCCATCGTCCCCAGACCAGTTCCGAGCTCCGCCACTGCAGCAGCGGTCACGCGCAGCGCGGCCTGCGGTCGAAAGAAGGAAATGGAACGGGGTGGGGCAGGCCTGCCGGACACGCCCCTCCACGTGAGGCGGCTTCTCATTGGTGAAAGCCACCTCTCGGCGTCTCCGGGTTTGGAAGACCTGCTTGCTCAAGGGCACACTCTGGATGCCAATCCTGACCACCTGGTCAAGATTCCCCTCCAGCAAATATCCCTCACCCTCTTCTGCACTTACTCCTCTAAACTGAAACATTCCGTATGCAAACCATGTGTCAGCATCTCCTATCTTAAAAATCAAAGCCAGGCCAATAATCAAATAAAACTTCACTTACTTCTGTACCCCTCCAACTGCTGCCACATTTCTGTGTTGCTGCCACAACAAAGCTTCTCAAAACTATCATCAGTTCTAGC
>NW_022900941.1:8887079-8906148 GCF_012274545.1 Fukomys damarensis | reverse complement strand
CCTCGCTCCGGGAGGATGGCCGAGGGCGACGCCCGGGCAGCTCCCTGTGCGACTCCAGAGGTCCGGGGTGGGGAGAGCCCCGGCCTCCCCGATCAGCCCCGGGCTGGGGAAACGGGGACGGTGCCCAGCTTCTCCGTGGTCGCCGCTCCTTCCCTATTCCCACAAATGGCCACTGCTTCCACTTCCTGCCCTTTTGGGCCTCCCGCTCGCGATAGTCCACTTCCTCAGTCCCTTTAGTCGCCGCTTCGCGTAAGATAAGTGATAAAAGTGTTGCAAGAACTTATTGTTACTGTAGGAACTTGTACTTGGGGTGACCTGGAGCCCAAGTCAAAAAGTTTTGTTTTTTTTCCTTTCCGCTTTGTTTTAGTCCTGGCTTGCAAAGAACCCCCCCTTCCCCTCCCCCAGTTCCTTTCCAACGGGGACTTGCTTGATCCCGGTGGCTTTAACTGGTCTGTTCCTGCCCTCTTCAGGTCTGGGGTTGGTTCAGAACTGCTGGTCGCAGAAATCCGTGTGTCCAGACTGCCCGTCTGTGTAGCGTCTTTCTCTGTGTGCGCATTTTCAGGAGAAATGGGCGCGGGGGCGAGGTGGGTGTCTCCTGTCGGGTGGACTGATTTAGAATGGTCAATGGAAGAGACGTGGTTGGTCGTTCACTTGAGTTTATCTGTGGCTTGACTTCAGTTCTTGTAGAACAGAGGACTTCCAGCCCTGTCCTAGTGTCCTAACCTCATTTCTCCTTGTTAGCGTTTGAAGCTGGATACTGGGCACCTAGCATCTTTTAGATGTGCAAAGGACCAGGAGAGCTACAGGATTCTTGGATGTCAAACCCCAACACAAGTCCAGGCCGTGTTCCTTAAACCTGGAGTATTAAAAACAGGATATCGAGCTTCTCAGAAATGGGGTAACCAAGAAACGCAGTGCTGAGTATTGGAAAGGGCAAGAGGTGGGGTTTGAATACATAGCCTCGGTGCTGGCTCTAGAACTTTTTTAGTAGTGTGATCTTGAGTCTCCAGAGTCGGCTGAAGAAGGTGATCCTCATTGTTAAAATTAAGTGAAATAGAAAGCACTTAAGGTGTTATTTGTGTTAGTGGGGCCGGTGCTGTGGTTTGGATAAGTGTCCTCCAGGGGCTGTGTGTCAAGGGCTAGTCACCATCCTGTGGTGCTGTTGGGAGACAGTGCAACCCTTAGGAGGTGGGGCCACGGGGGAGAATTAGGACTCTGGGACATGCCCTTGGGGAGGATATGGGGGTCCTGGCTCCTTCCTATCTCTCACTGTTTCCTGGCCACCATGAGGTGAGCAGCTTGCTCCTTCGTGATGTGCTGCTTGCCACAGGCCAATGGATCACAGACTGAAACCTCCCCAACTGTGAGCCAACTCTGAGCTGTGCTGGGGATCAACCCAGGGGCTCATGCTCCCTAAGGAAGCCCTGAGCTACATTACCAGCCCAGTCTTCCCTCTTTTTAGTTGAATTCCTTAGGAATTCATCATAGCACCCGAAAAAAAAAAGCTAGGAAGAAGCCAGGGATAGATATCCCTTGAGGGGTGGTTTTAGTTGTGTTAGCTACATGCTTTATTCTGACCACATCTGAGTCTTTCTTTCCTTCTCTTTTATGCTTTTGATCCTGATGATGAACCCAGAGCCATGCACATGTTCACCATGTAATCTACCACTGAGCTGGACCCTCAGCCCCTTTCCTTCCTTTTCTATTCATATTATTTCCTTAGGAAACAGTGGATACTCTTATCTGAGATCCCAGTGAGATTTTCCTGTGCCTGAAGAGTAAGCATTTTCCCAGGCTTTTGTGTGGAAAAAGTGTGGGTATGAGTTACTGAATATCTTTTAGGAAAAAGAGACTTAGACATATCGAGACAGAAATACAGGAATTATTCAATGGAATCTGAAAAGGTTGTGGTAGAAGTGGGAGAAGTAGAAACATTCTAAATTCTTGCCTTGAAATTCTTATAGGTTCTTGCCTTGGCTGAAGATGGTTTGAGACTTCATGAAAAATTTTAAACCTGAGAATCAAGATAATCCTTTGTATCTTAAGTCACTGCTCCTTGCATTGAATTACTAAATTCTTGTCTAATTATGGAAGTTAGAAATATCATTGGGGTATTCTGAAAGCTAGATTTGAGACAGTGTAGCAATCTAGTACTCCAGGGTTGGAAGAGATCTTGGTGAACTTTCAGAAGGTTTTCAGTATAATTGGTCTCAAGATAAACAC
Source organism: Fukomys damarensis (assembly GCF_012274545.1). Classification (NCBI taxonomy): domain Eukaryota; kingdom Metazoa; phylum Chordata; class Mammalia; order Rodentia; family Bathyergidae; genus Fukomys; species Fukomys damarensis. The sequence goes on along the minus strand of NW_022900941.1, from coordinate 8,903,925 downwards.
ATGAGTTCCATTTTTCATTGGTTTCAATTACAGTAAGTCCCCAACTTATGAATGAGTTCCCTTTGGGGAGAATTGTGTGTAGGTCAGATTTGTTTGTAAGCAGACTGTGAGTTATACAGTACACATGTGCAGGTTTGCAACTTGAGAGTTACTGTACTTTTGAACTGCTCCTGCTATTAGACGCGCAGGCTGCTTGAGTGTTTTTTGTTTGTTTGTTTAAATGATGCATGTCGTTGAGAAGTCTTAATGTTAGATCAGAGAGAACAGTGTGTTGGGGAGAATGGAGCACTTCCTTAATTAGGTGATCAAGTGTGGTGAGGAGGAGGTGACAAACGGTCCTTAAGCATCAGTCACTCATTGATCTAACTGAGATCTAAACAGCCGACCTTGGAGATTTAACTGTGAGTTGTCTCCTTTCGCTCCTCAGTTCTTTGGTACCTAGAAATACAAACAGGGATGTATGTGTGAATGTATTCTTGGTATTCCGAACAGTAGCTGAGCCACAGGTGAGAGGGCCTACGTATGAGCTTCGGGAGGGCAAGAATGGAAAGAAAGGTGTAGAGAACGTGGGGCTCAGTCTCAAAGAGCAGGGGTATATGTGGGTACCGTGACAGCTGCAAAATGCCAGCCAGATGCCATCTTCAAGTTTGGCGCATTAAAGAAAAATGGCTGCTTACAGTTTTCCTGAGCATCCTCTTGCAAGAAATTTTTTTGGTAATGGTTGTGGGGTGCTGGGTGGAACCCAGGGCTTCATACCTGCTAGGCAAGTGCTAGCATTGAGCTACACTCCTGGCCCAAGAGGTTTTTTAAGTTAAAATATAAATGCAGAAAAAGGTGCCATTAATAGATCATATCTAATATGTTGTCATTGCTTTGTGGATAACTTACAGCGTATTTTATGTATTTATTTTCTCATTGAGTTTATTGGTACTTTTTAAGTATACAGTACAGTTGCATTTATCATTGGGATCTTGGTTCAATGACAGATCTGGTTCTCATTCTTTCCCCATGCCCCTGCCCTCCCTTCACCCCTTCCACCATTCCCTATTTACAGACTTTGTTTCCATTTTATTTCTCATATTTTTTCTTTTCCCTTATTTCCTTTCTCCTATTCTTCCCACTTCTTCTACACCCTTTAGTCCTTTTCTTCCTATTTCACGTCAGTTATACAATTTGGATCTTATTTACACATTTAGTTTTTCACACCAGAGAAAAACTATTCATTATTTGCACATGTGTGTCTTATTTATTTCACTTAAGCGTATGGCCTCAATATTCATCCATTTTCCTATGAATGGCTCTAGTTTCTCATCTTACAGCATATTTTAGAACCACTGGATTGGTAATTGACATGGCAAGCTAGGCCTAGTCAAAATTAAAATACTCTAAATTGTATAATTTATCTTAGTGACTGGCCTGAGTTGAAGGACATACAGTCAGTTAGCCTTCCGTGGCTGGCTACCTCTACAGTTTATCTGCCTTCTCAGTGAATTCTCTATTGAATTTTCTATTTCCCTAAATTTAGCAGCTTAAAACAGCATCGTTTCTGAAGTTCAGGAAGGTTAGCCAGGTGTTTTGGTGTTTCCCTCCTGAGCTGCAGTCATTGGAAGGCTGGACTGGGGCTGCGGCTCTGTTTCTGAGATGGCACACTTGCGTGGCTGTTGGCTGGAGGCCTCAGTCCACAAGACTAGAGAGCCTCTCCCCAGGGCTGCTTTACAAGATGGCAGCTGACCTGCTCTCCAGAGCTAATGGCCTGGGGTCAGGGGTGGGGGAGACCGAACTGGGTAATGATCAGGATGGGAGCTGCCCTGCCGTGGCATCCAGTCTTGGAAATGACTTTTACTATTGCTTCCACCAGCACACAGACCAAACCTGGTATGGTGCGGAGAAGGGCAAAGTGAAACACCATTGGCATTCTTGGAGACTAACTAACCACTTATATTTCTGGGTAAGGTTTAGATCAGATATTATTGAGAAGATTTTTAAGATGCTTAGTAATGTAGGAGATTAAGACACAGCTGGAGTTTTTGCTGTTTTTAGATATTATACTTGAAACTTTGTTCTTTGTTCTGGTTTGAATTGTCAGATGCTAGAATTAATTAGTCAAATATGCAGTAGCTTTGGAAATTAGAAATTTAAATCTTGCTGGTTCCTAAACCAAATGGAACAGCTGAATTTTTTTAACCCTAAAACAAATTGGTGCAAAATTACTGCCAAAGTTATCTCCTTGAAAACAGCTTATAATTAGTCATTAATGATCTGTGTATTCTTAAAAATAAAGCTCACTTGCAAAGTACTGAAAAATTTAGGAGAAATTAAAGCTCCCCTCTCTTCTGTTATTTTTAATGGTTTGGAGTTTTTTTTTTTTCTCTATGGATCTTCAATTCTTTCTTGAAACTCACACATTTTAATTATCCACTGGGTAGACTGTATTCTTCTAGTGTCCAGGTGAAATCTTCCTCAGTGTCTACTGGTACAAAGAAGAGTTTAGAACTCCTAGGGCCGGGGATTTTTAGCTCAGCGGTTCTGCTGCCTGCCTCGCAAGCACAGGGATCCGAGTTCAATCCCTGGTACCAAAAAACAAACAAACAAACAAAAAAACTTACACTAGAACTCCTGAGCCTGAAACCTGGGTAAATAACCTCTACATTTCCTTTCATCTCTAAAAAAATTCTGTTGTTCTAATATTTTCATGAAACAAACATCCTTTGAATGAATTTGAATGAAGCGTATTTCTAACAAAAGATCACATTAATCATACTAAATTGTGAGACTCTTTTTTTTCTTCCCAGCCCAGCTGAAGATCACTGGAGTCACCGTCAAGCCGAGCTGAAAAGTCCGCACAATTTGCATTTCATCCGCCTCCTAGTTTTGGCCCCTTTCCCTTTCTCTGCCTTAAGTTGTGAGCTAAGATCTTTGTTCTTTTGTTTTATCCTACCTTTCCCCGCCATCGGCCTCCTTCCTTCCACAGAAAAGGATTGGTGGCCATTCTTGATGATGACCAGCTGTCCTGTAGTTATGAACAAATTTCTGCCAATGAGATGCCTCCAGTAATATTTGTATACTGAGCTTTTAAAAAAAAATCTCAGATTATATCTGTTCATTCAGTAACTGCCTCCATTTTTAAACATCCTAATTGTTCTAAGATCTAGCCATTTCTCTTATGTCCTCAGTCAGCCCCCTTGTCCAAGCTGTCATTGCTGCTGGCTTGCTGCAACTCCCACATCTGCTCTTGGCCCCTCTGGGTGTTTTTCTACTCTAGTCAGAGTGATCTTTTCAGCACACAGGCCTGGTGATGTCTCCCGTGTGTTAGCTTCCAAGTCTGGCAGTAGGGAATCTAACATCCCTGAGCTTGGTGGGGTCCAGTCCTTGAGAGACCCCCTTAACCTTTTCTGTCTTAGTTTAAAACCAGGCTCCACTTCTTTCTGTTCCACCCAGCCACAACAGTCTGTCTTTGGTTCCTTGACTGTACCTCTCTCCTTTTTGCTTCAGGTCTTAATGTGGCAAGAGAGGCAAGTAGGTAGGGTGCGCTTGGCATATTCATGGGGCTGGAAGAAGAGAAGGTTGGCCTGGGAAGGCTGGTCCGGCAAAGGTGTTGGTCGGTGGAAGTTTGGATTTTATTCATGGTGAGCCATTAGAGTGGTGCACATGGTCATTTGCATTTTTAGAAAAGTCCTGTCGGGCAGTATGGACAATGGGTTGCCGAAGAAGTAAGGTGCCAGGAAGCTGTGGCCGGGACTTGGATGTGCCAGAGAACATAGAGAAAGTAGAAAGGCATTTGGAGGCTGGGGATTTAGCTTAATGGTTCTGACGCCTGCCTCACAAGCGCAAGGTCCCAGGTTCGATCCCCGGTACAAAAAAAAAAAAGTCATTGATCAAGATTGATCCTGGATTTGATCCCCAGAACTCCAAGCACATAGACTTAGTAACTAACTGGAAGGGGTCAAGGTAAGGATAAGGTAGGAACTAATAGGAGAAGCCATGTTTCTGAATTACTGCACCAGTATCTGTGATTTGGGGAGGTGAGGGTTTCAGTGAGATTAGCAGAACTGGTCATGAATTGAGTTGGACAGGGAAAGAGGATGAAAAATAACTCCAAGGTTTCTGGCTTTAGAAATGACTTGCACACTTCTAGGTAATTTAGGAGCTATTAGATGGGGTATGGATCGTGGAGAAAGCAGTTTCAAGGGCTAAGAATCATGAGTGTGAGATTCTTGTGAGACAGCTAAGTGGGGAGGGGTGGCAGAGGCAGTTTGAAAGGTGCAGGGAAAGCCACTGGAATGGATCTTTCACCTAGAGAGAATGGAGAGGGCTGTGGGCCTGCCTGACATTTAGAAGGCAAACCAAAAGCAACAAACCCTGGGGGAGAATATCTGCTTTAGAAGCCAGTGGGGCAAGTGAAAAGGAGGACATTGCCAAGAGGGGTTCTTTGCAGTGACCTCCTAGGCCCTTCTCCTTTCCAGGCCAGCTTTATCACAGCTGCTCTGTGCTCATTTTAAAAGGGGCGGGGGTAGGAGAGAACAGAAAAGTTCTGATTGGAGCTGGCTGCATGAAGCTTGCAGTGGCCTTGACAATATTAGCTTCTATGTAGTTATGTTGAACAAGTTAGATTGGAATGGGTTTTGTAAAGCGTTGAGGAAAGGAAACCCAGGCCCTTGTCCCTCAGAGTGTGCCCCGTGTCCCTGAACCTCTCCTGAGATAGACTGTGGTGCAGAACCTTGGGATCTTCTCCAGGCCTGAGCCTGCATTTGAACAAGATTCCCAGTCCATCTGTGTCTGCACTGGAGCTTGAGAAGCAGTGGTGTTATGGTTTGGCACATGTTGCTCTGTGAAGGTTCGTGTGCTGGAAGCTTGGTCCTCAGTGTGGCAGGGTGGAGGCCCTGAGACCTTGCAGAGGGAAGGGCTGATGGGAGGCACTTAGGTTGCTGGGGAGGGTGCTGACTGTGGGAAAGATGAAGGAGTTCTTGTGGGACCTCAGGTTGCTTCCTGAGAGGTTGTTATGGAAGCCAGAAGGGCAAATGATAGGGACCCCTGCCTGCTCTCTGACTTCCTGTCTCACTTGCTCATGTGCTCTCTTCATGCCGTTCACCTTGAGGCCCTTACCAGAGCCTGACAAGATGGGGCTGCCTGATCTTTGACTTCCCGCTTCCAAAACTGTGTGGAAAATAAGCCTCTTTCTCTTCGTTTTATGCATTTCCCAGCCTCAGATATTTTGTTATTGCAACAAAAATGGACTAATACAATTAATATAGATAAACATAACTTTGATAGAGGAATTATGTCATTAGCTAGAGGGGCTTATGGGGATCAAAGGACTGTGTGTAGTTAGGGTGAAGATGGAAACTGAGTGTCTCTGGTGGCGATGACCCTACAGAGAGAAGACTGATCGGTAAGCAGGGAGCAGAGGACAATGGCAGGACCACGGCTGTTGGGCACAGGGTGTGCAGTGTGGAGTCTTGAGCATGTGTGGTGAGCTTGGCCTTTGCTCAGAGCCAGAGTCCGTCCTCCATGTGGCCAGGGACAAGGAGGAGGGTGTGGATACTGGGAAGAGCCACAAAGGAGTTTGTGCTTGGTGGCATCGATGTTCTGTGGGGCAGGTGATAGAAGGTTGTCTGTTATGGTGGGCACAGGGAAGGGGCAGTGGAGAGTCACAGTGAGATTTCCGGAGTATGTGTGTGAACACCCATTCTTGGTCTGCGAACATAAATGCCTTTCAGGTGCAGTTCTGTGAGGCTGGTTTCTGCCTTTGCTTCAGTCACCAGCAGCATTCATTGGCTGTGTGCTGTGTGGGAAGGGGGAGTGGGTTGTGGTGGAGGAGGAAGGAGCAGAGGCCATGGGAGCTCCTGTGATGTCAGGCTGCGGCCCTAAGCAATGGAGGGCAAGTGTAGCCCATTGCAGAGATCGTGCTGGAGGCCAATCCCATAATGTCAGGAGGGCAGAGAAGCATTAGAGCAGGATGAAGGCAGCAGCTGGAGGCCTGAGGAGAGAACTGTTTCTGGGGATGACGAAGTTCAGGGTGTGACCATGGCAGTGTTAGGTAGAATGAAGGAGGAGGGATCAGGGACTAGAGAGTCCCTGGCTGCATCTCCCACATGCTCACAGAAGTCCCTGAGGACGAGGATGGAGTTGGGACAGGAAGTTCTGACCTGGAGGCGAGTAGATGAGGAAATGACTGGGAGATCTGGAGCTGCTGCTAACAGGTTTGAGGGCAAGGCATTGTAGCCGGGATTACCATGCCTGAGACTGGGGCTTTTGCAACAGGGAGGGGAATGAGGGAGGGGCTGAGGAAGGAGGAATGACATTCATCTGAGGCTTGTAGCAAAGGAGGAGAAACAGCATCTGTCTAAGGTGTGGAGTCCCCAGGGCACACCCGGTGCCAGACAAAGCCCCAGAGCAGAGGCAACATTCTTAGAAGAGAATGTCCCCCCCCCTGGCTTGGGCAACAGAGGGATTAATCATTTAGGAGATGGATGCAGCTCTGTTGGCTGAGTCCTCATCATGAGGAAGTGTGGGGATGTTTATCGGTATGATGCTCCTCGGAGGAGGGTGGGCCCCTTCTGGTCTTGGCTGGAAGGTGCAGCTGCCTCACACAGCAGGGCAATTTCAGGGGCTGCTCAGGGGAGTTAGGACTGGGGTGTCCCGAAAGCCCACTTGTGACACCTCTGAGAGTGAATGACGTTTAGGTTGACAAGAATAATTCTCCTCCACTGGTTTTTGAGTTGAAAATGCCTTTGGCACATAGTTTCCCATTTGCTCCTCCCCAGTTATCCTGTGAGATGGGCCGGGCTGATCCTGTCCCTGGTCTTCAGAAGTGATGGAGGTGTGGCAGGATGAAGGGCCTGTCCTCCACATGGGCAGTGGCTGAGCACTAGAAGGCAGCTTCCTCTTTCCAGCCTGTGCCCTGGACGTCTCTGAGCTGAATTCTGGCTGCTGAGTCTGAGCCAGCAGTTCATCCTACCTTAGTGTGGGTGTGGCTCTGAGACAGTGTCTTTCTAAGACTTCCGAGGGTATTGAGTGATGTGTAGAAAGTCGTTATGTGCTTACTCACACTGATTTGATAGGTGTGTCCTCATTTAATCTCCATAACACTCTGAGGAGAGAGCTATCCTCTATATTTCATAGATCAGACTGATGCCAAGAAATAGTAAAGAACCAAACCATTAGCATCCTGTGACAGACTTCAGACTTCAAGTCTAACGTTCTTTTTCCTGTTTTATACTATAGTTGATAATGTAACTACTTTTTAAAAAATTGTGATAAAACAATGTTTAACAGTACGACTTTTTATGTGCCTATTTCAGCAGCGTCAAGTACATTTACATTGGTTTGTGACCATCACGACATCATCCATCCACCTCTAAAACATTTTCATTTTCTCCATGGAAACCTGTATCCAGTGAACACCAACTCCTGCGTTCTCTCTTTCCCCCAGCCCCTGGCATCCACCATCTACTTTCTTTCTTGAGTTTGGCTGTTCTAGGAGCTTCATGTCAATGGAGTCAGACAATGGCTCGCTTATTTCATCAGCATAATGGCCTCAGGTTCACCCATGTTGTAGTTTGTGCCAGATGTCTTTCCTTTTTAAGGCTGATTAATACTCTATTATATTTACAGGCCATGTTTTGTTTGTCGGTTGATTGACACTTGGGTGTTGTGAATGCTAACACTAACTAACGAGCATGGGTTGGGCCTATCTGCTGAGTCCTTGCTTTCAGCTCTTCCAGATGTATGTAACTACTTTTTATCGTGCCTTTCCCCCTAGATCTTTGTTTCAGAACTTGTGCTGTATGTTACATATACATTTTTCTACCCAAGCTTGCAAATTACTCTCACCATTTCTTCTTGCTGTATTCTCCAGGCACGTCACCAGATAAGTGAATGAATATTTCAGAGCTTACCAGTTACCACTTGTCCTTCTGAAGCCTCAAACCCAGATGGAGAACACCAGCAGCTTCAGTTTTTTTTTTATCCCCCCACTATTGAGCATCTCCCAGGTACCGGGCGCATAGGGCACCCTCAGGTCAATGGGCAGTGTGACGGACCTTATGTGGGGGAAATCACTAGCCTGTCTGAGGGCAGCACTAGTGTTGTTGACAGATGTGGGAGCTCCTCAAACTGGGAGGGTGAGCCGCCCACAGGTCAGGGGTGGGTGGGGGAGGAAATACTTCAGCGGAGTGTGAAATTACAGATGATCCTTTTTGAGCAGGAGTGGCAGTCCTAGCATAAGGAGTGACCTGTGTGTAGAGGCATGGGCCAGAAGCAGGGTGCTTCCAGTGAGAGACCTCAAAACTTCTGTGTTTAGTGTTAATTCATTTCATTTATTTTTGTTCATTTGTGCTGAGGAGGGGTGGTGGTGGTGGTGATTAAAATGTATTCATTTGGGAGCAGAAATACCTAAAACAAATTTCCTTACCCACATAATAGTGCTAATTTGAATTGTTTTGCCCATCTAATTTCAGGAAAAGAAAATCCAGAAATTAAAAGGGCACTTAGATGATTTAATTCAACTTCCTTATTTTTATAGACATGGAACCGAGTCATGCAGGTCAGTGCATGTAAAAATAGTCCCTGGTGCTGATGACAATGGCAGTTACACAAAGGAAGGGGAACCTGATGAGGATTGTCCTTGACCCCAGCGAGGGTCTGTGTGTGAGACTTGAGAGGCCTGGGCCCACCAGCTGGCCTCTGGCTGAGTGGGTGTGAGTCTGGCCCCCTCAGGCCTGCAGAGAGCACCAGCCCACCCCTTTTAGAAACAGTGGCCCTCCCCACTAACAGCTGATTGCTGGCACTGCAATAGAATGTCAGATTTTGATTTTTAAAGGATGCCAGAAATTTGGGCTTGTATGTAAAAATCTCCCTTTTAAAAATCTTAATAACTAAATCAATTTTTAAAGCAGTGTGTGAGCAAACAAAACATGTCCACAGGCCACCACATTGTACAGATTGGCAGCTCTGCTCTTTGCCAAGTGGTGAAAGCTGATGTACAGCAAAAAGGAGAGACATAGCCAGCACACGGGGGAAACACAGCCCCAGTCCTGGCAGCCTCCAGGACGTGGGTTCCAGTAGCTCCTGAGTCCCAGCCCGTCTTCAGCCTCCTTCCTTGCTTGGCTTTTTCTGACATTTTTTGTGTCATTGTGATATGCGCTTATTTTCCCAATAAGTCCCTCTAGGATGTATGAGATGATTTGTCTTGTCTTTCTTTTTAATGGGGATGTGCAGACATATAAAGTGCTGAGATTAAGTTGCTTTGTCTCTATCAGGTCAGCCTCAGTGAGCCATTTATGGCTAATTTTATTTACTCTGTAGCTTGACTCATTCTTTCCCTTGAAATTTTGGAGGCAGATTCCATATACCATTTAAATTCATTTGTAATACAATTCAGTGATGCTTTTAAAATTTAAAAAATTTCTTAATATTATCAAATCTAGTTATTGTTTACATTTCCTCAGCTTTCTTATTTTGTCTATTTAAAATAGGACCCAAATAAAGTCTGTTACAATGGATTGATAGTCTCTTAGCTTTCTTAGTTAACTAAGTTCCCTCTCCTTGTCTCTTTATGGCTTGAAATTCTTTTTGTGGAAAGAACTGGCTGGTTTGTTCCAGTGAGCTCCCTATATACCTCTGCGGGTGTTTAACTCGTTCCCCACTCCCCTGTAGCTCTTGTCAATTGGTGCGTAGATTTAGAAGCATTTCTGGAAACTCCCTGTTCCCTCCTTTCAAGATGCCCCTCAGGTCACGTTATCTTGTTTTTTGTAATGTTAGCTGCTGTCTGTGCTCCTCCGAGCCTAGAGTTCTTAACCCGGGAGGGAGGTGCAGTGTTGCTGCCCAGATAATGTCGTTCCTTGGTTTTAGAAAATATTTGTAAAAGGACAAATGTTGCTTCAGCTGTTGCTTGGTTACTCAATAGTACAGTTTATATAGAAGTAAGATTTTTGTGCATTGTTTGATTCTTTCCCTTTATTTGCCAATTTTTTTCTTCCAAAGATGACCGGTGAGGTGCTTTTTAAATATTGTTGAGAACAGATTTAATGTTCCAAACTATTGCGGTTGTCTTTAATAATCTTTTATTGCTCCACTTGACCATTGTCTTCAAATTGGCTCCTGAGTATATATATGTACAGGCAAGTGTATATTATTAAATTATTATTGTCATTGGTAGCTAACAGCATTTATTGTTAAACCACATGAAAAACCTCTTGGGAGAATTGCTACTTTAATGCTTTCTTCTAGACAACATCTTTTTAATGGAATGTTTTTGTATTTATTTTTTTGAGACAGGATCTCACTATATAGTTTAGGCTGGCCTTGAACTCACTCTGTGTCCCTGGCTGGCCTTGAACTTGCAGTGATCCTCATTCCTCAGCCTCCAGAGTGCTGGGATTAAAGGTGTGTATCACCATGCCTGTCTTCCTTAATGGAATGTTGATGAGAAATGCGGTATTTATGGAAAGTTGTTTAAAGCGAGTCCTCCTCGTTAGTTCTTAAAACACTCTCCATTCAACTATGCCATTTCTGAGCATTTCTAAGGCACTGTGGCCAGAGTTGCAGTCCTTGAAGATGCACCTGTGATCAAGAGACAGCTTCTGTGGCCACACATTGTCCATGACCTGTGTGCTACAGGCAGGACAAGGCTTGTGATGTATCTGAATGACAGTGTGTATGTACTCAGGGCAATGAGAGGAGTACTTGCAATAAACATACTTTTATTGGGCTTGTATGTAACGCACACACACACACACGCACACACACACACACACATAGGCACTCATGTGCAGTTCTTAGGTTGTTGATCTTGCCACAGCTATTTGATATTTCATATCAGGTGCTCAGAAATAAGAAAAGACTGTATGTTAGTTTTTAATACTAATGGAAAAAGAGGTCAGATGGCTTGACAGTGTCACTGTTTTCACTTTTAAATTATGCAGCATTTACAAACCCTGGGGTTTGTTTCCTGTGCTGCTTTGTATTTGAGAGCTGTTTTGAGAAGGACAGGCCTCGTGACCCTCATTTATATTTGATGTTCCTAATTTGGATTGTAACAGGAAGTGGTATAAAAATTAGAATTGCCTTGTGTCTTAGTTACTTTTCCCTTGTTGATGAGACAAAATACCAGACTTCCAAAGTTAGTAGGGGGAAAGGTTTATTTAATGCACAGTTTGTGGAGGTTTTCATTCCATAATCGGCTGGCTCCGAGGCAGGGTGGCACAGCAGACAGGTATTGCAGAGGAGAAACAGTTCATGGTGGGCAGTAGGTAGCAAAACAAGCAAGAGATGACCATGGCTCTTCTTTTCTCCCATGTGTGTGTGTGTGTATATATATATATATATAGTTTGTTTGTTTGTTTGTTTTTTGGTTTTTCTGGTTTTTTTGAGACAGGGTCTGTGTAGTTGAAACTGACCTGGAACTCACTGTGTAGCACAGGCTGGTCTCGAACTCACAGCGATCCTCCTGCCTCAGCCTCCCGGAGTGCTGGGATTACAGGCGTGTGCCACCACGCCTGGCTTTCCCTTATATTTTATCCAGGCTACTTAGGGCAGGTAGCACTCACACCTTTAATCCTAATGCCCCCAATCCTAGCATTGCACCATGAATCAATCCCAGTGTCACACACTCTAGATCCTGCCATGTCTGAAAAAAGACCCCCCACTATGACTGCAGGAGCCTTTGAGGGGGCATCCGATGTGAGCCATAACACCTTGGCACTTAGCAGGGGCTGCTTTACCTTTGCTGTTTGGAGGACTTCCCTGGGGACCTTGTTAAAGCCTGGGTCTGGTTTATAGCCTGAGATTTTCTGTTTCCCTCAGGCTCCCAAGTGTGGCCCAACGTGCAGATCAAGCCTTGAGTGGAAACATCTTTGCAGTAGTCTACTCCAGACTCTAGGGACTTTATGGGGAAAAGAATTCTTTGGGCCTTCATGTCCTGCTGCTTGTTTTTCATCTAGGCAGGCTTTGGAACTTGGTAAGTCACCCAGGTTGACAGACTCGTGGTGATCCTCCTGCCTCAGCCCTTCCAGGTGTTAGGATTAAAGGTGTGTGCAGCCACACCCAGCTCAAGATTTTTAAAATCAAATTTTAACATTCATCTATTTTATAAGATTTCTCGTACAGGTCACATGAATTATAAAAGGTCAGGATGGAGATATGAAAAAGAAAATTGAATTTACACCACCAACAGTACAACTGCATTGTCACCAGTATTAATGGTGTGTATCCTATACAGTAGTATTTTTTTAATTTGTATATACACATGTAGGTTTTTTAAAAGCAAATGACATCATATATATTTTCGTCAACAGATTTTTGTCCCTCTTACTGATACATCCTGGATATTTTTCCAGGTCTGTTCGTAGAGACCTTCATTCTTTTCAGTAGCTGTGTAATCTAAATTTGAGTCTATCCTAAGCAGGTATCCCTGTTGATGGAATTTATCAGATTACTATGCCATTGTTTGTAAGCACAGAAATCATTCTTGATTGATTGATTGATTGGTACTGGGGATCGAACTTGAGATCTTGTGCCTGCAAGGCAGGCAGTGGAACCACTGAGCTAAATCCCTGGCTATATTTTTATAGAATGTTTTCCTTGAAGAGTTTCACATTAAAAATTTTTTTTAGTGCGTGGTGCTGTGCCTGCCTCGCAAAAGTGCAAGGTCCCGAGTTTGATCCCCAGGAGCCACCCCCAAAATATATATTTTAAATGTTTTGTCAATTTTTTTTTTCAAAAGATTGTGGCAGTATCTGTTTCCCCCGATAGGACCTTTTTAATGTTAGCCAAGCTGATATTTTCGTTGCATTTCCTTGAGTATAGAGAAGTTAGACACGGTGTCGTATATTGACTATGTGCACTTCCTTCCCTGTGAATTACTTCATTTTTTGCTCAGTTAAAGAATTGTGATGGGCCGGGGATTTAGCTCAGTGGTTCTGCCGCCTGCCTCTCAAGCACAAGGTCCCAAGTACGATCCCCAGTACCATTAAAAAAAAAACAAAAACAAAGAATTGGGCCGGGGATTTAGCTCAGCGGTTTGGTGGCGGGCCTTGCAAGCGCAAAGACCCGAGTTCAATCACTGGGACCAAAAGAAAAAAAAAAAAAAAAAAAAAAAAAAAAAAAAAATTGTGTTGTCTGACATTGCTTTGCAGATATAAGTATAATTTTGCATATGTTGCACACATTTTCTCCCAGTGTTTGTCTTTCTGTCCCTATAGATCTCCCTTGTTCTTCTATTTGTACCATTACAGATGCTCCTTGTTTAATAACTGAGTTTAGTTCCTAAGAACTAGGTTGTTGAATGAATAGGTTGCTAAATGAAGAATTGTATATAGTAGGTACATTATGATGTTTAGAACCCAAACAAGGTCAAAGGAAACCCCGACTTGATGGCCTGACCTTTATTTGTGTAACTCTTACGTGCAGAACATAAAACTGCACTACAGTACTGTACAGTACATTGAGCACAAATTATAGTACTGTGTAGATAAGGTACACTGTACAGAAAGAAGACATTAAGGCTCTATAAACAAGATGTACAGAACTGTACAAAAAATAGATGAGTCATAAATTCAAAAAGTGGTTAAACAGGTAGGTTATGAAAATTATCTTTTTCTTTTTTAGATTTCTCCCCATTTCTTTCTGTATTGAAGCCAGGGCCTTGCACATGCTAAGCATTCGCTTTACCACTACATCCTTGGCTCTTTTTTCCACTTTCCTGGCTGTTTAATTTAAACCTCTTGCTATATTTGGTTCTCTTCATCTTTCCATTATTACTTTCTATTGTGAATGCTTGTTTGAAAAAAAAATATAGAAGGTGAATTTTTGTCTCTTTCATTGAGCTCAAGCTTTTGTAAGCAAACCTAATTTTCCTTGTTAGCCTCTTTCTTTAATGCCTAAATGCATAGCCTGCTATTATATTCTACCAAATGTAATGCCGCAGGAGGCAGTATTGAACATGAAAAGCTGATAGTAATTGCTTAACTCACCCCTCCATTTGTTTCAAATAATGCTTAAAGTTATTAAGTTTTATTAATAAAAATAAGATAAAATGTCTCTCAAGTACAGACTGAAGAAATCTTAAACTTGTTCAGTTCATTCAGCGTATAAATAATACCATGACTGTTTTCCTCTAAATAGTCTATTGATGTTTCCTAATAATATGAATATTTCTTTATATGACCCCAGCCCAGTTAGCACCTTCAGCAAATTTAACATTAATGCTATATAATACTTGAATCTTGAATCTACCCTTGTATTCTAGATTTGCCAAGATTAAGTTGATCAAGTTTTACGTTTAGTTGCCTGTTTCTTTAGTTTCCTGGGAACATTTTACTTCCACAAGATCTGTAACATTTTAAGAACAGCACCTTGCTTTTGTTTTGTTTTTTGAGGCAGGGTCTTGCTACATAGTTCAGGCTGACCTCGAACTCAGTGATCCTCCTGCCTCAGCCTTCCAAGTTGGTGGGATTACAGGTGTGAACCGCCATAGTTGGCTGTGTCCCTTCCCCTTGAACAGGATTTGTTGAGGTGACCTCATGGTTGAGTGTCCTTCACAGGATGTCCTATCTAGAGGTTCAAGGAGTTCATCCGGCTCACTTTGGTGATGTTAATTTTGATCATTTGATCTCCCATGCCATGGTTACTGTCCTCATATCTAATAAGTTATCTGTGAGTAAGTAACATTTTAAGAACAGGCAAATACCCTTTTCTTCCATATCTTCCCTTTGGATTTAGTGTCCACTTATGATTCTTGTCTGAACCAGTCTTTACACGGATGGAAAATGCTGGCTTTCCAGTTCAGGCTCATTCTGAATTTACCAGCCTGCTCTAGGCCTTTTACTATGAGCGAGAACCTTCTCTTCCTTGCTTGTTTAGGGTTTATCGTCATATGGATTATTACAGGTACGGATTCGTGGGTTTCTAATTTGTCTGACCAGATGAGATTTGCAGGTGGCCCCAGGACGTTAGACAGTAGTTCTCATATTGTTCTGTGTCAATAGAGGCAGCACAGTTAGGCTAGAAACTGGATGCTTATGCTGCAGTTGGAGAGGAAGCGTCGCCCTGAAGGGCATCAAGAAATGAGAATGAAGTAGGGCGGGAGGCTGAGAAGACCTTGAGTCACAGCTTGAGAGAAAACCGGTGGGCAGCAGCAGTTCCTGGTGATTTGGGGTGGGGGCAGCGGTTTCTCTTCCTTGAGGTAAGAAAGAGGGTTATGTGGGCAAACCCAGTTAGACTGGTGCAAGCGAAGACTAAGGGATCAGACCAAGAGCGACCCTGAACTTCCTTAGACCTTCATTGTAATGCGCTCCCATTTTAAGAGCGCCACCTGGAGGCGGGGATAGAACACATTTCTGAGCACATTTTTGGCTTTAAATAAACATGCCTCTGCTGAGTTACTAAACTCCACCCTGTCTGGAGACCCCCGCATTTTTGGGTAAAGTCAAAACAGAACAAAACACGAGTGGTTAATGGCATTCTTTTGAGAGCCCATGAGAATAAAGCGCCTGCTTTGCTCAGGGCTGCTCTGACTCACCAGCTTTGTTCTTTATCCCTAAGCTGCTCTTACGGTGGCCTGGCGACCGTCTCCTCTGTAATAAGCTTTTTGTTTTCACTTCAGAACTAGCCCTTATGAGCTCCGTCTAACGTGAGGCGACTTCCACGCTAGCTGCTGACAGGGAGAGCACTGGCGGGTGGATTGGTGGAGTAACAGGTTAACCGTAGGATCCAGGTGTTGGGTGTATGGGTTCATTGTGAGGTTCTTTAAAATTTCCTGCTTGAAACTTTTCAGAAAAACCTGTTGGTGAAAAGGCTGCCTATCGGTAAAAACATGGTTTGTGAGCATAGTTAATTCCAGAAATATTCTTATAATCCAAAGCACTCGTGTATTGAAGTGAATCTTATGTGGACTCAGATGATTCGTTTCACGACCCCAAAATATTCATATAATATTATAATAAAGAAAATACAAAATATAAAGAAAAATTAAACCACATTTACCTTTGAAAAGCTTCCTGGCTGGTGTGAGGGAGATGAGAGGGGAGGACACCTTTCACTGTCACAGATGGAATCACTGCTACCCCCCCCGGCTCAATGGAATGCTTTTCTGTTAACAAGGAACCCATCTGATGATACTTGGTTTTGCCTCCTTTTGAGGATTTTGCAGAAATGTGACAATGTATTGTTAAACAGAGCCATCACTTACATTATTGCTACAGCCTTATTTGGGGCTGGTTTTCTACAAAATTGTGCACTGTTTACCACATCTTACACATCGCCCTACTCTCATTTGATGTGAGGGATTCCTCCCCCTTTTTCTCTGCTCTTTTGCAGATGAGATCCCTTCATAACCTCTGGCTGTTGAGAGGTGATCACCCGCAATCCTGGGTGGGGGGTGTTGGCTCAGTTGTGACCATGTGACATTTGGTGTCACGTACTACTTGTCTTGCAAGATACCACTAATTTATCACGTTAAAATTTATTAGAAATGTTTGATCATCTTGTGGAACATTAACACAACAAGTTACAATTGAAAGTTTTACTTTGTTTTAAAAACACATTTATGCGCAAGTCACACATTAAATCATAAACATTAAATTTTTAAGCTTCAATAATGTTTTTCTTCCTGGTATTCTCCTTTCCTTAGTTGACTCCTTCAAATCTGCGCTCATTCCTTGCTTCCTCCGGGAAATTTCCCTCCAAGTCCAGTCTGATCACGATACGTCTCCTTTGTGTCCCAGAGCACACTCCTTGAACACCTCTGCCATGTAATTCAGTACCCTCTGCCGTCATGGTGATGACTACTTGTTTGAACCACTAGACTTTGAATTTCTTTTTCTTTCTTTTTTTTTTTTTTTTTTTT